>NC_133555.1:14020543-14329239 GCF_048773025.1 Camelus bactrianus
TAGAGGCTGCCAAAGCATCACTGGGCATCTACCTAAAGTTAATCAGAAAATGTGAAGCTTGACTCAAGAAAAAGCAATGTGGAGCCATCACACACAGGAAAATGGCTATAATCCACACTGCATTTTCTTATTCTTATTTAAAAATATAGGATCTGATTCTAAAAACGTATTGAAAAATATTACATTAAGATCTATTTAATTTCCTTGATACAGCCATAACTCTTTCCTAGAAAATAATTTCAACCATGTTTATCTTATGATATATATTAAAAACAGGAAGAATTTATATTATTAAAATGACTATCCTTCCAACAGAATTATTCCTATTTTAATTTAAATAACATATGGATAAAAATTATCCCACCTATTTTCTTAATGTTTAATAAAAAACATTTACTTTATATATAAAGAGTGCATACCTCAACAAATATAGAGAATCTGAATTTTACTATAGTAACTAAAAGAAAAAATAACCTACCTGTCTGTAATCATGAAATGAGAGCTCTCTTTAAGCCAAAAGATTCAAACTCATTATACTTTTCAGTTTCATGGTAAATAAGTTTAATTTGTTTTGTCACAAGGAAAGAAGGGAAAAAGGAAGGAAGAATGGAAGGAAGGAAGAATGGAAAGGAGGCTTCAACATAGTCAGCAGAGGAAGTAGAAAGGTTTTCAGACACAAAATCTTTATAGGAATATATTTAATGCAGTGTTTTTTAATATGTGTTACACATATTACTTATGCATGAACGTGAACATTTTTATTTTAATATTTGTTTATTATAATACCTATTACAAAAATGTAACTATGGGATCAAATTAGTGACTTAATATCTTTTACTTCTTACAGGGAAGCTAGAATGATTTAAGTAAAGCAAAGAGTCACATTAAGTTATTGAATAAATGATAGTTTAGTTGATATGAAAAAACATTAAGGTAGCTCACAAATGACTAAGATTTTAAAAACTTTCCTATAAATCTATTCTTCAGAACTGGAAAAAAGTAAACTGGAAAAAAATAGGGAGGAAATAGCTATCTTTGTACATTTCCAATACTACTCCTATAGTATAGGATTCACAGTGATGAGAAGAAACTACACAGTACCTACTTCTAGTTAACTGAAGGAAAGAGTTATTGTAAGTCAAATATTGTTAGAAGATAAAATGTACTGATTCTAATTCCTTGTCACCGGTGGAACTTAGGAACAATCCTGGCAAACATTTAACAGATATGTGTAGAGTAAGTTCAACAACTGAAAAGGTAGTGGGCTCAGAAGATCTTTTTCCAACCCAGAAACTGTGACTAAAACATGTATACAGTATTACTTCATTTTCCACATTTCCTAGAGATAATGATAGCAAAGGTAATTTTAATTCATAGAACTTTATTATCCAGTAAATTAAATCTTAATAAAAATAGAATGTGAGGAAACAATTTTGAGTTTTACTATTCATATTCTCTCAGATAGGAAAACTTCTAAGAATCAGCACAAATCATGGCCATTTAAGGCAAACCTTTCACAATGTTTTTTGACCCAAAAGTATAAATTTATGAAATTTGTCTTTCCATATTACAATAATCCATCATAACTTTTGGTAACAATCTCACGCCTTCTTAAACAGATGTTAAAATATTTCATGTACGTGAGCTCTATTTGTCAAGAGTTTGGGGAAGCACATTCTACCCAAAGTAATCTACAGATTTAATGTGATCCCTATCAAATTACTCAGGATATTTTTTACAGAACTAAAACAAAAAATGCTAAAATTTATATGGAATTACAAAAGACCCAGAATTGCAAAAGCAATCCTGAAGAAAAAGAACAAAGCTAGAGGCATACATTCCCAGACAATACTGCAAAGCTACAGTAATCAAAACAGTGTGGTGCCAGCACCAAAAAAGACATATGGATCACTGAAACAGAATAGAGAACCCAGAAATAAATCTACACACCTATGGTCAATTGATCTTCAACAAAGGAGGCAAGAATATACAATGGAGAAAAGACATTTGCTTTGGCAAATAGTGTTGGAAAAGCTGGACAGCCCCATGTAAATCAATGAAATTAGAACACTCTCTCACACCATACACAAAAATAAACTCAAAATGGCTTAAAGACTTAATAGGTCATGGCACCATAGAAGAGAACATAGGAAAAACATTCTCTGACACAAATCATAGCAATGTTTTCCTAGATTAGTCTAAAAAGGTAATAGGAATAAAAGCAAAAATAAACAAATGAGACCTAATTAAACGTATAAAATTTAGCAAAGCAAAGGAAACCATCAACAAAATGAAAAGACAAACTATGAGCTGGGAGAAAATATTTGCAAATGATGCACTGAAAAGGTCTTAACTTCCAGAATATACAAACAGCGCATACAACTCAGTAACAAAAAAACAAACAATCCAATCCAAAAATGGGCAGAAACCCTAAACACACATTTCTCTAATGAAGACATACGGATGGCCAATAGGCACATGTAAAGATGCTAAATATTGCTAATTATGAGACAAATGCAAATCAAGACTATTTTGAGGTATCACCTCACAAAGGTCAGAATGGCCATCATTAAAAAATCTGTAAATGATAAATGCTGGAGAGGGTGTGGAGAAAAGGGAACTCTCCACTGTTGGTGGGAATGGAATTTGGTGCAGCCACTATGGAAAACAGTATGGAGGTTCCTTAAAAAACTAAAAATAGACTTACCTTATGATCCACCAATCCCGTTCCTGGGCATCTATCCAGGGCAAACTCCCATTTGAAAAGATATATCCACTCCAGTGTTCATAGCAGCACTATTACCATAGCCAAGGCATGTAAGCAACCTAAGAGTCCATAGACAAATGACTGGATAAGGAAAATTTGGTTACTTTCTGTAATTTTTCTCTCAATTTTTAATCTCTCTGGCAGCCCCACACTGTGATAATCTAGCTATGCCGTCAAGTAAGACTGCATCTCTCACCTTAAACTCTTGTGTTCCCACACAAACTGGGGAATTCCCTCAGGGAAAAGTTGGTAAAATGTAAATCTCACCCAGTTTATTTCTCGTTTCAAGAGTTCCATTTCTTCCTATTTCTCTCTGCTTCCTCTTTAATGCCTTCAAACATTCTTTTGCTGGATAAAATCATAGGACTGCTCCTCTTTAGCCTTAGGAAAATAAATAATGTAGCTAAACTAGATCTTTATTTTTATTATATTTCCATGTAAAGAGGTGATCCAAATATCAGCTGAGTCAAAGACTTTCTAGCCAGATGTACACAGTTGATGTACTTTGGAATAAATTCCCTGAAGGTAAATATCACCAATGGATGGGCGCTCTAGGGACAAATTCAGTTCTCATTCAGAAAGTGGAAAGATATTTGAAGCAGTCAAATATGCAGCTCTGAAAACTGGAAAGAAATTTTTATGACATTTGTTTTGAAAACAAAAATTATCTGTATATCAAGAATTGTAATTTTCAAAACAGAATCAGGCCTGATTAAATAGTACTTAGGACTTACTGATAAAATTTTTAAAATGAAAATGGAATCTCTTCTGTCCTTAAAGAGATAGAAAATTATATTTTTTTCCTGTAATGTTAAAGGAAAGCCACCAGTATTTCACACACTGTTTCTTAAAATGTCATTTCTTCTGTCCATGTTCTGTCACTTTAAAACCAGTAAAATCTGTTCAATATATCAACTTCTACTAAGTGAAAGGATGCACTATTTATTGACTAAAAGATTATAAGTGAAGAAAAAGCTGAATGTTTCTAAAAAAAGATTAATTTACCCATAATGGGATCGTGCCCATTAAGTAGAAAGAAAAATAGACTGGGATTTCCTTAAAAACAAAAACAAAGCCCAATGTTTTAAAACATTCAATACATAATTTCTAATTTCAAAACATCATTAGAAATTCCTGTTCTATGTGTAGCAAGAGAAGGAATAGAAATTTGTTAGAAAAGGAGAGTGGATTCTGAACTACTTTGATTTAAATAACATCAACCTTACCAGTTGTTACCTTTCTTTCTTATTTAAAAAACTGATTGGCCAGGTTAAATCATAACCAGAATGAAAGTAAAAATAAGTCTCAACTCAGGTATGAGCATGATTCAGGACCACTATTTCTGCCTTACAGAGAGGACTTAGAGGTGATTTTCCCTCTTTTAAACTTATGCCCCCAAACTTATATACAGAAGGAACACATTCCAAAAGGAAAAACAACACAAAACCTCAGAACAAGAACTAAACAAAATGGAGATAAGCAATGTACTAGGAAAGAATCCAAAGTATTAGTCATAAAGATGCTAACCAAACTCAGGAGAAGAATGAATGGACTCAGTGAAAACGTTCACAATCAGACAGCTTCGCAGGTAATTTCTACCAGATATTTAAAAAAGATTGTACCTATCCTTCCCAAACTATTCCAAAAAGTAAAAGAGGAATGAATGCTTCCAAACTTATTTTACTAGGCCAATATTAAAACCAGATAAAGACACTACGGAAAAAGAACGTTACAGGCCAATATACCTGATGAACTAGATGCAAAAACCCTCAACAAAATACTATTTATTTTAAAAGCATACCTAGTGTGTGAAGGCCCATCTCAAGGGACAGCTTAAAAACAAATAGGAAAAAGTATAGAGCAGGGACAGGGCAGTTCTTTACACAAAGAAGTCATTCATCAATTAGTTGTTTGTAAGTTAAATAGTAACTTACTTACACACATATTTACACACACACATATACACATTCACACACGTACACACTTACATAAAGCCTCAACATGTACCTGTACACAAAAAAATTACTTCTTTTTTCCTGCATGTTTAAATATTATTCCAATATTTTAAATGTTATAAACATAGAAAATGCTTTATGTAAATATTAGTTATCTATAAATACTTATATTATTGTATAAAATTAGTACTTACCAAACAGTTTGAAAGAGAGAAAGAAAATAAATGTAAATCTCAGTATTTTATGTTGAGTAATTTTGGATACAAGATTTCTACTAGGAAAATGCATTTATCAGAAAATGGTATTGATTGTTCTTTGATAGTCTAAACAATTTGAAATAACCCTACTTTGGATACTTTAAACATTGTCATGAAACTTACACTATATTTTGGTGTTTTTTTGTTTTTGTTTTTGTTTTGTTTGTTTGTGTCCTCTTCAGAATCTTAAGTGTTGTCAAAAAGAATTAAGGCATGGTAACAACTTGATGGTAAATTGAAGGTAGATAAGTTCTATTCATTCAATTCTGCTGTGTTGAAAACACTCTAAGAAATACTTTTTTAAACTCTAAAAACAAAATAAAAGCAGACATGGCACAGACAAATCTAAAATCTAGAATATTAATTAAGGAAGACAGAAAGTGCCCAAGGCATAAATAGTTCAGTCAAAATATGTGGTTATCAACTCAAAGGTAAATCAGGATCATAGACTGGCAGGTCATTTTCCTAGTAAGAAAATATTTATTTCCCTTAGCATTCTTCATTTGTAAACAGCCTTATTTGAAGTAAGTTGCATTTTGAGGGATAACATGGATTAATGCAAAAGTCTGAAGAAAAGTTAGCACAACCTGGGCTCAGAAAGTCCAAGAGCTACATCGAGATCTAGAGAATGAGAGCTGATAGACTTTCTCAGATCAAGCTGGGGTATCTGGATTAACAGCCTCACGAAGGCTATGAGAAATGAGGAGGAACAGTTCCCTAAAGGAAAATGGAGTTGTAGCAACTGGAAAAAATGTGAAATGGATGCGTTAGAAAAAACTATTAGGTACCAGCATCAGTATTCCAAGACAGCAGGAGATCATTGCTAAGACTGTATTAAGAATAAAAAAAAGATTTTGCTTTAAAAAATACCAGCAATAGTTAAAGCAAAATATTCATCAGCATACTCATAATAGGGACAGGTAGGAAATGTCCAAATACCAGCCAATAGAAATGGATTTTCTCATCTGCTGCAACTGCAGTAAGTGGTTAACTTACTCAAGGTGGTAATATAAAGCAGGCAACATGTAGACATAGACGAAGAACAGAGAAAAATTCTACTCACCTCTGTAGCTGCGAGAAGACTCTTTTGAGTTGTCACACTTCTGAACTACAAATTGAGATTATTCTTCCTTTAATATCTTAGAGCCATTTTTCTTTGATGGTATCCAAAATAAAGGCCAAATTTCATTTCATGTTTGATGAGGTAATTTGGCCATGAAAGAAACACCACAGAAGAGTTCATTTAAACTCTTTAATTAAATATGCTAGAAATCAACTTGAGTTAACGTATAGAGATATAATGGAAATTAATTATGAGGATTCAGATGTCTTCTATATCCAAGGGAGAGGATGGAGCAAGGCCAGAGAGGATGGAAACAAGGAAGAGAAAGGTATCTGAAACACAGGAATTATTTAATCTGTATTTTAATTTCTTCTCTGAAAAAGTACCCATTCTTCCTTTTGCTTCTGATTGACAAATAAGGACTGCATCATAGCAACTTTGGAAAAAGAATATGATTGCCCAATTTAAGTCAGTCATCCTCTCGCTTGGATAGAGCCCAAAAGGCATTGTAAAAGTTACAGGTTACCTCATTCAACAGATATAAGCTGTATAGACATAAGCTAACCTCTGTCTGTATGTGTCTTTTTCATTCCCTCTTTTTTATCAGAAATTGAGTTTGAATTTAGAAAAATATAAAGAGAAAGAGAAGTGTTATAAATAGAAATATGTGATAATGGATCCCAAATTGAGAGTAGTGAGGTAAGGAACTGAAAGTCTGGCTGATGGAATTACCAGAAGAGAATCACCGTTATAAACAGTGTGGCCAGAGTGGCCTTGTAGCCATGAACAGTAAGGTTGGTCATTAAGGGTGAAGCTCAGAGGCAGTCATAACTGCCTTCAGGGTGGATTTGTAACACCAGCAATTAATGAGGTGGGGTGAAATCATCAAGACTGAGCTAAGAGACCAGACCCCAACATCACCAGCTTTAGACTATAAAAGAAGAAAGAGCTGGCTTCCCAGGAATAAAGCTCAGTTAACTGCACCTCAGCAGACACCACCAGATCCATCACCCTGGAAAGGAGACCAATAGCGGGTAAAACCCCAGACAGCTTTTCCTCCATGAAATAAAGTGAACACCTGTCACTTACATCCAGATACCATCTTGGGGAAGATTGCAGGAGAAAGGTGAGACAGCCCTGCTACAACTTTGAATTCTAACTTGACATTATTTAACAGAGAAGGTCAACTTAGAACTGAAAGGTGTCATTAAAACTGGAAGATGCTGAGTTAGTGCTGATGAACAACTTGTTTCTCCTCACTGCCTAGCAGAATAAGAGTCTATGAAAAGTTTAGGTTACTTGGATATAAAATAAGTCATAATTTTTTAGCACATCTGGCAATATGTACACTTTGACAACCCAGCTACATTGAAAAAAATCTAGCAACTTGGATCTAAAGTACAGAAAGTATGCATAATTTAAAAGAGGGGAAATTAAATAAAAGGAATAGGAAAGAACTATATAAATGTCATAGCAAAAATGAGATTTACAAGAGGAGATATGGCAGTGTCTTATATAAGAGAGACAGAGCTGAGTCCTGTCTTACATAGTCAGGTGAGATGAAAATGAAGTGTAGTCAAATTTACTCCTAAAAATCCTCAGGAAAACAACTGTGTGTTCCTGTTTTAACTCTCTATAAGGACAACCAAGGAAGTCTTACAAAGTCCTAGAATTCTTTCATCTAGAATTCCCATCCCATAGACTATCTAATACATTGTAAAGCACTCAATTTACATGCTAAATATCTTGTGATTTTTTTTTAAATGAGAAAATTTGCATTTTTTGCATTATGATAAGGTGTGGCTACAACTGACTAATTCAATTTAAATTTTTCTTTTTTTGGGTCATGCATACTCATGAATTGTTGCAAATAAAGAAAATATATTACAAAATTATTTTCAATTGTGCAAATCTATTACAAATACTAATTTTGTAGTTACAAAAGTTGAATTCATACACTTTTTAGACATTAATCCATTTGACCCATTTCAATTTTTCAACTGTCTGTAATTTGACATCAGTATATTTTATCTCAAGGGTTAAATATTTCTAGAGGGTTCTAAATAACTCCAAAGCCTGAAAACAGCTTGCTTCAACAATAAAACAGCATGGAGTCCAATGCAGCCAACATCAGGAATAAGAACAGTAACACCACCAAAATCACTGTTTTTCAGCGGAACATATCTTAAAACATTTGGTTGAGATTGCGAGCAATGCAGTAAATATATATATAATATATTCATGTACATGAAATATATGTCTTTACATGTATATCTTAAATATTGGATTACAAAGGGATGAGATGGTCAAACTAAGCTATGCATGTAAAAGACTGGGATCACCTTAGCAGCAACAGATAACCTACATCTCAGCTTACTTTGGGCTATAAATTTTGAACTGATATGGGATGACAATTTGCATACAGTCTGCCCTCTGCATCTGAAGGTTCTACGTTTGCTGATTCAACCAGTTGGATCCCCGGTTAGTTGAATTCTGAGGTCCACAGATGCAGGCCCCAGGAATCCAGAAGGAACACAAACTTGCTATGCCATTTTATATAAGGGACTTGAGCATTTGCATATTTTGGTATCTTGAGGGCATCCTGGAATCAATCCCCAACAGATTTGAAAGGACGTTTATAGTTGTGTTTTCTCCAACTTTTCTGTCATTTCTCTCTTTCCGTCTCTCCCCTATTGTATGCAATTATACTTTACACTTGGATTCCAAGGGACAATCTGAAGAGCTGTGAGAAAGGTGGGGGAAACACACACTCAAGTGGGAGATGTCAAGGACAGTTTATGAAGAAGCCACCTTTTGAGATTGGCATTAAAGGAAAAGTAAAATTTTAACAATATTGGTTTTCTTCCTAAGAGGGTTGGCATTCTTGGTGACAGAAGTGCATAAACAATGGACTAAAGGCAGCAAAGGGTAAGTATGTTAGAAGAGTAGGAGACATCAGAGTGTGTTCAGAAAAACAGCAGGAAATAATGTTAAAAAAAAAAAAAAGGAATATAACATGGAGAGGTTTTTCTAGGAAAGTCCACACTATTTGGAGGTGTGTTAAGGACAAATGTTCTTCATTACCTCTCCTGTTGTCTTCAAACCACCTCTGAATTCCTAACTTAAAGTTTGATGATTTTATTAAGGCCAGTAATTACTACTTTCTGCATTTGACATTTCACACTTCCTTTCCTTTATAGTTGCCTAATTCGTGCTAAGTCTCATTTCCACATGCCTTGCTGTACTCACTTGATGGTGTTTGCTCTAGGGCTCCTTACAACTTGCAACAGTGATGCTGGGAACTAGTAAAAATTAAGAAAAAGAGCTGTCCTTCATTGCCAGATATTTTAAAAGTAAAGTCTGAAGGCCATGTGCATACCAACAGCTGTAAATACCTCTTCAGTAATAGTGAGCCCTAAGTGTTCATCCTCATCCTTTCTAAACACCTTTACAAGGCAACATGTAATTTTATTTAGGAGGCAAGTTTCTTTTTTTTCTTTTTATAAAGTGTGTCGCTAATATTGAGTAAAATAGCAATAGTTTTTTATATTTTTCTTCTAAGCCATGTCTGCCTGGCTACTGTGTTAATGATATTTGCCTCTCTAGTCTTCCTCTCATTGAAGAAGCAGCAAAGGATCCCTTCTTACTTGACCTTTTACTTCTACAAGAACAAATAAGTATAACCTAACTTTTATTTATTGAGTCCTTATAGTGGGCCAATTGCTATATTAGATGTCTGTATGTTTAGTATTTTATTTAATCCTCATATCAACTTTATAGATTAAGTATTATTACCACCATTTTTTAAGGAGTATAGAGGTTGGGTAACTTGCCAAATGTCATACAGCTAGTAAATTTTAGAACTGTCACTCAAACTCATCATTTATAATCCCTATACTGCTGTTTATAAAAGATTCTATTCATATAAATAACAGCTGGTCTATTTTTTTTTTAATAGCACATGCATATGGCCCCATAGTCTTGTGGAAGTTCTGTGTACAATTTGTAGTGAACCTGGTATCCTGAGTAACCAATGCACACTATACCTTAATCACATTTCCAAAGACTTAGAACCATATTTTCATGAGTTTTCCCTCATCTTGGAGTTCTGAGTTTTGTATCTGCCTATCTAACAGGTTGTCGGATAAATTATGTTATGCCATACTGCATAATTATTTCTTGATTGGAACTCAAAGTCCAGTCATAATTAGTTCTAGGGAAAATTGTGATCTGCTCCATATTCATGTCTTCAAAGCATACCATAGTAAAAAATGCAGAATATATACAGAGGTGTGGCCTATGACATCTGGAACTTTACATTCATTTAATTTGGCCCAAAATTACACTTCAGTTAAATTCTCTGAGGATAGTTAATAGGTACATGTTGTGCAGATTAAAGTAAGATGGTAAAATAAAAAGAAAGAAGAATGTAGAACCAGACTGAATTCAAGGCTAAGCTTCACCATTGCTAGGTCACTTTGTGTAGATCACTTTATCCTCCTAGAGTTTGCCTCACCTATTTTGAGGATGATTTTAATGTCAGCCTCATAGATCACATCATTGACAAGTACCAAAATAATCCATTACATATGGAGTATTTTTTAAATCTGTTTTTTAACCTTAATTTTTAAAATAAAGATAATGGACTAACAACTCATCATTAACTTTCCAAATCTATTACTTTGATGAACGATTTGCTAATAAAATGCCATTAGGATATATTGTTAGTCATAAATATGCCAGTTAATTCAATGAGATATATCTGTCCTATATTGTTTAACAGAATCTTTCCCTTAAAAGGACTCCCAGAGAAAAAGATGTTTAATAACTCAGTGCTTTCTATGTATATTCAGAAAGCTTTGTATTCTGTAAAAACGTCTTTGCAAGTGGATAAAGCATATTTTGTTCCAGTACTTCATGATCTAAATTGTGTTCATTAAAAACACTGTGGAGCATCTATATATATAAAACACAGCCCCAGTGACACCCCGAAAGGTGTGCATTTAACTTTTAAAGAACTTACCACATTTGTTCTTTTTAACATTTGATTTGGCTACTGTTAGACAAGGCAAATTACTGGAAACCTGGGTTACTGTTCCTGTGAGGGGCAGTCCCCATTGTTTTACCTTGTCAGTCATCTCAGCAGTATTAGTCTGGTGGTGAGTGCTAACCAGTAGGGGAGTTAAGATCAGCATACCTTTGCAAAGCTTTAGATTGTGAATCCTGCGATGGAACTGCTCAGACAGAAAGGCCTGTTTCCAAGGCAACAGGAGCAGCTTCTATTGTTTCAGTTTGTCACTCATCACAGCAATGTTTGCCTAGGGAGACTGTGCTAAGCATTTCAAGCCACGCTTTGTTGTGGATTCAAGAGATTGGATGGAGATGCTGCTATGGTTACCAGGGTTTTTATTTTAGGGGAGATCCTAGAATAAAGTAATATTCCTCGTTCCAACAGAAATTTTAAATAACTAACTGTGGACTGAACAGAAAAGAAGTTATGATAACTAATTCCCTTCTGGGACAATGGTAACAGTCTGACAAATCTGACTTCCTTTTTGTTTCTTTTTTTTTTTTTTTTCTTTTTTTAGTGCTGTGGTGGTGGAGTAGTTGGAAATGAGAAAATGAGAAGTGAGAAAGGTTTAGGAAAATTAGAACAAGAAATAAGGAGAACATAAAATGATTATCATTTCTCTTAAAATAAAATTAAAAAACAGAAGGGCTCAAAGAAAAATGTACAGTAAATATTTATATATTCAAGGAATTTCTTTTTATCAGTCTCTATATAACTTAATTTAAATGAATTTCTCCTCAAATTTATAAAAAATAATTCATTTTTCCCAATCAGATCATGACCCCTTCTCCAGCACTGATCACTTAGGGTGATGAAGAGATGTACATAAAACAGAAAACCTTCAAGCTGACAACATTTTAAAAGATTTTATTTGTTCTTTATTCCCATTCTTCATGAGTCCCAAGATTGATGCAAGGAAAGAAACAGCCATTGAGAATTACAGAAAAGGCCACAACCAATACTGTCATCTTTTCCCATCTTATATGATTACTATTACATCCCCAGAGCATCAGACCACTGCAAACTTGACAACTATTAGCATGAATTTATTTTATAGAAAATTACTAAAAAGTACAGGAAACTATAATACAGACATTTAGAGATGAACACAATTTTTATCATTTTATTTTGATTTTATGATTTTATCTTAGTATTTTTCTTATATCAGATTCTACAATATGATAAGTATTGAATCCAAGCATTACTTGCATTGTTTCACTTCAATTTCACCAAATACTTTTTAGGAAATTATTACTATTCCTATTTTGAGAGGGATTACAGCTAGCTGGCAGAGTTTTTGAAATTAGACGCTGAATTCTACTACTATTTCTATCCTAGGATAGAACATCCTCATTTTTTAATCACCGCAAATCAGATCACACTATGTGTACTCCCTTGTTATTTCCTGAACATAAGTGACCTGCGAATTATTAAGATGTTGTCAATAGCTAGACATTATTTTAAATTTCTATAAAGAGTAATAACTTCTGCTTCATTTGTGGACTTTGACTAACCTTTTGTGTCACTAAGGTTATAGTGCATTCTTTGGATCTTAGCAAATATTTAATGAGCAACTAACTATTCTGTGATAAACTCTTTAATAGGTTATGAATGTATATAATATGCATTGTTTTCTTAGAACATTCTTTTGGAAAATACAGCATAAGATACTTGAACTATATTTAATATTTTGGCCTAGAAAGAGATGGATGCAGCCATGATTGACAGGACACAAAATACCTAGGAGACATTTGAATTCTGCCCATATGTCAGGGACTGACTGTTCACCCCAGTGAAATGGGAAGTCAGCTCTAACTCTCTAGGCACCTGTTCAACAGCGTATGTTCTCCATAACTTATATCTCTTTAATTCCAGTTCTGAAAATAAACAGTAGGAGTCTGTAAGAAAATTCAGCTTTCCTCTTTTTTATTTTCCTGCATTTTGGTCACATTGCAAGGAGGTATTTTTTAATGCTATTTTCTCCCATTAACTTTACTCCCTTCATAAGTATGTCTTGAGCTTTTAGAAGAGCTTAGCTTGAAATATAAGGCCGTTTTGCAAGATGTAGTCAAGGAATGTACAGGACAGGAGACATGGTAATTGTGGGTGTTGAAAAACAATTTCAGCCTGAATAGCTAGTTTTTTAGTTAAAGAAACTGAATGCAGGTATATGGATACATATGTGTATATACATAATTGTGTATGTGTATATGTGTGTGTAAATATACACACAGTTTATACTAAGATTTCAGAATTTAACTAGAAGTATAATGAGCCTGCATTAGTGCCTTCGTGTAAGTAGTATTCTGTAGCTCTTTTTTGAATACTTGAATGAATAAACATCAAGAGAAAAAGATGAGTATCACTGATTGCCTTACTTAAAATGGAAAGTTAATGTCTTAACTCAGAGTTTAGAATTTTCGTGATCGTTTTTCTCTATTTTATTTCTCATTTGCTTAATATTCTAGTTGCTTTTACATTTTATGATTAAAAGGTAATTATTTTGTTATACACAAGTAGTACTCAAGATCTATTTTATGCCTTACATACATACATTCTTGAGTTTGGCAAATTGTTTACTCTTTGCCTCCTATCTGGTGCCACCTTCTTGCAACATTCAGGATTTTTTATTAAAGAAATACTTGAGAGGACCTTCTCTGTACACTATGCTGAGTATTGATGGAGGGGAGAGGACGGGTGGAGTGGAGATGAATTAGTCATACATATATCTGTGAAAGTTCATCTAGAGCACAGTGATTAAAGGTCAGTGTATTTTAAATTCTTAATTGGTGAATATATTAAGATCAATCAGAAGTAAATGCCCACTTAAAAAAAATAGTCTAACTTGTAACTTCCCAGAATAAATTTGTGTCATCTGACCACCCACAAGCATTTACTAAGCATCAACTATCTGAGTGAAGCTTCACTGCAGAGAATAGAGACGAGTGAATGTCTTCCAGAACATGAATTGTTCCATGAACTGCCCAGTGCTCCATAGTCTTGAATTTTGACATTCCATCAGCATGGCAGATCATTCCTCCCCAACTCCTCTGTGTGATCTTTCCTCTATATTCAAGACCCAACTCAAAAATCACCGTCCCCTTGGTGTCTTCGGTGGCAGTTTGGTCTCCAGGAATAGGTATAGTACTCTTTCTGTGCATTTCCATAGAAATCTAACCATAACTGTATCATGGAACAGACTATGTTAGTTAATATTTTTAATTAAAATTTTATTTGTAGATAATATTAAATATATATACTGTTCTAAGAAATAATACAGAGAGAGAGATCCCATGTACCCTTTACTCAATTTCTTTCAATAATAATATCTTACTGTAGTACAGTATCACAACCAGAATACTGGCATTGATATAGTCAAGATACAGAACATTTCCATCAACAAAAGGATCACTCATATATACATCTGCACCCCTCCCACTTCTCCACTCCCCTTCTCCTTCTGTAACAACTGGCAAATACTAATCTTTTCTTCATTTCTGTAACTTTGTCTTTTCCATAATGTTATATAAACATATCATAAAGTATGTAATCTTTTGTTATTGTTTCTTACCTAAGCATAATTTCCTGAAAATTCATCCAGGTTGTTTTATGTATCAGTAATATGGATGTGTCACCATTAGTTTAATCAGTCACCTTTAATCATTCATCATTCAGATGTCAGAAGGACATCTGGGCTGGTTGTAGTTTTTGACTACTAGGAATAAAAGTGCTATAAACATTCATGTACAGGTGTTTGTGTGAACATAAATTTTCATTTCTCTGAAATAAATGCCCAAGAGTGCAATTGCTAGGTCATACAGTAGTTTTATATTTGGGCATTCAAAAACTTACCAAGTTATTTTCCAGAGTGACTGTACCATTTTACATCCCTAATAGCAAGGCATCAATGATCCATTTTCTTCCCATTCTCCCTAGCATTTGGTGTTGGTAGTTTGTTTCTTGTTTTAATCATTCTGACTAACAAATGTAAACAGGCTACCACAATACAGTACGAGAAATGCTTTAAGAAAACATGTAGAAAAAGCTCCAATCAATCTTAGGTGGAGATTTAAAGAAATCTGTTGATAGATGAAGCTAATTAAGGTAGAATATGAAGGATGAACTTTCCCCTTCCAGGAAAAAAAGGGGGAAAATCTTGTGAGAGGAAGAAGTCATATATGTCAACCCCAGGGATAAGAGAAAGCACCAGGCAAATTGGGAAAATGCAAATAGCTTGGGAGGATAACAGGCAATGAGGAATTTGAGGAAAAGTAGATGCAAAGTTAAGCAGAAATTAAACAACAAAGAGCCTTATATGCCACTGAGACTTGGCCTTCATACAGAGGATGAAGAGGATAAAGGCTTGAGAGAGAAAATGATAGTCCCATTTTGATAAACATCTGCTTCCTGCTCCCAAATGGCACTCTCTTAATTTATACAATTAATATGTGAGCAATGAAACAAAACTGAGTGAAGGATATAGAGGAGGAGTGATCAATGACAGGAGATGAGTCCTTTGTAGCCAGAAAACTAAAGGATATGGAATGAAATGGGAAGCTAATGTGGAGTTTAGAATAGGGATCACCAAATCCAGCCCACTGCTTGCTACTGTAAATAAAGTATTATTGGAACACAGCCACTTCATTCATTAATGTACTATCTATGACCATTTTTACATATGATGACAGAGTTGAGTAACTGAGACAGACACTATCTCACAAAATCAAAAATATTTACTGTCTGTCTCTTTAAAGAAAATGTTTGCCAGTTGTTTTTTTAAAGCAAGGAGTAGCTGATTAAGAAAAGCACTGCCAAGCATCCTTTGGATTTAACAGCAAGTAGGTTTTGGGTGACTCTGTGAGAGCAGTTTTTAGTAAAATGGTTGAAGTTAAATATATAAAAAAAAGTGGATAAAAAAGAAGTGGAGAGAGTAAATGCACCACGAACTCACTCCCAACCCAGTCCCACCAATAAAATGTATTATCTCAGTTGACAGGTGAGGAATCAGAGATTCAGAGATTTTGAGTAACTTAGCTAAAGTTGCACAGCAAGGACTTAGGAGTCAGAACAGAATCCAATTCTGTTTATCAAAACCCACTTTTTTTTTTTTGCTAGTTTGGATAGTCCCCTAGAATTTAAGTTTGAGGGACCAGAATTCAAGTCTCAAGAACTTATTTAGAATCTAGTAATTGAGAACTTGGAAGACAAAATATTTTGCAGAAAAAATGAAATCTTCAAGCCTTGTCTGTCATCCCTGCCAACAGGCACACTAAAGGAGTGACATAGTTTAATAACTATGTTCAATTAATCCAAAATCATTCTCTCTCCAAATGCAAAAACACTTATTCCCCAGGCCCATCTAATTTACAGAGAACACCTACTCAGAGTAGGTTTTCATAGACATAATGGGAACCACTTACAACAGCATCTATTCTAAAATATTCTGCACAGCAAAGAAAATGAATTAATGCAATCTTTTAAATTAATAGCCATTAAGGGAACAATAATAACAATGATAACAATGGGAGAGAGGCATTTCTAATGAAAGAGAAACCTGGTAGACCAGAACCTTATTATTCTATAAAGGTCTACATGAAAAACCTGAATAAGAGAATATAAACTTTTTTTTCCTAATATGTAATTTACTATTGTCCAAATTCATAGATGTATGCTAAATAACACACAGCTTCATTTTCCTCTCATTCCTTTATCAATTTTCAGGCCAACAGTTTTAAGTAAGATAGGTTAGAGGAGGGTTGCCATAGTATGTCACCATTCATTAGAAATCACTTTAAAGCAATATCACTCAAAGGGAGCAGATTTGCCCTTCTGGGGACATTTAGAAATGTCTGGAGACATTTTGGGTTGACACAACCTGGGGTAGGCAAAAGCACTACTGGCATCTAGTGGGTAGAGGCCAGGGATACTATTAAACATCCCTCAATGCACAAGACAGCCTCCCGCAACAAATAACCTTCTGGCCCAGAAGGTCAGTAGTGCCCAGGATGAGATATCCTGCTTCAGAGGACACCATGGTGGCACAATGGCATCTCAGTTAATGATACAGTCACCAACATTTCAAACACACTAGTTACACATAGGCAACTATTACTTGCAAAGTCATGAAATACAACCCTTAAACGTTCACAGTGGAAAGGATAGCCTAAAATGGAGAATTACATAGGTATAATTGAAATATTAAAAATAATGTATCAGTAATACCATGTATAAGTTTTAATAAGTATTGGCCTTCCTCTTCAGAGATGGTATTATACACATATGTAGCTGTATACATATACCCTTTGGACAAGCAGCCCATAGCTACATAAAAACAGTACAATAAAGACCTATATGAGGCATATTTCCAATAAATCTACAGAGAGAGAAATGTATGACTGAAAAAGTACTTGTTGAACACAAGCAGCTGTGTACAACTAACACCTAATTACTCAACTAGAACATATCCATCAGGCAGAACAAAGGTGGATAATTTGCTATCATCTACTGAGATGATTTACCAAATTACTGCATAAAAATACACTTAGCTCATATTAAAATTGTGACAGTAACCAATCAAACACAAGTATATTCAGAATTAATGGCTATTTGACCTAACTTTCCTTTGTGGGTTTTAGAAAATATACTCCAAGGGAATAAATCAAAGGTAGTATAAAAATCTCAACTGGAAACTTGAAATTGACTTCTGAATTCTTCCATAACTATTATAAAGATTTCAATAAAGTTTGGTACACAAAAACTAATAATAATATGAGATAATATAATATCAGAAATAATATAATAATATGGGAATAATTTAAAACAGTAATAGGAGATAATATAATATGGGAAAATGTCAGCAATGCTTAAAAATAAATTATATCTGTTATTGCTTTGGTTACTTATTTATTATAAAACAAATTATATAGAGATATTAGCATATAATTTAATTGAAACAGAAATGTGATGAATATTACCCTCTTGGATCTTAATAATAAATTCTACAAAGACCTGAATTGAAGAAAAATCTTCTGAGAGCTGACTTTGTCATCAAGTGAGCACTAGAAACATCCTCTGGTAAATTGGTTCATTGCTCACAATTTCTCACTCCTGTCCTGTATTAGAATTACAGACCCCATGCCCTTTGTCACATGACTTCGCATTACCTTCCACTAAGTGCAAAGAGTATGTTTTCTCACTCAGTTAATATTGAGTTTAGCCTCATGACATGTTTGCCCAATAGCATGTGGGCTGAAGTGATGGGCCCTAGACACAAGTTAACCTTCAGAGGCATTTCATAATTCTGCTTACCATTTTTTTGCTTTCATGTAATTTACCGTCAGAGTAGCATGTCTCATATGGCTATTAACAAATTAGAGAAATACAGTGATGACCCACAAATTCGTAGCAAGGAATATATTTGTCATTGGAAGCCAATGAGATTTTTGAGGCTGTTTGTTAAATAGCGAAAACTACTTTTCACTTACTATAGGCTTTTCCAATTATATTTATACTATGGATGCTTGATGTCTACCACCCCAGCACTTGTTCCCCTGGTTTTTAATTGAAGATCCACCTTCACTTCATATATTTAGGAAGATGTGCTGGAGTAAACCGAGTCTTGACATTCCTCTGGTCACAGTAATTTGATTTGTTTATGGACACAAGATTTCAGTTGGACCAATTATACTACATTTGAGGACTTCTGGAAAAACTACCAGAAAATAATTTCACTGTTTCCTCCTAGTCTCTTACTAGAAGAATGGGAAATTTAAGCTGCTACAGATATCTTCCTGACACAAAAATAAATCTAGCACTACCTAGACTTAAGCCAACAAAGTTGAAACTGGAGTTGAGAGATAGAAAGAAGACAATTCTGACAATGTGACCCAGTCTCTGAACCCAGCTAAACCTGAGAATTAATGTTGCTCTGAATTTGTATATGTGTGCTTACTTTCTTTCATTCCTTAATTTAATTTTAATTGAGTTATTGGTCATTATTGGTCACTGAGAACAGATAGATTCATAAGGGATACAACAGCTATGATGACAAGTTAAAGGATAGAAAATAGAGGAAATATTTTTTAGTCTGGCTTTTTAAAAATTAATTAATTAATTTGTATTGAAGTAACCTTGATTTATAACATTTATATGAGTTTCACTATAGCATTATTTTTCTATACCCTGAAATATGCTCACAAAACAAGAAATAAACATTGCTGAGGATGAGGTTGGTGTGAATGTAAATTGGTGCAGCCACGATGGAAGATAGTTTACTATTGATGACCCAGCTATCCCACTTGAGGGTATTTATCCAGAGAAAATATTCTTTTTAAACACTGTTTTCCTTTATTTGAACTGAAACTCAGTTATTCTGTAATGTGTATAGAAAGAATTTACTGCAGAAAGAGAACATTTATAAGAGCATATGCAAAATACATGCTTAAATCTCCTCCTATTCATATAATGTTCTTGTAAAAGTATCATTATGACATAATTATAGTTTAACCAAATTCTAATGTGAAATTAACATTTCAAAGATATAATAGAATTATAATATTTTTCCTAAAAGACAAAATATTTTATCAATTCAGACTAAATTTAAAATCTTCCAAACTTCACATGAAATATGGACTATCTAAAATTCTACTAAATTTAAAATGAGCAGGTTTAATCCCAGGTTTACAAGCAAGATACAAAAACACTTTTGATGACAGAAAGAATAAACTCTATCTATCCTAAAGTCAAGTCTGCATAAATCTATTTTTTTCTAGATAATACAGGTAAAGTGTTTTTTTTCCCCTGTAATTGAGTAAAGGAAACTTACTTCAATTAGTTAATCAGATTGCTTCCACTCAGTGAAAAGTTTTCCTAGGTGACCATCAGTAAAGTGACCAAGTATTTGATAATTATATTGTCAGATGTTAATTTTTCACTTCTGGTTGCTTAACTACCACCTATATTTTAGAAAATAATACTCTGTTTCTCTGACTATAAATGTGATAACATATTACTTTATATTATTTGGAAAATACTGAAATGTACAGAGGAAATAAAAGCCTGCCATGTTCCAAATACAAACTACTGTTCACTGCCCCTCCCACCAAAAGAAAACCAAAATACACTTAAACTTAGCCATCCTCTAGGACTACCTAGAACATGATTTCTCAAAGTAGAACTCACAGACAATATGTGTATCAGAGGTAGCTTGAGTGCTTGTTAAAAATGAGGACTGCTGTGCCCCATCCTAACATTTTAGTGATTTGAAATTTGAGGAGGCAGGACAAAGAAGTTTGCATTTTTAGCAAGTACCCCAGGTAATCCGTGTGTGTACTGACATGTACATCAAACATTACTCAGCAAACAAATGTTCAGCACCTACTCTGTGCCATTTCCTATGCTGATTCCTGGGAATATAGTGATAAACAGAAAGAGCTATAATCTCTGTCCTCACAGAATTTCAGCCTAGTAACGAGCCAGATATTACTAAATGACCACACAAACAAATACAGACTCCGAACTGGGACAAGGGCAATGATGGAGAGAAGTTCAGAAATATGGACATTTGGCCTTGCCAGGAATTTCAAGGAAAGCATCTCTGAACTGAAACCCAAAGCTAAGCATAAATGAATTAAGGAAGGAGGGGAGAGGAGGTTGTGTTCCAGGCAAAAGGAAAATGATGTCATAAATCACGTGGATGGAAAGGAGCAAGGAAAGAAAAGAAATAATTCACAAAGCCCATGATGTGATGGCGACAGGGCAGGGGGAGCAGATTGTGAGACGCTAGAGAGGCAGCAGCTGAGTCTTGTAGACTAACTCTGCCTTCACTCTACAAATGCATAGAATTTAATAGGGGAGAGGACACTGGCAGGGTTATAGTTGAGATAAGTCCTACTGATGCTAGAGCTATACTGTCCAGTAGGGTAACCACTAGCCGCATGTGGTTATTTACATTTAAACATAATAAAATTAGAAGTTCAATTCCTCAATCACACTAACTACATTTCAAGTGTGTAGTAGCCATATGTTGCTGATAGTTACCTATTAGACAGCATAGGTATAGAATATCCACTGTCACAGAAAGTTCTATTAGCAGAGCTGCTCAAAGTGTGGTCTGCAGACCATAGTACAGTGGACATTCCTTGAGAGCTAGTTAGAAATGCACAATGTCAAGTCCCAGCCTGCATTTGAAGATGATTCTTAGATGACCTATATGCATATTAAAGTCTAAGACGTATAATTCTAAAAACTAACTGACCTTTTAAATGGAATCCAATTAATAATTCGCTACTCTGAAAGGGGCAAAAAGCACCGAGAAAATTCCGATGTAGAGAATGACTGAAAAGATGGGGATATTGCCAAGTACCAATTTGGACATCAATTTCATGACATCTCCTCAAATCCCTTTAGGAACTCAGTGAAATATGCACACCACCTCGTTCCAATCAAATACTTCACATTGAGAAAAAAAAAGATTGCCTTACAGTTCTTTGCAAGCATGATTTCGAGGTATCCCCCCGCTGTCTTCCCTTCCCATCCAGTCCCCTGTTCTATCCCTCACTAATGTCTTACTGTTGTGAGCAGGATTGCTGCATATCATACCAATAGAATACAGGCTGTGACACAAACAGCTGAATTTTTTTTTTAGGGTTCCCAGTGGAAGGCTATAACGTATGAAATGTTATTTGTCGGATCGTTAAAAGAAACTAATGAACTCACTGACTTCCTGAAATGGTAGTTCTATTTTTCAGGAGTATGGTTGCCTATTTATTTTTAACTGTACTATTATCATAAAAATAGATCAACTTGTGGTTGTTACCCATTTCAGACACGCACTCCACTCCACTTTTATTGCACAGTCTGTTACATGACAAAATACCTGAGGAAGCTCACCAAACTCATAGACTTGTAAACAAAGCATTACAGCATATGTTAGGACAGGAAAAAAAAACTTCTAAATAGCTAACCTAGGCTAAGATTTAATTCTAAGCTAAAGAGAGAATATAATAACAAAATGATAATAATCTTAAAATGAACACTAATCTATAATGAACACTTACTAATCATTAAGGACTGAATGTTTGTATCCTTTCAAAATTCATATGTTGAAGCCCTAAACTTCAATGTAACAGTATTAGAATAGTGCTTTTGGGAGATATTAGGGTTAGATTAGTTCATGAGATTTGACAAAGTGCCTCTCTTTGATCCCACTTTAGTCAGGCTCCTCTGAGTCCTCTTCCCTCTTCCTCTTAGACCTCAACTTTTGTCCTACGCTTTCGCCCTCTGCATGGCAAGAGTCCTGCTAAGTCAATTTAGCCAGAATTCCCCACCCACAATATCTGGTCACCCTCAATATCTGGTCACCCTCAATATCTAATTGGGTTCCTTATCCCCCTCTCCCCGCAGGTGATATCTGATCTCCTGGGCCCCTTCGGCAAGAATACTTGTTGTGTTGATTTAATTAGAATCCCCTCTTATCCCTGATGTTTCTTCTTAGCAATTTCCCATCCACTGACCCTCATCCTGATCCTTCACTACAAATTTCCACCATTCCTTGCCATATTTGGATTTGAGCCCAGTCTCTCTTACTTCAAGAACCCCATTGCAGTAGCCCCTATACCTATCTGATAGTCCTGAAAAAAGTCTTCCTTACCCCTTTAACAAGTGTCATAATAATTTTTGTCTTTAATAGGGTGGGAGTCTCATAATGGAATTAGTGGTATAATGAGAAGATCTCTCTCTTGCGCGCGCACACGTGCATTCTTTCTCTCTCTACAGACGCATGGAGGAAAGGCCATGTGAGGACAGAGTGAGAAGACAGCCATCTTTAAGCCAGGAAGAAAGCTTTCACCAGAAACCAGTCTGACTGGCATCTTGATATTGGACTTTCCAGCCTGTAGAACTGAGAGAAATAAATTTCTGTTGTTTAAGCCACACCCGAGCAGACTAAGAAACTATGTGCCATGCCCAGTGCTACATACTTCACAGATTTTGTCTCATTTCATCTTTACTTACATTACCAAGCTAAAGTTACTAATATAAATACTTTGCAGATGAGGAAACTGAGGCTCACTGAGGTTAGTAACTTCCCAAGTTCACTCTTATTATTCCAAAGTCATCTCCTATTTACTTTTAGTCTGAGTCCAAAGATACCCAATGTAAAGCTTTAAGCAATACATATGTTAGAGTAGCAGCTCTAGAGCCATCCAAAGCACTCCAAGTCCTTGTAACCACTAACAAGTTTTGACAGCTATGTTAAGCTACTACTGCATTTAAACAGATGCTATTATTTTTACGGTACCATTAGGTTGTGTGTACAAAGCAAATACATCTGTATATATCCCTTGTTTTTAATCCAAGAAATTTTACTCATTTAGACTCATGTAACACAGACAAGCTGGCCTGCTAAACATACAAAAGCACATCAAAAGGGAAGTCCCATATGGATAGGAAACCTGAATTCTAATCCGTTTTTGTAACTAACTATGGTACCTTGGGCAGATCTCTTTAGGACAAATCTCTTAGGACAAAGTGTTCCCCTATGGGAAAAGGGGGCTGCTGATCTTTAACATTCTCCCCAGAGTTAACACCCTCTGCTTTTTGTTCTCAAAGAAAGTCTTATCAAGAAATCCATTATCTCAGCTGGCAAAATAAAATGTTTGATCTTTATAAAAGGTTTAGGTCTTGTCACTCGATTACTCTGAATTTTGATCTCTAGGGTCAAAAAATAAGAAAGAGGAAAGGATAAAAGGGAGGAAGGAAAGAAGGGAGGAAGATTAATCATATGTGCTAGTCTTAAAAAACAACTAAAAAAAAAGTTCAGCCATTGATTAGCTAATAGAATTTGTACTGCTAGCAAACGTAAAATAATTAGTTGTACTGGTTAGGACTCATTCAGTTACAAGTGACAGAAACCTATTTTAAAAAGGATAAAGCAAACAACAACAACAAAAGTTAATGACTCATACAAATACAAAGTTCATGTATAGTATGGCTTCAGGCAGATATTTTTTTGCCAGCAGCTCTAGGCTTACATACTCTCAACTTCTCTTTCTGAAAAAAGCCCCAGAATTAAACTTCATTGGCCAAAAATGGCCATGTATCATATCTGAATCAGTCCCATGGCCAAGATAGGTCATATGCCTATGCTTCAAACCAAAGATGAGGGCAGCCTCACTCCTAAGCACCTAGAAACCACAAGGCAAATCCAGTAAAATTACTGTAAAAATAGAGAATGAATACTTGGCAAGCAAAAATTAGTAGCCATCCACCTTCTCAAGAAAGATAATAGTAGTAAAGACATAATGGTGAGTACTGAGTGGTTTCCCCATCTAACTAAGGATAATATAATAATAGCTGTAAATTATTGAGCATTTTCTATACAGCAGGGATTGTACTAAATGTTTTATAAGGATTGTCTACTTTATCTTACATACAGATGAAGAAACAGAGGCTCAAAGAAGTTGTCATTTGCCCAGAATCCCAAAAGCTAGTAAGAGGCTGAGCTAAAATACAATATGGATTTATCTCATGTCCCAGTTCATGTTAAGAGTCTTAACCACTACGCTGCTTCCGTAAGAACTAACTTGATATCTTATTTTCAGAAAGTAGAAGAAAATAGGAGCTGCAAAGTAAAATAACTTCATTATGTGGTTTCAAAAAACAAAGGTTGTTTGTAACAACAAAAGAGTACAATAGAATTTAGTTTACTGACAATGTCCAGAACAGATCTGTGACATAATCAGTATCATAGTGTTTTAAATAATTCACTTACCTTACTTCCAAAATAGAATGGTGTTCCAAAAGTGATTTTCATAATATATGTGTATATGTATGGATGTATGTGTGTGTATACACAGAAAAGTAGAACTTAGTGTTCCTCAAAACGTTAACAATCAGGAGAACCAGCCACAACTTATACTAGTTATATAAAAATCACTAGTTATACCAGTTACTTACTAGTGATACCAGAATTATCCCAAGTCATACTGGGACATCACTAACCAGTCATTTGAAACTTGGTTGTTCATATGCCTGCAACCCAACAACCTCTATAGTCAGTCAGTAAGTTTCCACTAAACTAAACAATTTTCTATAATGATGGTTGGCAAATGATGGTCTATGGGTCAAATTCAGGCTGCTTCCTGTTTTTCTAAACGAAGTTTTATTAGAACATAACACAGCCAGGCACATAATGCATATTGCTTATCACTGTTTTTGCACGGCAATGGCAGAGTTAAACAATTGCTACAGGGACTGTTTCTCCCCAGAGGTTGAAAATATTTACTATGTAGTCCTTTACAGAAAGAGCTCTCAACCTGTGTTCTAGAACATGGCATATACATGGCATACTCCTTGAAGTATGTAAATAAAAATTCCTAAACCCTGAAATTTTTCTCCCATTTTTTTAAATCACCAGGAAGGAAACTAATCTTTTACAAATACATGTTACCAAGCCCAAACTCCTGCTCACTGCAGGACAGGCCAGTAAATTGGCAGACAAGGTGTTGGGGCAAGGAATGATGACTTTATTCAGAAGGTCAGCAGACCATGAAGATAGGGGACTAATGTCCTAGACAGCCACCTTACCTAAGTCAGCATTTAAGCTCCTTATATACTAAAAAGAGGAGGGGATGCGGTTGCTGTCAGAATCCTTTGTTCTTGCAGCTGTCTGCGTAGGTCAGGTCATGATGTTCCTGTAAACCTCCAACAAGACAAATGTTATTCTCTCTTTTTCAATTTTTATCTCTATATGTATGGAAAAGTATTATCTCCTCAAAGGTCAGAGCCTTGAAAATGGGCTATCCTGTCTATTTCAGGCTATACGCAACATTCTTTTACAAAAGATGCAGAACCAGCATGACTAAGCACAGAAAACAGAGCACAGGATTAAAGCTGAAGGAACAGATCTAATATGGAGTCAGATTTGTTCTTCCCTATTACATCCACATTGAATTTCTAATGCCATAATAAGAACATCATACCACACCTCAAACTGACCTTTGAAGATGCTGAAGTGTAAATGAAGTGTTTACCAGGCAAGCTGCTCTAGAACAATTGAGAGTTCACCCAGTAATACCAGGAGTGTCCTTGCCTGCTTTAGGGCATCTTACTTTGTACTATTTGTCTTTAAGCCTTTTTTAAAAAAGGGGGAGTTAAAGAACTGGAATCTCTACATTTGCTCTATTTGGGACAATTTGTCAGTTGAAGGCTGTGACACGACTTCTTTCTTGAAAAGTTTCCTTAAAATCTTAAACCTTAAAAGCTTCCTTAACAGTCTCCCTTGCATTGGTTTATACAAACCGTATCTTGTTTCCTTCCCACTAAATCATGTTGACCCTGCAGTCATATATAATTTAGACACATTGAACCCTTAACAGGCATTCACGCACAATGTGGCTACTGAGAGACTTGTCCTTTGAAAGATTAACTGGGTACTTGGCCTTTATTTGTCCGTACTTGGAATTATTGTATTTCATCTGCTTTCCTTAATTAAGCAGCTTGGGCTCTGGATGACCCACTTTCAATAAAGAAGGCTATTTGCTTAACCACAGAGCATACGGTATTTTCCCTGATTCTGAATTAAACTCTAGGGATAATATTTCCGTTTTCTACACACAGACTGATTACTCCAACTTCATCTGATTGAATGGGAAGAGGATATTTTAGATGTGAAAATCAAGTCCTGATCCTTTATCTTCAACTCTAGACTGCACAGGGAATCCCTGATCAAATTTTTAGCAGTTACATGCAATGTTTTAGGCATTAAGGTATACCACTGAGAAGTATATCTAATGGTTTGCAAGCTGCAGCAGACATTTCACTTGTGCTATTTAAATAAACTAGTCATGTTTCATTGTGCACCATGTTTCACTGTTGGCCACACAAATCTTAAGAATTTTCATATTTTCAACAAATTCAAGAGTAAAGACATGAATTTGAAAATGTGCAAGAAGTGTTCACCCCAAGCCTGAACAGAATATAATCCCCCTCAAAGGAAGAACACATTTTTGGTTGTAAAGAAACCATATGGCTACCAGAAAAGCAAAACAAACTACAATCCTTAGAATATTTTAAAATCAGCACAAGAAAGCTGTTGACAAGAAAAACAGGATTGCAATGTGGGTGAGAAAATCATATCTCCAAGTTAAAATCATACTAAGAACAATTCATTCATTGCTACATGCTGCTCCACTTACAGAAAATTGCCCCCCACTCTAAACTCCATCTACTCCAAAAGAGCATTTGCATCAGCCTTCCTATCTGTAAATTCCACTACTGAAATGTCAGTTCTCTGGTGCTGAAACTGCTAAAATGCAAATAGAAATGCTTTCACTAATCCTAAGGTTACATACATCTTGATACAACTGCCTTAAGACTTGTTTGAAAATACACTGTGTTCAATGTATGTTTTTTTTTCCCCCTACCAAGCATCCATCCAAGGAGAAGATTGTGTCAGCATGAGGTGGTGATCTGTTCTAGTAGTCAGCATGGGATCAAGAAACCAGCTGGACTCAAGAACCCCAGGTCTTTCTTTACAACTCTTAGAAGAGATGCAGTCTCTTTCCACTGAGGATGCCCAGCTGCTCACAGGTAACCCTGAAGCATTAAGCATACTTGCTCCAAAAAGGCAAAGTCTGTCTGAGAGTACAATCACCACAGAGAGCAGTTAGAGGACTCAGAAAGATAAATCCCAAATGGTACCATTTAATTCCAAGAGTGAATTGCTACATAATGGAAGAATTACCATAACTTTTCAGTTAGTTGAAATTAATAAATTAATGTTTTGCTTAAGCCATTTAGAGATGGGTTACTGTAGAGAATAGTCACAAATACAAAGTATTTTTTACAAATGCTCAAAACGTAATAAAAACTCTACTATGATATGTTTATCAGACAGAAATTTTGAAGAAATACACTACAGAGATTTGCAGTGAAAATTACAGTCAGTATAAAATAATATATGAAAATTATCGATGTGCCACCATAATACAGTAGGTACTAATTAAATTATAGTTGCTGTATTTTCTATAAACACATTTTACATTTGTTTGCTAATTACATTTGCATTTCTCTGTAAATGGAAATTAATTTTCCCCCCCAAAAAATACGTGAAACAATCTATAAAAGGAAAAGTCTTGGTTTTTCAGAATCCTATATTGTTGTCTTGTTTTAAATACTGGAGTTTCAGAAGAAAAATGCTTAGAATCATGTAAATATCTAATTAACTCATCCTCTTAATCTGGTAATTTATTATAAAGCAATTATTCACACTGAAATTATCAAATGGCATAGAACAAAATTGGATTTGAGCAACAATTTGAGGCAATGGTGCCTTTATGAGTAAATAATATGCATAAAGGAAACAGACTAATAATCTACTTAAATTATGGCTTTTTAAGAGCCTGTTTATGTCCTAATTTTGAAAATGTATATGTTAACCATGCTGTTTAACAGTGCAATCATAAAGGTCAGCGTACTTTACAAAAGCTGATGGGGTCTAACAGACTTGAGAAAGTTATTAGCCTCCCCAGAAAGCTAGCATTGGAAGTCAATGAAAAACCTGCAGAGTTGTGAAAGCGAATACAGAAAGAAGTGCAGGAGGGTAGCATTTGGAAGTTAATGAAAAACCTGCAAAGTTGTGAAAGCAAATACAGAAGGAAATGCCTATGCGTAAAATGTTCAGCAATAAGGTAATATGGCATTGGTCAACTTTAAAAAGTGTAATGCAGAGTGTATATGGAAGAGAAAAAAAAATTTCAGTGGGCTAAAGATTTGTGACTTTATTCTTTATCAATGAACAAAAGTATAAAGAAGATATCCTACTTTTCTGATAATGGAAATGGAGATTAAATATAAAGTCCATTCTTCTTGTCCAAGCCTCCTTTTCCTCTTTATCTCAAATCCACAGGACAACCTGTAACCTCTCTAGGTTATAATGCACTTTCTGAAATTGAAATAAAACATACAAACAGAAAAATGCACATATAAATTTATAATCATTTTTGAAGCTTATAAAAAAGGACTCACACATATGTATTCGTTCCTTTGGGTTTCTTTTACAAAATATTATGATTATGAGAATTTTTTCCTTGTTGTTACACGTAGTGGTAATTTTCATTGCTGTAATGTTATAGATCACAAGTTTTGCCATTAAAATAGTACTGTTATAAAGAGACTGGACCAGCCTTTTCTACTCACTTACTTTTGGAATATACCTAGGAGTGGAATTGCTGGGTCAAAGCTTTGTGAATCTCATCCTTTAGTTTTCCAAACTGGTAGTGCTAACTTATCTGATTGCAAGCACTGCTTGGATGTTTCCATGGGTTCATAAACCCTCAGTACTTAGTATTACCACGTTAACTTCGTTTTTAATTTTAGCCATTTTTATATGTAGTAACATCTTATTGAGTTTCTTTTTTATTCAGATATACTATACATGCAACAAAATGCACGTATCTTAAGTGTCAATGGGTTTTGACAAATTTGTTTACCCATACAACTACTACCCAGAGTAAAATACAGTCTGGGACATTTTCATCATCCCAGGAGGTATTCTCTTGCCTTTTTCCATTCAGTTCCATACTCCCACCTGAAGTATCACTGTCCTGATTTCTATCACTATAGTTCTCTTCCTGGACTTAAAATAAGTAAATTCCTACAGCATATAATCACTTATGTCTGGCTTCTTTTGCTCAATGTTGTATGTTCAACATTGTGTGTTCAACATTGTGTTTATAATATTCATCAGGGCATGTGTCAATATTATTAATTTCCTTTTTATTGTCAAGCAATATTGCATTGTATGAATATACCACAGATTGTTTATTCCATTCTCCTGGTAATGAGCATTTGAGTTATTTCAAATTAGGTTACAGTGAACATTTTCCAAATCTTTCTGTGGACATAGGTTTTTATTTATTTTGGGTAAATACCTAGAAAGGAATTTTCAGGGTGTGGGATAGAATGTACATTTAAATTTTAGAAGGAAATGCCAGACAAACAGTTATTCAAAGTATTTGTACAAGTTAACATTCTTACCAGTATTTAAGAGTTATAGTAGCTTCACATCTTTGCCAACAATTAGCACTGTCACTCTTAATTTTATCCACTGTAGTAGGTGTAAAAATGATATATGATTGTGGTTTTAATTTGCATTTCTCTAATGATTAATGGTGTTGAACTTTTTTTACGTGCTTGTGTTTATTGGTCATTCTTATATCTCCTTGTGGGACGTATGTTCAAAAGTTTTACCCTTTTTTATTGAGTCACTTGTCTTTATAACACTTATGAGTAGAAGTTCTTTATATATTCTAGAAAAAAGTCCTTTGTCAGATTTATGCGTTGTAAATATCTTGTTTCAGTCTGTGGCTTGCCTATTCATTTTCCTATTTTTTTGATAAGTAGAAACTTTATTTTTAATATTGATAAAGTCCATATTATCAATTTTTGTAATGACAAGTGCTTTTTTGTGTTTTGTCCAGTAAATCTTTGCCTACTGAAAATGAAAAAGACATTTTCCTATGGAAGATTTATTATGGTTGTAGATTTTATATGTAGGCCTTTGATCTGTCTTGAATTAATTTAATTTTGGAGTGGGATATGGAATTGATTCAGCATTATTTGTTTAAAAAGGCTTTCCTTTCCCATGGATTTCATTTAGCATCTTGGTTTCAAATAGTTGGATGAATATATAGGTCTATATCTCAACTCAGTTTGTCTTACTGATCTATTTGCCATTCCTTATACCAATACTACAGTCTTAATGCAGCTTTATAGTGGTTCTCAAAAGCAACTAATGTATGTCTTTCAACTCTGTTCATTAAGGTGTGTGTGTGTGTGTGTGTGTGTGTGTGTGTGTGTGTGTGTGTGCATCCTTTGCAATTGCATTTTAATTTCAGAATAAGTTCATGAATTTCTTCAAAAATTATTGCTGGACTTTTGATTGGGACTGAGCTGGATCTACAGATTTCTGACTGCTTTTGTGATTTATTATTTATCTTTTGTTTTCAGCAACATAATATATCTCAGTACATTTTTCTTTTATCTATGCTTCTTGGGTTTTACATTACCTCTTGATACTCTGCCTTGAATTTTCTAATTAGTTTTTTAACATTCTTAGTTGCAATATTCCCAACTATTGCTTCTGCTCAATTGACTCTTTGGTCCACTTTTAAGATTCCAGTTTCGTATTTGTTAGATATTTGTACTATAGTCTAAATATCCATTATATTCTCAACATTCTCTATCCTTTTGGAGCTCGTTACTTCAGTTTGAATATTTTCTTTTGACCTATTTTCCAAATTCTTTATTCAGCTGCATCTGATATGTGATGAAACCAACCACTTCGTTTAATAAAATCTCCACTGTTGACATTTAACCACTTATTTATTCTTAAGTTCTAGAATTTCTGTTTTAAAAAATTTTTCAGTTTTCTGCCAAAATTCTCCATCTTGTCACAATTTCTGAGCACATGAATTAAAGTTATGTGGTTATAACTAATTTCATATCTTAAAATCGATATTCTTCTAAACATTTTCCTAGCTTTTATTCATTGTTCTCAGCAAAAAGGCCATTTTGAAACCTCCTAGTTAGTCACTGCTAGAAACAGAATTTCTCTTAAAAGATAAATGTTTATGGAAGTTAATGGACCAGCTTTCAAAAAATATTATCCTCTCTGATAAATCTAAGAGACAAGGTTTTCCTAATGTAGAATCAGTTCACTGATACCCAAAAATTTTAGCTGAGATATGTCAGTCTTTAACTGGTAATTTATGATATTGCTTGATGATAAGGAAAAATGCAATTCATGAGTGTAACTTATTGAGAATAAAGCAAGATGCTCTAATTAAATCACGCTCAGCTTTACCTCTGAAACATGTATGCACGAAACACAACCAAAGCAGCATAGCAAAAGTTGAAAGAACTGAGCTGAAATTTAAACCACCACTAACAAAAGATAAAACCATATCTTACAGTCCAGATGTATCCAGATTGATAGTCTCCTAAAACAAATCCATCCACACTCCCAAGAGGATTATATAGAAACTAGAATGTATAACATATAACATTAATAATGACCAACATACAACCCAAAATTGACATGGAAAGACTTAGGAAAATGTGACTCTTTATAAGTGAAAAGACAACAGATGCCAAGTTCAAGATGACCCAGATTTTGTAATTATCAGACAAGAGCTTTATAGCAGCTATTGTAACTATTACTATTTGTTATAACTTTCATAACAAATACACTGAAATGAACATAAAGATGGGAAATATCAACAGAGAAATAAAACTATAAAAATAAATGAAAATTTTAAAAGTGAAAAAGTAAAGTATCTTACCAAAAATGTTCACTAGATAGTCTCAATAATAATATATATAACAGAGGAGAGTGTCAGTAATCTTGAATATAGATCAATAGAAATTAATCAGTCTTAAGAACAGAAAAGAAAAAAAGATTGATAAAGACTGAACAAGACTTAGGAACTTGTGCAACAATAGTGAAAAGTCTAAAATAAGTTGCATTGTTGTCCCAGAAGGAAAGGAAAAAGAGATTAGGGCAGAAGTGTATTTGAAGAAATAACATTTGAAAATATGCTAAATTTGGTGAGATACATAAATTAATAGAATCTAGAAGCTCAGTAAATTCCAAATAGGATAAATTCTAAGAAAACCATACATAGATACATAATAATCAAACTGCAAAAAAACAAAGACATTACAAAAATGTTAAATACAGAAGGGTAACAGTTTAACTCACTGGGTTTCTCTTCAGAAATCCATGAAGAAGAGTAGTTAGTGAAAAAATATCTTTAAAGTGCTGACAGGAAAAACAAAAACATAAGAACTTTCAACTCAGATTATATATCTAGCAAAGATATCCTTAAGGAATGAAAGAGAAATAAAGACATTGTCAAATCAAGGAACAACAGTTTGTTGCCAGCCAAGCTAAAGTGCAATAAAAAATTTAAAGAACTTTTTAAGGCTGATGGAAAATAATACTGGAGAAAACAATTACTCCAGGAATGAATGAATGACTGAGAAAATTGTAGCAAAATGTATATAAAAAAAAGAATTGGACACTCTGACTTTGATAGCTAGATACAAGTATCAAAGCCTTAAATTAAATTTTTGCCCCTAATTATTGAGATTAATCAAATGTTATTTTAATTTCAATTATAAATGAAACCATCAATTCACTAGATACATGTAGTAGAAGCTGTGTTGTGCTACCCTGATGCTTCCTTTTAGGACAAAAGTACTCATTTCCTCATTTGCCAGGACTTGTTGGCTACTAAAGCTCACAGGAGAGATGTGAGTCGTTCTCATTCACAGGGAGCTCCCTTATCCTCATTGAGTCTCTTTCCCAGGGGGCCCCCACAATCAGTGACTGGTCTGTTTTGGACATAAAAGTCCAACTGCCTTGCCCAATTCAAGACAAGTCTGAAAGTTCATTGCAGCTCCACAGCTTCTCACAGAATCAGCCTTCGTTCTCACCACATCACAGTACCCAATTTCTCTCTGCATGATCTTACTTCATCCCTCCCTTGTAGATGCTGTTTGAAAGGCACTCCCCAACAAACCTTGTGCGTGCAAACCTCTATCTCCTAGTCTGTTTCCTGGGCAACCTGACCTAAGAGAATTTACCATACACAGAACCCTTCTATAGTTGAGTCCTTTGGGAAAAAACCCCAGAAAACAAAAAACAACAACAAAAACAAACTGTGAAAGATGAGGGGTGAGAAAAGAACAAACATCACAGTAACTTTCAGTTGAATATAATTATTTAGGTTGTTTCTCTCACTGTGACTGGCTAAATAAAACATATTCATGGGACCCAGTTGAAAGGCAAATGACAGTGTTGAGACCCACTTTCCATCCAGGCTCTACCAACTCTAAGATCCATGTATCGGTTCCGTCTACCACCAGTCTGCAATGCCAAAGATAAAATAATAGAACACAATTAGAAATGTATGAAAAAATGAGAAAATGCTTTCTTAAGCCATAAAATGTGTAGAGAAATGGGTGTTCAGTTATCATAAGGAACCATAGTTATTCACTGGCATTCACAGCAAACAGACCAAATCTTCCTTAAGAGGCAATGACAGATTTATGCTGGAAAAACCATCTCACATTTTTTTTTCTTGGGTCATGCACATTTTAAAAAATTGCATAATCATTCTCAAAACTCTAAAATGCTGGGGATTAAAGGTGTTTTGGTTGAGATTTTTGCTTATCGTATTTCTTCCATTTGAAACAAGAAATCCAGTCATCTTAATAATCCCTTTCATTATATAGCTCCCTAGAGTTTACGGTACACTATTGTATATAGTACCTCATTTATATTTTTGTTATTGCCCACACAGTACATAATAATTGTAAAATTACTGAGAAATACAGAGAAGCAAAAAGTAGATAACAGAGTATAGGAAATCCTAGTAACAAGATAAAAAGTATGTTGCAGAAGGCATATTTTATTTTGCTTTCTTAGTATTCCATTCTCCCAGAGAGCCCACCATTTTTCTTCTAGGAAGCTCCAGTCTCTTCTCTGCAATTCAATCCAAGTGTGAGTCTGACTTTCCCTACCCTTTACTAAAAAAAAAAAAAAAAAAAAAAAAAAAAAAAAAAAAATGTGCTTGTCTCAGGCCTAACTAATCAAATCTCGAAATGATTGGTTCAGGGAACAGTACATGAGGCAAGACAGGCCAATGATTGCTGGGCCATTTGAGGGAGCAATTAAGGATTTTTTTTTTTTTTTCTAGCTGGGGATGCTACTCTGGTAGGAAATGGATTTGCATATGGCCATCTTGGCCAACATATGTGGTGGTCCTACCTGAGGCTAAAGCTAACACAATGGAAGCAGAGTAAAGGTGAAGCCTTAGAGCTCATGATGTTTAAGCCTTTGAATCTGGTTGCACTTGAATTTCTTTTGAACTTTTCAGTTTGTGGCAGCTAATATAGTCCCTTTTTTCTCAAGCCTATTTGAACTTCATTTGCATTACTTACAATTAATTGAAAGAGCTCTAGTAATACATAATACATAATTGTTCATGATTTGTTTATTATTTTTCCCTGGCTATATATAGGTAGATAAACAAGTTTAACAGATAACAAAAACAACAGAACTTGAAAGTATTCTGTTTTATACATAAAACCATCCAGCATGGCAGGCAAGGCAAATATTATTAGTTCCATTTTAAAGATAAATAAACAGGGAACAAAGGACAAAGTTCGTAAGTCAGATTTTGGACTAGAATCCGTGTCTTGTTAACATCTAGTATTTTTTTTAATATATATATATTAGATGGCATTGCCCTTCAACTGTCTCAAAATCCTAAAAGTTCATTTCCTGAATATTAATTACCTACCATGTGAGAATAAAAGTGCAGGCAGATAGTATGAGTTTATAAAGAACTTGATCCTTAAAATAAGAAGTCTAGAAAAATAATGACATTGCAAAGAGAGCTAGGACCTCCAAGATTATGGATGGAGGTTTCAAAATATCTATTCCTTCATTCAGCAGATGTATGTTCTGTGCCTTCTTCATGCCAGGGTTGGTGTCAGAACACTGGAAATGCAACTAAGATCAAACCCTAATTAGTCTCTGTCCTTACAGAGTTAACAGAAGGAGACAGAACACATCCAAGTATGTACACAAATGATATGAAAATTCCAACTCTGACATGTACTTTGTAAGGGAGATATTTTGCTGCTAAAAGAGTTCATCACAGGGCAATTTGATGTAATGAGAGTTAAGGAATGTACAAAGAGGGAATGATACTTGAATTGAGATCTTCAGGATAAGTAGACATAAAAGGTGATGGAAAAGTTTTCTAAATGGATGCAATAGCATGTGCAAATATCCTGTAAAGATGAGAGGGTCGATGAAGAATATATAGGATCAGGAGGAGGTCTGTGGGTCTGGACTAGTTAGAGTAAATGGTACCGTGACTAAAGCTATTGTCTGGCTTTCGTTTATTCAGGACTTAGATTTATAAGATTGGTTTATCAGTTTTTTAATGGATTTAGTCCATTCTCTCCCAACATCTGAGACAAATATTTTCTCCCACACAAATTAGCTTCCTATTGTTAAAAAAATCCATAAAGAAATTATTTCAGAAGAATATAACTGAGTTATCTTTTTTTTTTTTTTGCTTTGCAATGTGTAGCCTTTTTCTTTCTTCAATTTAAGCTATTTTAAGCTAATACCTTCTCTGTGCTAACGTTTCCTAGAATTACACAATTTAGATGTGGAAGAGATCTTACAGATATTCTAAAATAGTCCCTTAATTTCACGAATGGAGAAACTATACCCCCCAAATCTCCCAATGTGATTTACACAATGTCACCGTATTAAAATGGCACGAATTCCTCCAAAAATGATTTTTGCCAAACTAAATCCCAGTTTCTATACCCAACCATTATCTTGTCAATTCTTTAATCCTTTTCATTGACTCTCTATTTTCTTCATATCTTTTGTTAAGCTGTAGAGCTCAAAGCATGTCACATAGTACATAATAACAGCCAGCATACCAAAATGAAACACAGTAGGTTAGATTCCTGCAGTTTTTCACATTATATCCCTAAAATATTTTTGCCTAAATATTACAAATGTTTGATATCACTATCTGAATAAGTCTATAAACATTATTACAAATATGTAGAAAGCTCTGTCATAATACAACTACAACTGACTGCAGACTCGTATATTAGGAAGTATAGATTATTCCAATAATTTATTTTTAATAGGAAATTATCTAAACAGTACATTTGAAAAGAGATCATAAATAAGACAGCAGCAAAGATAAGATTTGTAACTAGAGCGTGAAAACCATCTGTTATTAAAGTTGTTTACTTTAGTAATATACAGTAAAGTATTGTTGAAATTTTATTTTTCTTCTAAATAAGTTAAATATTTCACAGTGAATTGCCTAATAATTAACAGATTTATTGGCAGCCTGGGAATTCACATTTGTTATAAACTTATTCAGTCATTTCCCCTTGCCCTTAAATATTTTTCACAATGAGTTTTAGAGTTTAAGTCTGCCTTGGTTTTTCCCTTTACCTTTTCATTATTTCTTTTGATAATAAAATGGATTAAAAATTTTGAGCAATTATAAATGGAGCCATCCTCCACCTATCATGAAATAATGATGCCTAGAAAAATGTTGCTTTTGAATAAAGTGTCACATAGCAGATAAAGTAACATAAAAAGCAAGCAATTGCTTCTCCATATCATACATAAATTAATGTATTCATTGTAGTAATACAGGGAAATGACAAAATTAAAGAGTACATAAAATGTATAATGAAAAACAACCACCCTCCAAACTACACGATTTATATCATTTTTTGGTAAATTTGAATAACATTTTTATAGCTCTATTTCTTGTGTCATTAACCTCAGTCAGTATAACAGTTCTGTGAAGGCAAGATGGAGACATCATCACCTTTGCCCTTCCATTCCATCTTCTGCCACTACTTTTCACCTTCTACTTTTCCTCAAATATTTCATTGTTTACATATTTTTAAGGTTAAAATTAACATTATATCCTATATTCTTAAATTTAGCTGAGCTTGTTTACAGATTTATTAATAAAGTTGAAAATCAATAGGCTTTATCAATATTATGAATGTCTTAATCTCATATAAGCCTTTGCCAGATTGATAACTTTTTACTTTACTGTATCTTATTTTGATCCTTGAGTAGCTCCAAGGAGTAAGCCAAATAAAATAACTTTTCTTTTACTCCTTTGCTTCAAAGCATTTCATGTATTAGTTTGCTTCATATTTGGATCATGATTTTCCTATATAAAATTTGATTTTTCCTGAACAATCTAATTCCTTTTCCTTTTTCTTCTTGACCAAAAGCTAAAACAACAAAAAGCTTCACCATAACTCCAATTTATCACATACCTATTGATAATAGTATCATATATTATATAAGGTCTTTTCCTCCAAATATACGAATTCTAAAGTGCTATCATCTTCTCCAATCTTTGAGTAACCTGGTCAAAAGCTGTTAACCTAGAACTTCTCCAATCTCCTATGTTATAGCTGTACTTTACTGGATCTCATAAGCTTCTTTTTTTCTTGGTTTTCTTCCTATTGTTGGTAGAGTATTTCAAGAAAATCCTAAGAAAAGATACACAAATGGTAAATGTTGAGAGTCTGGAACATTTTATATGCTTGAATTGATTGATATTTTGGATGAATACAGAATTGTGGGTTTAATATTTTTTGTCAGAACTTTAAAGGCATTGCCTCATTAACTTTTATCATTCCATGTTATTGATACCTGTCTGCTTATCTTTACTTTTTACATATCCTATCTTGTGTTTTAGTATTTTTCAACTTAGTTTCAGGATCTTCTCATCATTTATGATCTCACATAAATGTGACAAGGTGTAGCTCTTTTCACGTTCATCAATGAATCCTTTCATTTTAAAGATTCATAGTTCCCTTCCACTGCAGAAGATTTTCTTGTGTAATTTCTTTAACTATTTTCTCTTCTCTGTTTTCTTAACTCCTTTTCCAGGGCTATAATTCTGATGATGATTGTTCTATACTAGTTACTTGTTTTGCAAGTTTTTTCAGATATTTTCAAAGTCTGATTTTTTTGCTCTTCATCCTGGGATATTTTATTTACATTAATTTCCAAATCTTCAGCTGATTTAAAAAGTTTTTTGTAATCATATTTTAAATTTATAGCAGTTACTTTCATACTCCATAATGCTTTATATCACATAGCTTACTCTTCATGAATTTTATGAATGCAATCATTTACCACTCAGGAAGGGTAAATTTGGTTTTCTGGTTTTGTTTTATTCTGTTTTGAAGATACCTGTTTTATTTTTAAGAGATAATTTTAAAGATTTATTTCTGTATCTTAAGGGGGAGTCAGCTTTTCTTCAGTTTAGGCTTATCTTTTTCATACTGATAGCTTTCTTCATAATTCAGGTGATATTTAACAACCATTTCTTATTTAAGAATAAAGAGCTGAGATGACTTATCTTAGGGAGCTAGCAAGAGTTTCTTTCTTTTTTTTTTTTTTTTAATAAATTTGGCTTTTTTCTAGTAGATTTTTTCTCAGAGTGGCAAGCCAGATTAAGAAGTCTACTGTTAATTACAAAGCTTCATTTTAAGATGATCAGGCAAGAAAATGCTATCAGGCCAACCATGGTTCTATTAAAGGACAGAATTAAGGTTTTATTCCAAGGCACCATAACATGAACCAAATGTATTAGTTCTCCCAAGAGACCAACCTATCTGATTTCTTTATAGAAGATCCTCTTGGGTTGGTAGTAGCTGTTTATAGTGGGTTAATTGTTTCCTAGTTGAGAACAGATTGGCACGAATCTTTCCTTTACAGATCATCAGTTAATCCCCCAAATCCTACTTTCATTCTCATGACTTCTCTCTTTCCTTTCTTCCAATGCCAATTTGAGCATATTTCTGAAGTTTTATTTTGCATACCAAATCCTACCTCCGCAAGAGTTCTCTAGGGCCATATTCTGGGCAACAGCTTCCAAGAATCTGAAATACATTGATTGTTCAAACAACAGACTTTATAGCTTCCAGAAATGTGTTGAGATCTCACATGTGTTAATTCTTTTTGTCATTCTGGGTTTATAATTAGCTGCACTTCAACACCATGAACATAATGGGATCTCTGAGGAAAGAAAGGTAAACGATATGTATCCCAACCTCCAAAATTGCGCTAGAAGCTAAACTTAAGTTAATATGTTCAGTAAATTTTCATCCCTTTTGTAATGTTATAGCTGAATTTCTTCCTTCTGTATCATTGGCTGTGATTTCTGGAATGTGCTTTATCATATTGTTGTTACACATTACTCTTGAGTAGTTTGTTATAACCTTTGCATTTTAAGTGTCACTTGAGAGAAATAAAAGCACACATTAAGCCAAATACTTGAGTAAAATTGGTAAACCCTTATTATTTATAAATTAGTAGGTTTTTTTAGAATGTACTGGGGTTTACTATAAATTATGTGGGCATTAAAAATTTTTATTCTTTCCTGAGATATAGTATAATGATATGCTTTAACATATAATTTTAAAACTATTTATTTTTTTATTTGGCTACCATATTACTGTATCACCATTGCACATGACAGCAAATCAGTGGAAAATTAATCTGCCTGTAATAGATGCTGTCCAGGGCCCTGCCCATTTCACCACTACTAATTCAGTGTTCACTGGTGCATCTTCCAACTTCCAGCACCTATACATGAAAGTTTTCTCTGGCAGAAAGAAGCCTGCTTTTCTGACTGTGCAACAGGTTAAAAGTGCTGAGGATTAACAACCTCAGGAATAGCACTCAGAACAATAACTGGCAGCTGTTTCAGGTATAAATACCCCCTGCTCTCTCCTTTCTCAGGTGGTGTAACTGAGAAGTGGCTTTCAGAGCTTCTCCAACTAATAATGTGAATATCTGCCTTGAAAAGGAAGCACTGATAATGTCTTTCTCTGCTGATTTCTCCTCTTCTGCACCTGGAGTTACCTCTCCAATAAACTATCTGCAGTCAACTCTTGTCTCAAATTCTTCTAGGGGAACCCAAATTAAGACACTATGTGACACAGAAACAAAGTTTAATTGGTTCATGTATTAATAGTCTTTGGCAATTAATAGTGGCTACAAGAGACAAACCACTTGCTTTCTAACACTGATCTCATCTTCTAGAAGCACCACTAATGAATTAACAAAATCCCATTATTACTCGCTATTAATGACTCCAAAAATCTGGAATGAAGCACCTGAGTCAATATCCCCCTTATTTTTTCCTTTTTATACTGAGGAGTATCAGAGTCTGAAGGTAAACAGAAGGAATATAACAAAAGAAATGACTCAATCAACTAAAGTCTCCAGGACTACATATTAGGTTGAGGAAAAAGCCCAAGGGTAAGCCAGAAATCCCCGCCATGAGAAAAATATCAGCCCTCAAATTAGACAGAGTGAAACCTGCTCCAAGACCTTAACCGGAAGCTCAACAGTGTGAGAACTCCACTAAGTTCTCATGCGCCTCTCCTTCACATTCTTCATCCTACCATCCCATCTCAATCTGCAGAAACGTGGTTAATGTATACAATCCTCAGCCCCTACCTCTACCTTGGAAGGGAAAACAAACTAGTGTCAAGAGGAGAGTCAGGATTCATTCACTCTATACACAAGCAAAAGAACTTATAGGCAGAATAGCCTAAGCTTAAACAAGATGAAAGAAACAACATGACAGTGATGCAGATATACTGCAAAAGGGGGAAAGAAGGAAGCAGGGGAGAAGGGAAGGAAAGGATAGAGGAAGGGAAGAGGGAGAGAGAAATAAAAAAGAAAGAGGGGAAATAAGGTGTAACAGGAAAACAAGACATTCAAATCAGAAAAAATTAAAATGTGAAGGAAAAGAATATAATTCCTCAACTGCTTTTCACAACAGAGGGAAATCAATAAGAACAAGAATTTGGTCAAAACAACAATAAAATAAATAATAGTATGAAATGAAAATCAGATTGGAGACCCCCCCAAAAAAAAAAACACATTGAAGGACAAAATGGCATCATTACTACAGAGCTAAGAAATAAGTTAAAAAATTAGAAGGGACCAAATAGAAGCCACACTAAAAAATGAATTGCTGATATAAAAGGAAGACTTAAGACAAGCAAAGTGAATCCAAATGAAAAAGTCAAAAGGGTTAAAATTATACAGACCTGACTTGATATAAAACAAAACAAGCCAGAAATGTGATAGAATTAAATATTTTCCTTTAAATGAAGGAAAACTACAGGTTGAAATACCTATCCTGTTTCCAAAAAAAAAAGTTGATGTAGACCTTCCACACATAGAAATAACCTAGTTCGTACCTCAAAGATAAAGAAGAGATTATTTAAACACCAAGAAAGAAAAACAGAGAACTTGTACAGGAGAAATACCACACCCTGGCAGTCCTCACCTTCGTGGCAAGGTTCAATGCCAGAATATAACTGACATCTACTAATGTCTGAGAGAAAAAAATATAAATCGAGAATATTATCCACATTGGAAATGTCAATCAGTTACTTAAAACAAAAATAAAAACAAACGTGTTGTTGGGGAGGAGACCTGCGAGAATGCCCATATTTGAACTGTTCATGATAGAGAAATCCAAGCTAAAGAATATGAATCCAGCAACCTAGTGCATTTTATAATCACTTTTTTGAAACTAAAGGTCATTTATGAAATGTTTCTTGAAAACAAAGAAATATTTACTTGATGTTCATTCAAGTAAATTTAATTCAAAAATTAAATTTAATACTATCAAATTTTAAAATAGCAGTAATTATATGACCTCTTTTTATATGTCTGTGTGTCTACCTACCTATCATTCTATTTACCCTTCTACCACATGTAAATAGGAAATGATAATCACCTACCATTCATAGTGATGGGTGGGCTTTGGAGTTTATTTTATTGCCTTTTTTTGGTCTTAACAATAACTTTATAATTGTTGGATTATTTCATTATTTATTCTATGCAAATATAATTCTAACAAAATCAGTAGAGTAAGAAGTTGAGAGAGACAGAGAATGAGAGAGAGGTAGAAAGAGGGAGAGAGAGAAGAAGAAGAGGAGGAGGAGGGTTGGGGGATAAGGATGAAGAGAAGAAGAATGGAGGTAAAGAAGGCAAGCAAAGAGGCTTAGACTTTCACAGCAATGGAAAATATGGATGAGTACTATTTTATTTTATGTACTTTTCTTAATTTTGTAAATATTCAGAAATACTTTTTAATAAAATAAAATCAACATTTTGGAAACTCTACTTTCAGCAGCAAATTGTTCCTGCCATTAAGCCTTTAAGAAGTACAAGAACGAGTCACATATTTACAAAAATACAGTGTGTCACTGAGCTAACCTAATTTATAGCTAGGAAAGTAGTCAGAAGAAAGAAAAGGAATTTGCAATTTTGTCCTCCAAACATTTTCATCACAAAACTGATTAAGGATGTGTTGTATGTTAATTAAACAGCAATTTCCAATATCACAGACATGTCAGCCTTCTCACCTGCCCAGACTGAGTCTGGTTTGCCCTCACATGGACTAAGACATGGAATGCAGTCCCTTCAGTAGCTTCCATAAGAAGTCTAAAGATGTCAGATTGTTTTTGAGAATTTTATGGCCTTTACTGAGATTTGGGAGTGAGTACATATCCTCATATTACAGTGCAATATTTTGTTTGAAAAACAGCATTTCATCTTTTCTCCTCTCCAAAGTTCCTTCATCCCATGCTCTTGGCAGCAATTCTCTTTTGTTTTGTGTGTGTGTGTGTGTGTGTGTGTGTGTGTGTGTGTGTGTGTGTGGTTTGGGATGCATTTTATCTTTCTTTTTTTTTATTGAAGTATAGTCAGTTTACAAAGTGTCAGTTTCTGGTGTACAGCACAATGCTTCAGCCATATATGAACATACATATATTTGTTTTCATATTCTTTTTCACCATAAGTTACTACAAGATATTGAGTATAGTTCCCTATGCTATACAGTATGAACTTGTTGTTCATACTCTTTCTCATTATGGTTTACTACAAGATATTGAATACAGTTCCCTGTGCTATAGAGAAGAAATTTACTGTTTATTTATTTTATATATAGAAGTTAATATTTGCAAATCTCAAACTCCCAATTTATCCCTTCCCACCCTGTTTCTCTCCAGTAACCGTAAGTATGTTTACTTTGTCTGTGAATCTGTTTCTGTTTTGTAGATAAGTTCATTAGTACATAAAAGTAAACTCAAAATGGCTTAAAGACTTAAATATAAGAGAAGACACTAAAAACTCCTTAGAAGAAAACATAGGAAAAACACTTTCTGAATAAGCTTTAGCAATGTTCTCCTAGGGCAGTCTACCCAGGCAATAGAAATAAAAGCAAATGTAAACATATGGGGCCTAATTAAATTTATAAGCTCTTGCATAGCAAAGGAAACCATAAGCAAAACAAAAATACAACCTATGGTAGGGGAGAAAATATTTGCAAATGATGTGACTGACAAAAGCTTAATTTCCACAATATATAAACAGCTCATACAACTTAATAACAAAAACCAAACAACCCAATCCAAAAATGGGCAGAAGACCTAAACAAGCAATTCTCTGATGAAGACAAACAAATGGCCAATAGGCACATGAAAAAATGCTCAGTATCACTAATGATCAGAGAAATGCAAATCAAAACTACCATGAGGTATCACCTCACACCAGTCAGAATGGCCATCATTCAAACGTCCACAAATGAGAAATGCTGGAGAGGCTGTGGAGAAACGGGAACCCCCCTACACTGTTGGTGGGAAGGTAGTTTGGTGCAACCATTATGGAAAACAGTATGGAGAGTCTCCTCAAAAGACTGAAAATAGACTTACCATACGATCTAGCAATCCCACTCTTGGGCATATATCCAGAGCGAACCTTAATTCTGAAAGATACATGCACCCCAATGTTTGTAGCAATACTATTTACAATAGCCAAGATATAGAAACAACCTAAATGTCCATGGACATATGACTGGATAAGGCAATAATAGCAAACAATATCTAACAATATGTAAAAAGATAATAAATCATAAGCATGTAGACCTTATCCCAGGAATGTAAGGTTAATTTAACATTAGAAAATCAGCCAATATTAGAATGTTTACAGATAAAAGGAGAATGAAAAATATACCATCATTCTAATAACTGGATAATAAAAGCCTTTAGCAGACTAGAAACAGAAAGAAACTTCTTTGATATGATAAAAAAAAACACTGATAAAAAAACCCCTAAACTACTACTTAATGATGAAATGTTGAAGGCTTTGCCCCTGCATAACAAATGAGATAAGGATGCTTTCTCCCACCATTTCTATCAACATTGTACTAGAAGTCTTAATCACTTAAACACTTAAACAAGAAACAATAACAAAAAAAGAAAAAGCATATATAGTGGAATGAGAAATTAAAATTTTTATGATTTCTTGATGACATATAGTATATATAGAAAATATCAATAATTTTTAAAAAATACACTAGAATTAGTGAATTTTGGAGAGCCAAAGGATATAAAGTCAATAACCAAAATTCAATCCTACTTCTGTATCTTGTTAATGAACAGTGGGAAAGTAAAATTTTAACAAAACCATTTGCATGACAAAATACCAAATACCTAGGGATAAACAGGATAAGTTCTTTACAATAAAAACTGAAGAACAATGTTGAAAGAAACCAGAGATTATCTAAATAAATGGAAAAATGTACCATGATATGGATTAGAAGACATAAATATCTCCTCTCACCCAAACCAATAATTGGTGGAACTAAATCTCAATCAATATCCTAACAGAATTTTTAGAGAAACAGACAAACTGGTTCTAAAATTTAAAATGAAATGCCAACAATCTACTCTACTTAAAGTATCTTGAAAGAGAAAAATAAAGTTGAAAGCTTTACTATCTTACTTCAAGACTGTGTATAAAGCTACAATAATGAAGACAGCATTGTATTGGTTTTAAGTATAGGTAAATATATACATGAAACAAAATAGAGAGTATGAAGCTATCCACACATATTTTGCCAACTGACTGTTGGCAAAGTTCCAAATTCTTTTTTTTAAGAAAATAATCTTTTAAGGAATGTTGCGGAAAAGATGAATATCTGAATATCTGTTTCGATCTATTTAGGTTTTTAAAATTTTTTAAAAATAATTGCTCAAACTGAAAAAATTAAAAGTGGTTACCTCAAGGATGGTATGTTATATATATTTTTAGTATCATTATGATCTACCTGAATATGTTTTGCTTTATCATATGCAAGTTTTATTTTTAATTTTAAAATTGCATATATATATTTATAAATAGAACCTAAATATCAACTTTTTTTCCTTGAATGAGAAATCCACATTCATCTCAGAGTTGTCTTTACTCCAGAGGTTGGCATCAACAGTTACAATTGTACTCATTTAGTTATGAGCAATAATTACAGTTTTAATTTCCTGAGCAGTGGCTAGGTACCCCATTCTCTTCCAAGCCAGCACAATTTAGTATTATCTCAGGGTTTCCCCAAGTACAATAGTATGTGTATCATTGAAGATACATAAACATTTTTATATTAATATGTATGCATTTATTTCCATGTGAAATAGAGAAATACTGCTTCTATTTGTAGATTTCTTTTTAAATACAAAGGTCAAAATATGGGTACATTTATAGAAGCATTAAGTAAGTAATAGGTGATATGTAAATATGGCAACAATTTTCAAAGTATACAGGGGAAAATAATATTTGAGATAAACTGTTTTTTACCACTCAGTCATCAAAATAGTGCCATAATGAAGCAGCTGTTATCTCTGAGGGTCAGAGAATTTCTGTAACTCCCCTAAGACCCTACAGTTTGTATGTCCAGAGCTAACATTTAAACCCAGAGCTGATCCCTAAATCAGTGTCCTTAATCTTTTCTTATATTTTCTTCTGAATTTCTAGTTTTATACTTCCCCAAAAGATATACAGTTGACCTTTGAACAACACATGTTTGAACTGAATGGTTCACTCATGGATTTTTTTCAATATAAATATTATAGTAGACAAGATCCAAGGTTTGTTGAATCTGTGGATATGAGGAATCACGTATACGAAGGGCCAGATATAAGTTATACATGGATTTTTAGGCTGCATGGAGGGTCAGTGCTCCTAACCCCCATACTGTTCCAGGGTCAACCTTTCATGTGTATATGAAATATATTTTATATATATATATAGTTAATTATTATATATTTATATTATACATATATGCACACACACACATATCATTAACAGGATAATTTATAACTTTTCCAAATTTTAATCCATTTCAATCACATTACTTTGTACTCTGTGAATATTATTTTAAATATCCTTTCTATCATTATGCCTGGGTTAAACTTTTTGAAAAGCTTTTCATATTATAATGTATATTTCTATAAATTAGGATTGTGTCTGCTTACTTATGCTGTGAAATAAAATTAGTATATAATATGCTATATGCAGACAGTATTTGGTTTGGGCAGTATGTATATATATATACACACACATATACATATATACATATACATGTATATATATGTATAAGAATCCTTAAATAGGACCAAATTGGTGGCATATAGTGCTCTAGTAAGCCAAAAAAAAAAAAAAATACCAGATAGCATTTTCCTTGGGAGTGGGCAGTTTTTGATAAATGCATTGATTCTATTCATTGCAACCTAGGAATAAAGTGTTGGAAGAGAAAAATTATGTTTCCTGTCTATGAGGAGTTTTCCATTAGTGAAAGAGTAAATGAAAGTTATAACACAATTATAAGTAAACTGTGTGAGTAAATGTATGTGTGAGTGCTGCATGTGTGCCTGTGTTTTGTATGTATGTGCACATCTACTACTCAGAGAGATAAGGGTAAAGGGAAAAAGGGAGGAAAGAATGAATCAGTATTAGAATTTAGACTCTCTACGGAAGAGCAATAACTTGCTCACACTGTTAGTGATTTAGAGATGCAGAATTCTGTGGTGAGCAAAAAGAGTAAGTAATTGGCATAGTGAACTTGGAGAGCAGACATGGGACTTCAGGCTTTCATTACTTATTTATTGCATTTACTTGCTTATTCAACAAATGCATAATGAATACCACTACAGTATGTGCAAAGTGCATTGGGAAGTGCTAGAATATAAATAAATCCATGTCTAGAGTAAAACAGAACAGCTTGCAATGGTAGAAAGATCTTTGGAGAAATAGAAATGGTGGTGATCTTGATTACAAAGAAATACTGATATACAAAAGAATTAGAAACAGGGAAAATATCTGTCCCCACAAAATGTTGATGTCAGTAACTATGAAAGTGATAATAAATAAAAGATTGTGAGGTAAACTTCATATTTCTAATATGAGCCTTTGAAATCTCAAATGGACACTGAAAGTAATTTTAACAGAGAAATGTTTTTCACACTCCCAAATAAGCCTCTAGCTTTAGCTTTTAACGTTACTCTTTCAGGAATATCCTAAATCATACATATTAAATTCACAATTTTTTTTAAAGAGAAAGTAGCATTTATTTGTACTTTTCTGGGATGAACCTAAGTTCATATCCTTATAAGCATATAATCTTTCTAAGCATTTAGATCCTTATGTGAAGTGAGTATGATGATACTACCTACATTTTTTATCTTCTCATCAGTAATATCAGTACAATAATAACACCTGCCTTTAAAGACACCTTAGTTTCAATAAAATAAACTATATAAACAATCTAGCTCAGCACCTGACACATATTAAGGGCTCTATAAATATTAGCTAATGTTAGTGTTATCCCAGTTAACCTCAATTTATTTTTTTTTGTTAATTTTGAATGTATGCTGAGAAATTTGGGGGAAAGAAATTGATCCATTGCCAAGTAATTGAATAGTTAAAAAAACAGTATTATTATTTTAATGTGCATAGAATTAAGAAAATACCTTCAAGAACAACATTGAAAGGAAACGAAACTTCTTTACAACTTATCTAATAAAACCCTATAAAATTAAGGTTATTTTGTGATCCCAGAGTCTCCAATAATTTGGTAGTTTATATGACAGAAATTCAATGACATGGAAGTATAATTCAGAACTTTCGCTTCTGACTATGAAAGAGCAGCTGGTATGAAACTTGCCTTCTTGAAATAAATATTTAGAAAATTTGGCTGAATGTAGGAAACAATTGGTTCCATACATTTGAACAAGGAGTGCAGGACTGTGATCCCTGAAGAAAGAGAAAGAAGTTGTGCACCTTAAAAACTGCCACAGCTTCTAACCGGGAGCCAATTGCAGAACAATGGCACTGGAAGGACAAACTTGAGCAGAGAACAGAGATCTTGATAAGATGAAGAGACACTAATTGGAGTTTGGGGAAACTAAATCAGTTGTAATTTATGGGACAGAGTACTGAATGGGAGGGAGCTATTTAAAAAAAAAAAAAAAAAAAAAAAAGGAGGAGGCTCCAGTAGTCTGCATAGGGTTTGATGAGTTTTCAGCTGAATACTAGTCATCATTTTCAAAGGGAAGTATTTCATCAGCTGAAACAAAACAAAGCTGGAAATCTAAATGTGGAAACTTCCAAAACTCACTGGAAATGAGATCTTGAACACTGAAGCAATCAGTAGAGGTGCCACCTAAATAGTAAGACCAAACTAGCCTTAGTGTAAAGGTTACTGTAAATATGCTCTAACAAAGCTTAAAAAGAAGGCTTTTAAGAAGTAAAAGGAAAAAGATAAGCTGGCCAGTAAATAACTGAACTGCTTGACTAAAGAAACTTCTATAGTAGATGTACAAAAGAGTAACATACACCATGACCCGTATCACAAGGAAAACAGTCAATAAAAATAAACCACGAAATGGCAAAGAAAATGGAAACAGCAGAGAAGGAATTTGAAACAGCAATTTAAAGTAGCCTGTATAGCACAGGGAAATATATTCAAGATCTTGTAGTAGCTCATTCCAGAAAAAGAATATGAAAACGAATATATGTATATTCATGTATGACTGAAAAATTGTGCTGTACACCAGAAATTGACACAACATTGTAAACTGACTATAACTCAATTAAAAAAATGCAAAAAAAAAAAATTAAGTATCCTAAATATGCTCAAGGATGTAAATAAAAGTATTACCATAATGAGGAAAAAAAGAGAAGGTATAGTAAAGAACCAAATGGAAATTCTGCAAATGAAAAACACACTATTGTGTATTTAAAATGAAATAGGTAAATAACAAGTTTATACTGTATAGCACAGGGAACTATATTCAATATCTTGTAGTAACCTATGATGAAAAATAATATGAAAATAGAAAAACAAAAGTATTGGATAACATGTTACTCCTCAACTGAACCAGTTCTGAATACCTGTGTCTTTATATGTACTATGAACAATTAAATAATGTATTTAAATATCATAAATAAATAAACCATAGGATGGCTTAACATCATATAAAATACTAAAGAAGAGATAAACAGACTTGAAGTTAAAATCATAGAAACTACCTGAATAAAAATACAGACAGAAAAAGACTAAAAAATAAATGCACAGACTTTGTTTCAGTTCTGACATATAAAGAGCTTGGAGCTCATCACTCATGTCCTTATAATTAGAAAAAGCTAAAAACTGAAAATCAATGAATTTTCTTGGACTCATCGGTTAACCAAGCTTGAGAACAAACTACTACTCCTTAATCTAGAGAGAAAGGAGAGTAATAGGAATCACAGCCAAGATTTAACTGAGGCAGAAGACATAACCTAGTAGGAACACTTAAGTGATACATTTAAAGAATTGTTGGAGAAACTCCTGGGGCCTTACTCAGGGATCCCTGACACTTCAATGGGCTTTACCTCCAGGAACCCAACTGGTGAAGATCAGAGAAAGACTCTCTCATATTTCTGAAAAGCAGAAGGAAAGATAAATCACTGTAAAATGTGCCTAGAGCATTCTTCATAACAAATGCTGGTCGCCAAGGGAAAAGACCTTATCAGAGCCTCCTAGCTGGTAGAAAGTCATTCTGGCCCCCTCTAGTCTTCCTGCATCCCTCTAAAGGGAGGAAAAAGGCTATACCACTGGAGAAACACGTTTGAAGGTCAAAGTTCAACCCAGAAACACAGGTCCACTACAAGACACATTTAATCGTAAGATTATACAATGCTTCCCCTCCCCCCACATTACTACCACACCAGCAGGGCTCCATATAATAACTGGATTACAGTAGAAAGAACAGAAAGACACAGCGTCTCTGAGTAGTATGTAGAAAAGCCAGATAACAAAGGAGTCAAAAATAGCAGTGGAGAAATTTGAACCCTGTATAATCTATAGCTTCAGGTAACATTAAACACAGCCCATGTCCTAGCCAGATTAAAATAAATCCACATTAAAAGCCTGCTTATCTTTTTTAATTTTTTTTTTTTTGGTATCTATACAAAAGGATGGAATTTAATTAAATTTGTTGTGGTGATCATTTTGCAATATATGTAAGACAAGTCTTTATGCTGTAAACCTTAAACTTACATAGTGCTATATGTCAATTATATCTAAATAAAACTGAAAGAAAAAATCATTACACATGAAAAAAATCTGTTTACCTCACTTCTTATCATATGATAAAACATATCCAGTATTCAACAAAAAATTACAGATATGCAAAGAGGAAAACATAGTCTGAATAGACAAAGCAAACTACAGAATGAGACTCAAATACAACACACATGTTGGAATTATCAGAGGATAAATTTAAAATACTATGATTAATATGTCAAGGGCTCTACTGGAAAAGTGAACAACACGCAGAAACAGACAAGCAAGACTTTTGGGGTAACGTCAGCAAAAAAAAGTAAGGAACTTCAAATATTTGCCCCTATGTAAAAGCAACAACAACAACGAAAACTGGCAAAAGCTGTCAAAATCAGCTTTTTTTTCAGAACTCTCAAAATGAATGAAATGCTTGCAGTTTATTCAGGAGTGCTTATTTAACTCAGTGAATTTCAATAAGAACAGTCAACTTTGTAATGTTTTAACTTACCCTATTCCCACCTACCACTGGATCCCCCAAACCCACCCCAGTGCCCCAGCTCAGTAGTAACTTTAAAAATAGCTTGCATTCTAGGTACTAGAATGTTCCAAAGAGCAAAACTTTCTTCATTTGCAAAGATTGGTACTTGGTTGATCTGTCTGGTGGCTTCCTGGGAGACTGTCTCAAAGGTCTGTTTTATCTTACTTTAGTCAGAACTTGCTCAATGCTAAAGCCATCCAGAAGGCATCTGTGGAAAAATTTCTGGTAAATGTTTTAATATTTGTTGCCTGAAGCAAAAGATAACAGTGAGACAGAGAAACAACTAACTACCTAAACATAACATGAAGAAAAGCTGGGAAATGAGATGTTTGCAGAAGAAGGGCCTTGAAAATTTGAGGCAACAGGGAGACCAAATGCATTTTTAGGGCTGGGTGCACATTCAGAGAAGGCCTGAAAAAGCTTTTAAGTCTCATGTCTGGATGATGTTCAGGAACTGCACAAGCAGGAACTTAATGTTAATACAGAATTGGAAACTGCCTGAGTGTTCAAGATGTGCCCTTACACATATGGAGCAGATCTGCAAAACTGGAAGTTTTTTTTGACACCAGGAATTTAAAGAAATCCCTCTCCAAACATTAGCTGACTGGCAGGGTAACAGAACAGACTTGATTAGCTACAAAGAGCAAAAAACACAGACTTTAAAAATTCAGATTAGTCACTAAAACAAACTCCACCAACCAGAAGTGACAACAAATTTTGGGAAGGGGGAAGAAACTTATTTCAAGAATTACCACCTTATAATGTTCAAAATGTTCGGTTTTCAACAAAAAAAAAAAAAAAAAAATTGAGGCTTGTAAAGAACCTAGAAAGTATAGCCCATGCACAGGAAAAAAGTAATCAACAGAAACTCCTTGAGAAAATCCAGATGTTGTACTTATGAGACAAATAGTTTAAATCAGCTATTTAGAACACTTTCAAAAAGCTAAGAAAACTGTCAAAAGGACTGAAGGCATGAGAATTACAGCTCATTAAATAGAGAGTATCAATAAAGAGATTGAAATTTGAAAAAGAAAACACAGAAATTCTAGGATTGAAAAGTGTAATAACAGATGAAAAATTCACTAGAAGGACTCAAAAGCATTTCTGAGGAGACAAAAGAATCAGCAAACTTGAAGATGGACTGACTGAAATTATTCAGTTTGAGGAACAAAAGAGATAAAGATTAAAGATAAATGAACAGAGCCAAAGAGACCAGTGGACACAATTAAGTATACCAAGCTACACATTAACAGGAGCACCAGGAGAGAAAAATAAGGTGAAAGAAAGAATATTTGAAGAAATAATGACCAAAAATTCCAAAATTTGATGAAAATAGATACACATGAGCAGATTCAACAAAACCCAAGTAAATTAAACTCAAAGAGTCCACACTGAGACACATTATAATCAAATTGTCGAAAATCAAGGACAATGACAGAATACTGAGCAAAGCAAGAGGGAAACAATTCCTCTATAAAAGGAATCCTCAGATTAACAACAAATATTTATCAGAAACTATAGAGACCATGTATATAACTATATAGGTATACATGAAAGGCAGTATTAATGCATTCTGTATGTAACTCATATTTTTGATTTAAAATGATTTAAAACACAACTGCATAAATAAATACAACTATATATTGATGAACACAAAATATATAAAGATTAAATTTGTAACAGTAACACTATAAAAACGATGAGAAACAGAACCATAAGAGCTGATTTTGTATACTATTGAACTAAGTTTGTATTTGTCTTCACTAGAATGTTATAAATCAAGATGTCAGTTACAATCCTCAGACAACCATTAAGAAAGTAACTAAAAATATGATACAAGAAATGATAATAGAATTAAAATGGTACACTACAAAATAACTATTTTACACAAAAGAAGGCAATAGTGAAAGAACTGAGAAACAAAAATATGTAAGACTTACAGAAAACAAGTAACAAAGTAGCAGAAGTCCTTCCTTATCAGTAATTACGTTAAATGTACACGAATTAAACTAACTGATTAAAAAGCAGAAATTAAGATGATAGGTATAAAATAATGATACAACTATATGCTGTCTACAAGAGGTTCACTTTAGATTCAAAACATAAATATGCTGGAAGTAAATCAAAGGAAAAGATATTCCATGTAAACAGTAATCGAAAGAGTAGCGATATTAATATCAAACAAAAAAGAATTTAAGACAAAAATCATTGCAGGTATTCCTCATTTATCATGCTCTGCTCTATTGCACTTCACTTTATGGTGTTTCACAGATAATGTGTATTTCACAAATGAAAAGTTTGTGTTAACAATGACTTTGCAAGATTATGGTTATCATTTTAAGAAACAAAGTATTTTTAATTAAAATATGTACGTTGTGTTTTGCAGTCATAATGCTATTGCACAGTTAGACTGCAGTTTGGTGTAAACGTAACTTAACAGACTGCAGTATAGTGTAAACATAACTTTTATATGCACTGTGAAACCAAAAAAAAAAATTTTGCATGACTCCCTTTATTGCAATAATCACTTTATTGCAGTGTTCTGGAACGAAGACTGCAATATCTCTAAAGTATGCCTGTGCTTCTATTCAACACTGTACTAGAATTTCTAGCCAGAAGAACAATGCCAGAAGTCTACTATCTTCACTTCCAGTCAACATTGTACTAAAAGTCCTCGTCACTGCAAGAACACAAGAAAAAAAAATGTTTATAGACTAGAAAGGTTGAAAAAGGAAACAAAAATGTCATTTTTCCCAGAAGATATGATCATGTGCATAGAAAACCTGAAAGAATACACACAAAAAATTCATACTACTAGAAATAATAAGTAAATTCAGTATAGCTGCCAGATACAAGATCACTATACCGAAAAATCAAACTTTAATGTCTTATCAAGGAACTATTAGAAAATAGATTTTTGAATATCATTTATATATGCATTAAAAAAGACCAACTTCCTGGGAATGAATGTAATGGAAATTGAGCAATATCTCTACAATGAAAACTGCAACTTTTAGAGAAATTAAAGAAGACCTATATATATATATATATACATACATAGGTATACTTCTCATGTTTTAGAAGACTCAGTAATATTAAGATAGCAGTTTTTCCCAAACTGATGTCTAGTTTCAGTGCAGTCATTTTCAAAATGTTCCCATCTTTTTTAGTACAACTTGATAAATTACTGCTAAAATTTATATGGAAATATCAAAGATCTAGAATAGTCAAAAATTTTGGAAAAAAGTCAAGTTCAAAAGAAGAGCAAAATTCACACTTGACTGCAAGACCTTCTATAAAGCTATAGTAATCAAGACAGTGTAGTTTTGTCATGAGAGATTAGACAATTAAATCAAAGGAATAGAACAGAGAATCCTGAAATAGACCCATAGTATACAGCCAACTGAAATTTTGACAAAGGTGCCAATCTAGTTTAGTGTGAAAAGGGAAAAACTTTTTTAACAAATGACTCTGGAATAACTGAATATCCACATGAGAAAAAATCAACATATTTCACTTCATATCCTTTCTATACAAAGATAATTTTATGATAGCTTCTAAATCATATAAAAAAGTGAATTTGGCTGAATGTCAAAAATATTATGGAGAGCTAAATAAGCCAGATGCAAGAGTACAGACTGTGTGATTCCATTTATGTGAAGCTGTAAAAGAGGCAATACTGATCTACAGTGTCAGAATCCAAATAAGTGGCTGGCTGGAGGTGGAAACAAGAGAAACGCTGCAAACGGGTACCAGAAAACTTTGTAAAGTGATGGAGATGGTTTATACCTTTATTCATGGTAAATTAACAAGGGCACACATATGACAAATGTAATTAAGCTATCTATATAATTAGATAGGTTCATTTTATTGTATATAAATTATACCTTAATGAGGTTGTTAAAAAATATTATTCAGTGTCTAAAATTACAATAAAGTGGGTAAACAAATTATATTTCAATCATGAGTTACTATACAGACAACTCATTTTTTATTAAATCAGAGAGTTTCCAGGACATGGAGGAAAATTTTGATACAAATTTATCTCTTTGATACCTGAAAAACTGCCTTGTCTTCTCAGATGACCTACAAAAGTTCAATGCTAAAGATAGATGCACTTTCCAGTAGATTGACATGTTCAATCCTATACTGCAGATATGTATTTAAAGAGTTTATATAATATTTCAGTGATTCATCCTTACCATAGTCCAATTTATGAATGTTAATGCTGAAATTCATATATGGGCTGGTGTTAAAAGAGAGAAAAAAAGTGAGGGAGGGAGAAATAACACTTTAAAAAACAGTGGAAATTAGACATTACTACTGTATGTTGATTTTTAATCTCTGTCACAACTCAAGGTGAACGTAGCATTCTGTGTACTGATCTTTCATGTAATGTCCACCCTAAGTCTCAGGTATAGATTAAAGGAAACTAGCATTCAAAAGAAACTTTGGAGGAAGGGAGCTAATACGACATTTAAAAAAATTCCCAAGCACATTTGACTCATTCATTTAATAATGTCAATGCTTAGCCCTGAGTCTGGCATGTAGGAAGTGCTTAATTAATGTTAGCTCTGTGGTGATGGTAAAGATGGCAATATTATGTAGTATGGTACTCTTTCTACCTCTCAAAGAGGAAGATACAGACAAAACCAAACAACTTCTGTTTTCACTATAACTTACTCTCTAATAGCATGAAAATGGTGACAAGTTACAAAGAAAACAAAATTGCTTTGTTTTTAAAGGACAGTTAGACTTCACATGAAAGTATTTGTTTCTTTTCGGGGAGGAAGTTTGGAGAGTTTCAGAAAGTGGTGGCCTTTCAGCTGAAAACTAGACTTCTAAAATAGGGAAGAGAGACCTTCCCAGAAGATAGGAATAGTATGGATAAAAGCACTTCAGAGAGAGGACAGGATGCATCTAGAAAACATGAAGTACTGAACTTCGTCGGTGGCATGAGGTTCAAGAAAGATATTCCTGCTACTGTGATATCTGATAGCTACAAATTCCTGGCATCATTTATTAATTAAGTGCTTTACCTGCATTACTTCATTTGACCCCTTCTCTGTTAACTAACCCAAATTCTAAAGCAAGTAAGAAGCAGAGTTAGAATCTGATGTCTATATGACTTTAAACTCCCCATTGGAAGGCTTAAAATGTTAAAGAATGTCAAGGTTGGTGCGAACTCAAAGATTTGGGACAAAATTGAGGGTATGTTTATTTCTGGGCTAGATCATGCACAATTAAGTCAGTAAGAAATTGTGGCTTGTACCAGCTTTTAAGAGGGAAAACACAGAAAATTATGTTCTGTTTTAAGTAACTACTAATTTATATGCTATTTCAAAATGTATGTAATATTAAAGCACATGTGGTGGATGTAAAATCTTCCAAAGACAACTGAAAAGTCAAGGACTTTTTCTTACCACACCTGCCAATTAGCAGAAGTTTAACGTGTCCTTTGCTTTCTGACATTTAACTCTTGCCCTACAAAATGCCCCATTAGAGCTAAAAGTTGCTCCCTGATGGTAGTGGTCAAATTGTCCATTTAGACTCATGGTTCTTTTAAAATATTGGGTACCAAAATCCCTTTGAAGTTAATAGCTTTAAAATACAGGCTGTTAACCAGACTAGCATGCACTGCTGGTGGGAGTGTAAAATGACATAACCACTTTAGAAGTGAGCTCAGTGAATTTTCAAAAAATTAACTAGACACTAACTCTATAAGACATTGCTTATACTTCTTTTTAAGTATTTATCCCCTTCCAATAAAGAAAGCATACAGGAACAAAAATGACTTATATAAAAATGATTATAAATACTTACTCATAATAACCCCAAATTAGAACTAACACAAATATCCATCAAAGGGGGAATGGAGAAACAAACTGTAATATAGTCTGACAATCAAATATTAGTCAGCAATAAAAAGAAACGTAGTACTGATATGTGTAGAAGTTCAAAAACATATTGGTAAGCCAAAGAGACTAGATATGGTGTGCAAACAGTTTGAGTCTGTATGATGTCTTAGAACAGACAAAACTAACCTATGGTAAAAGAAATCAGAACAGTTGCCACAGGTATTCACTGAGAAAGGTCATAAGGGAAGTTTCTAGGAAGTTGAGAAAATTCTGTGTCTAGATAGGACTGTGGATCACATGTGTATGCATTTGTTGAGATCCACTGAATTTAAAATATATGCTTTGTGATTTATACATAAGTTTAAAATGTTTAAAATATTTGCTCTAACATCCCTTTGAAATTAACAACTTTAAAATGTTAACTACTTAAAAATCCCTCTGTAATATACTTTGCATGAGACGTATGCTTTAAAATTGGCCAAGTGAATTTGGATCTGGGCATAGTCTTACTGATGTTTCAAATATGTCTAAAATACTTAAGTGAAGATCAAGTTGCAAATTTCATGTGTGTGTATCTACTTTGTAAATTTACTCATTTATACCCAAAATCTTCAGTAAATGAATGAATAAAATCTGAAATGATACACAGCAAAGTACAAGTGTGAGCTTCCAATTGTGAAGTCTTATTTGAGCAGTGGATATTAGGAGGCAAGGACGGATAAGAAAGGAGCAAGTATTTTGTACTGTTCAAATATTTCTAAGAGATTGTACTTATTTGTATCAATATTAAAATTTTTAAGAAAGGGAACTTTTCAATGTTTATAGCAAACAGATTACACATTTTTAGATTACTTAGAAATAAGGATAAATATTTCTTCACTCACACACATACTCACACACTCACATGTAATCACCGAAATTTAATGACTTGGAACACTTTTGAACAATGCTGTCATATTTTACTTTCAGTTAATTTCACAGTTCTTCAGGAATTAATTCTTAACAAGACTTCTTTTGTTCTCAAATACATAGATGTACTACTGTTTCTTCAAAATATATACCAACTTTGTATTTTGGATATAGAAATGTTCCTTCTGCGTATAAGCAGGTAGTATTTAAAAATCACTTTTATTGAAATATAAATTACATACAATTTAATGCTCCCATTATATATGTACAATTAGCGAGTTTTGGCAAATATATGCATTCATGTAACTCCCATCAATTCAAGACATAGTATGCCCATCACCTCTAAAAGTCCTGTCTATCCCTTCCCAATCAATGCCCCACCCGACACCCAGCGCTATTCCACCACTATTGTTTTTTGTCACTATTATAGATCATGGACCTGAGTTTGCAATGTCCATAAAACACCAGGCATCTCTCATCTCCATTTTAATCAAGTTAAATGATTTCAACTGATAAGAGGTAAGATGTAATTCAGAAAAGACTTTCTTCTATTTCACCTTTTCAAGACACTAGTCCCATCTGTGTGTCCCTCCTCTATGCAGAAACGTAGCAAAGGAAAGGCACAGCAGCTGAATCTGCACACAGCATATATTAGTACACCTGCACACTCTTTACTCTGTTCACAGTTCTTCAGCCTGTGATGTATATCCAAATATACTATACACTTCTATGCATTCATCCAGAATGTACAAATAAAGTAAGCATTTTCATCTCCAGTTATTAGAAATGTCCTGTTGAGTTAGTTTGCTGTTGGATGGTAAAGACTCAGGAGGTGACAGAAGAGTTTAAGCTAATATTTAATTGTTACATTTTGTGCAGAGAGATTTGCTTGCAGCTTCACTGAAGATCTTTCAACAATCCAGACACACAAAAACATAAGGTTCTTTTCACCAATTCAATTCTCAAAAGCAGTTGATATAGAACCTAGGCAAACAAGAGAAACTGAAAATATTTTCTTAGCCCTTCAAAAAGTTAATGTCAGAATCCTGCTACATGGATGCTACATGGATCCTAAAGGATATGCAAGCAACTGATAGTACACACACATCATCACCACTTGTACTGACAGTCACTTGTTTTGAAAAGCCTACCGATTTACTTTGTACTGAATCTGCACTTTGCTCTGGGGATTCATCTCTGTTCTTAATCAAATATTTGTAAGGAAAAAAGCTTTCCTGAGTTAAGTAAGCAAATGACAGTTACTAACACATACAAGGCCAATGCATATGGTTGTAGAATTCTTCATGTGCACAACATTCTCCAGAGATCATAATATAAATGGTATCCATCAGAGTTGTGCAGTGCACAACTTGAACTACCACATGTGGTGACTATGTCCATATCATCAGCGTTTTGAAATAGAAAATGATCCACTAATGACTGCCGATTCTCCATTCTCCTTTATAGGGGCTACTATACTCTACATTGCCTTCACATTTCCCTTGGCTATACTACAACTTTATGCAGACACTGTATAGAATATAAAAAGCATTGTATATCCCATGAAGCCTTCCAAAGTAGGGTATTCACACATTCACTGTTGAAGCAATCTCTACCCATGTAGAGCAGACAATTGTGAGCTGCAGTGACATGGCATGACCTGGCTGGTGCAGCGGAAAAACTTCAAATATTAAGCCAGTTTCTATAGCTCTTCTGGTGATGCTGTGCTGCACTGTAAAGTGTCATGACTCACATGAAATGCTGACCACACTGTACATTTGTCTGTTATTTTAGAGTTCTTGAAAAATAGCATGTTTACTATTTTTCATTATGTTTTTATTTATGCCATATGCATATACTATTGCCCTCCCATTCAAGCTGTAAACTCCTTGAAAATATTTATTACACTTTTCAGAATTCCCTATAATTTCTAACTTCCCTGAGTACATTTTTGGATGACTAATTAATTGAGGCATGGATCAAAGTACCTATATTTTAGTACCCCATTGATTAAATGAGTCATTATCTTATTGTACTAAAATAATGCATTACTACAAAATGAATTACTAAATACCGTTCACCTCAAACTCACAAAATACTTCAACTCACTTTTAAAGGAGAGAGACAAATGTAGAAGCATGTGAAAAAATACTCTATTTTAGATCTGACAACTGAATTATTAATAACTTAAAACAGTCATTTCTGGAAAACAGCCTCAAAGCCTGTACTGCTTTTTGGTTTTGTGTATAAGGATACCAACAGACATTGAAAGTTCTATTACTTTTTAGCTTTCAAAATGTCCTGTATATTATCTTTGATATTAGACAGCATATGTCAGGGCAGGTAAGAGATTTAAAAATATTATGTTAAAATTAAAGTGGGTTACATGTAGTAATCAGAAGTAATGAAGATTTCCCTGCATGTAACTGAACCCTGCTCTACGCATCATTTTAAGTTCTAAAAGATAAACTTCTGTTTATACAAATTCATTTTAGACAGTAAGTTTCTAGATAGTAAAAAATCAAATCCATTCAATATCACTCCCAGTTTTTTCTCCAGCACAGTGGCAATACTCAGAGAAACAAAACCTAAGCCTCCTGGCTACATTCTGAAGATTTTTCCATATGGGGCTAAGTTAGTTTGCATAGTGTGGAAGATGGATTATTCAGAGAAATATATATAAAAGAAAAGATCATGCTGGTTTTTTCACTTGTGATTCTGACATGTAATCCTGACTTCTCCAAAAAATACATCTGTAAATTCCTGTTTGTTCCTACATTTCATATGTAAATATAACATAGCTACTCAGAAAATATATGTATAAGATCTAAACATTTATCAAGTGTTTCCTATAGGCCAGGTATATTTAAGTGCTTTAAATGCATTTCCTCATTCAATCTTCTCCGAAGGTCTATAAATATCCCCAACCCCTCTCATTTTATAGATGAGGAAAATGAAATCCAGGAATTAAGCTTGACTTGCCCTGTGACCCACAATTAAAGGCAAAGGCACTGAGGCTTGACCTAAGTTAGTGTAACTCCAGAGTCAGCCTTTTAGCCTTTACATTATACTGCTATTTGAAAGAGCTCATATATCCCATAACATTGTCTCTTGCTTTAAAAATATAAGTGCTTTGAAATTTTGTAGGAGATGGGAAGTCACAGAAAAAGAGAGACACAGGCCTGATTCATAACATTATTTTACATATTTTCACATCTCATAATTAGGAGATTCCAAAAATTATGTTTTAACTGGGAAATAAATGTGTAATTGGGAAGAAAGGCATACTTTAGCAATTACACAACAGGTAAAGCTTAAACAAAAGATGCATCGACTTGGTGACGTTATTTGGCCAGAATACACTTCACCATGAAACCTGGGTCCTTGTTATATTAGACACTAATGGTAAAACCTCTAAGTTATGGACTTTTTTATTATTTTGGTGACTTCACCCAAATAGATTGGGATAGTACAGAGATGTGTCAATCACACAGAAGATAAATTTCAAATTTTTAAGAAAGTGCTTTCAATTCCAACTTCTTATCTCCAGGAATCATGTAAATTATAATCTATAATAACTAACCATTTTCTTTCCAGATGAATGTCAGATTTGATTTTTTTATCTACTCATTAGCCATATTGTTGGCACAGCAGTCTCAGACATTAGATCAGATACAAACTTTGGCAACAACATATAGTATCCTTCATAAAATATTGTTATGTGTCCAAGTGCCATGTTATGTAAAATTGGAATAGAGAATTTGCATTTTGGTAAGCTAATAAAGTTGGTATCCAGAGGCTCTCATTTTTATTACAGGAACAATGTGTGTATTTAGCACTTGGACAGCAGGCATTGCCAGTATTCTGACACGGTTTCAAAAAAGAAGGAATAGAAAACCCTACCAATAAATTTAGACAAGAAGAACTAAAGAAGGGATGTTAATCCAAACAAGAATTTGCTTTTGTTGATAGCTATCAGTCCAATCTGGAATGTATGAAAGCCAGAATCTGAAAAAAAATAAGTAACAAAGATAAAAGAAAAGAAGATGGAGAAAGGAAAAAAAAAGATAAAAATAGAAAAAAAGAAGCCAATGGATGTAATAAATCTGATAGTCCTGGCCAGTAGAGATGTAGAGGGACTAGGAAAAAATGACTTGAATATAAAAGAGGTGAAAGAGATGGTCATAAGCAGAAAAAATTAATAAAAGTATTTTTATATGCTAATTAGCTTCCCCTTAATAGCTCCCCCTTAAATTCAATTATAATTGCCATTCAAGAATCAGTGTTACTAAAGATGACCCTGATTTTTGGGTCCTGTCAAATAAAGTTAAGTATGTTCTATGTCTTAAAGTAGACCAGAATATACTGCATTTAAAGAAAAAAAAATGCATCCAAGTGGATAAAATCTACAGTTATGCCAAATAAAGAGAAAATGCTCATTCATCTAAACTTTCATTTTTCTACAATACCTAGTAAATTTGGCACACCAAAGAACTAATACATCACAGTATAATCTTGTTGCTGAGATATGGGTCTCATATTGCATCATTTAGATTTTCTATAATTTCACCAATATCCTCGATGACAAAAGGAAATTATGTAATTTAAAATGAGAAATGTCTATCAATAACTTTAGAAAGAAATTACAGTGGAAATGTTAGTGATATCTTACCATTTGGTATGTAAACCATGTATTTTATCAATGATATTTTTAACACAAATAATAATGTACATAAATGATAGATTCTCATACATTTCCTAAAATGACATTAGCTCCCAAAGCAGAAAAGTACTACATTCTTAAATCAAAAAACAGTAATGGAAAGTCCAGATTTTATCTGATGTTTTAAATGACTTACCATCTGTCAATAGCTAAACTTTCTTTTTCACCAGAATTGATCAAAACTCTCTAAAAATAGTAGCCACTGGGTATTATGTGAGGAGCATCAGGAAGAATCCCAACATACCAAAAAATGTACAGCAAAAACCTGGCTGTTCCCTACCATTTTGTTTTTCAGATAAAAACATATTACTCACTGTGTATATGACTTGGCATGGAACAAAAGGAGGAAGTAGGGTAATAACCGAAGACCAGGAACCCAAAAGGTTGAAGAGAGATTGAAATTGTGATATTTACCAAACAGGAATTGAGGTGTGCACTCAATTCTGTACCACCTTGCCATTTATCTCCAAGCATGCTGTTAGACAATCAATTGTGCTTAATCCTCATGATAATAGTGGTTGAAAATTCTGAGGCTGCCTGCTAGGTATGCACAACAGAGCAACAGCTATACACACATAATTGAATTTACAAAGAATACTGCATCATTGTTATAAATCAACTTGAATACATTTTTAAAAAATCAGAGGGGTGGAGATGAAAAAATTCTAAATTATGCTAAAATGCATCTTTTGAAATATCCTGATCTTCAAAAACCTGACTGAATATTCTGAATGTCAAAAAGAGCTAATACATTGGCTTTTGATTTTCCTGCTGAGAGTTTATAGGGATTATTCAGTCATTTGAATGAAACTTTCCATGTTTAATTGCAGCAGATGGTCTCAGTCTTTTTTAACCTGCTGATCATGGAATGTTCATGTGTAAACATCCAAAGAGATGATCTTTTCTGTGATAGTTTTCAAATATAAGGAAAATTTTTTCCTCATTTGAGAATAATTACTTCCATGAATAAAAGTGAAAATCCAGCTATTGATTATACAATTATTATATCTGATAAAATTTGACACCATTAATAGTAAGATAAACCAATAACTTATGTTCCACAGAAAAAAAGAAAGAAGTTGCCAATTTGATGAATTATACATTCAAACAACCTGAAATTTCTATTTAAAAATACTGCAGAGATGTTTTAGACTTAGCTAACATCTTTAACATTACTGTGAGTATACATAAAAAGGGAAATATAAACCAAATAAATTGTATAGAGTGCTCTCAAAACATTTTCATATTCAAAGCACCATTCTCCTGAGTTCTTTTTTCACTCAGAGTCATATCTATGTCCATGTTCTTTTTTATTCCCACAATATCATCCCCTGTGCCATCGATACAGGGGTGATACAGCATTTCTCAAAAGACTGCTCCCCTGTTGTCTCCAGTTTTTCCTTCTAAGCTTCTGACATACCTTCTGTAAGTTTGTATTCAGCACTTTCTTGACTTTTCACAAAGAATTAATTGAAGGTGTCAGACCACAACTAGCAATCATATTCTTTCTTTAATGTGTTCTCACATGGTATGTTAATGGAAAGGTCAAGGGAGAGTTGTTTACCATCATGTCATCATGAATGCAATTCAGGTTGGTGCGTGTAGAGCACGTGACAATTTGCATTCCACCTGCTGCCCTTTGACAATGATTGTTACATCCTATTAACTGATACACTCCCTTTTTAGAGTCACGAACTATGTAAACATATGTGTATCTTAGCAGCAATAAGATGTGAAATTTGGGGAAGTCAACCTAGAAATTATTTCATATTTTTCTAATATACTTGAATATTCAACATGAATAATTTGAGTTAAATATTTTTAATTGTCCCAAAGATATCCCTTTACCAGGATGTAAGTTTATTTGCTTTGAAGAGGGAAAATGGATAATCAAGTATTGCATACTACGTAATTTACTTATTTATGATACTTTCAATTTGCTTTTCTTTTCTCCCACTAGCATGTTAGCCTCACCAGGAGAGGAATTTTATCTGTTTGTTCATTGGCGTATCTCCAGTGTTTTGAATAAGACCTGGTACATGGTAAGTACTCAAGAAATATGTGTTGAAAAAAAAGGATCACAAAGGATTTTGATGATTTGTTCTTTATTGGAATTCACAGTTGTGCCATTACTGCTTTCCTTTTTTATTCCTTCATCATGACTCTTATATTATAGATTGTGATTATTTGAATAAGAAGTTCTGAGGTCAGTAATGGTGTCTTCCTGGTATCTTTATAAACAAATTATCATAGTTTATTGAAATGCTATGCTAAATATTTTTTTAGTTGACCAAATTAAGAATTGATTTAGAGAAAACAGGATTCATCAATGAAACCAAGATATTAAACATGTAACTTTATCAAAAATTCAATATCTAGACTAGATTTTGAAAAAGTCTGAATCTCCACTACTGAATCATCCAATTACAGTGGGGACCCCCCCAGCCACCATACTGGAGTGATTCCAACTCAAAGGACATTCAGATGCACCATCTGGTATCTGCCAGTTTTTCCAACTGATTGGTTTCCTAGCCAGCACCTCCCTCCCGCCTTTCCCATAATTCATGACATCAAAACACCAGCTTTTCCCCTTTTTCCTTGAGACTCAGGAAGGCCAAAGCAACAGCCTTTTTTTTTCTCTCTCTCCCTTACCAAGGGTTGAAGGAAGGATCCAACCTTATTGTTCAGATTAATTTTGTGCACATTGGATTTTTACATTATAAACTCTTAGGTAACTATGTTTCATATTCAGAGAATTACTTTGTATGGTGTTAAATGGCAGGGAAGCAAATTTTCTATTTAAAAGAGTATATGTAGCTATGTATTGAACCTCCTGCAACAATAATAAAACAAAAACCGTAACAACAGCTCCAGAAATGAGTTTAGCCTGGCCAGCACATTAAGTTTTTTTTTTCAATGTTTATAGGCAACATGACTCATAGAAAAGTGTAAAACTATTACATTATAACTCTAAACATTCTTAAAAGATGTAAGACCTCTTTATAAAATTTTGCAATTAGTAATTACACAATTTTCTCTATTACACATAAAAGATTCCCAAGACTCTGTTACATATCAAAGATTCCCAAGGCTCAAGCTTCCCAGTCTTCTCCATAGCCACTTAGAAGGTAATGTTGATCCCTCCTGCTTATACCGTCCATCTGGATTTGCAAAGAGTATTTACTATATGATGCAAAGAGTGTGTTATTGAAGAGTGAAAAGGGCTAGTTAAAATAGAAAACACCAAATATTTATGCTTTAGACTCTGTTTCAGATAAGATACTCAGACAGTGTCTAAGAGGGAAGCATACTTGAGTTGTTTTAAATTATCCTCTAAAGAGGCAGTATGTGGTGAAGTTTGGCACATGATTTGCCTATAGGACCTGATCTTGAGGCACAGTGGTTATTAACAATGGAAAGAAATGCATTCCAGTATTGTAATTCCTCAAAGTGAAAGGAGACTAAATATATATATTTTGAACTGCATAATGTCAGTTTCAATTGAATAGCATGTTTAAAAATAAAGCTACCTCCTTCAGAATAGCTGCGTTTTATCAAAATGTTGCCTACAGCCAAAAGTGGTATAATTAGTTATATTAAATAATAATGTTTAAGAGCCATAGCTCCAGTAAAGAAAGCTAAAAATTGACAAGTGAGTGTTTCATTAGAACTTGTCAAAAAACTGCAATCGACTGAATATAATTATATACAGTACACAGGAAATATGTTGTACAGAATAGATGATCAGGATACAAAATATAACTTAAAATGTACAAAATGTGAGTTCCTGCAGTAACTATTTTTTTAATGATACAACTAAGTTGCACTTTGAAATTCAAAGGACAAGCACCAAAGGGTGAAACATTCTGGACTGCCTTTCTTTCATGGATGATCAGAAGTTTAGAAGATTGATTTAAGTGTATAAAATTTTGAAGGTTCTTTGCCACTTTCTAATACTGCTGAAACTTTACTCATTCTGAGGTGCAGAGAGTGAGAAGAAAGAATCAAATCAAAAAAGACTATATTAAAGAAAAAATTGTGATCATATTTGGCAGTGTATCAGCCCAATATAAAAGGAAGCAAAACTGCAATTTATGAAAATCTGTGCAGGAGAATGCAAATAGTCAGTGACTAGTTCAGTCAGGGATCATTGAAGGAAAACACAAACATTTTGTGCACTAAGTAGCTCTCAGATAGTCCAAGACCAAATTCTGCCGCCCTCCTTTCTTCCCACCTGGAGTGGTTAGCCTCTCTGTTCTGCCTACTGATAAATTATGAGTTTCCTGAGCTGACTAGAACCTGAAAAGAAAAATAAAAGTCTTGTATTCTTGAAGGCACAAGTAAAGCCCAGGTTCATTCCTTGAAAATGAATTCATCCACCCTCCTGTGCCTCTCATGTACTGTGCTTTGCCATAAATGTCTCAGATCCATTTTTGATACTGCAAAGCAGCATATTTTTATGAAACATGTGATAAGTTCACACATTTGAGATTAGAATTTGGCTGATTGTCCTTTCACACGCTAAATAAAAACCAGGTTGATTGCTATAGCACTTTGTCAAAGATAACAAATGAAATTCATATATCAAAATGGAACTAGGGCAAACTCATTCCAGATTCACTGTAAATATATAAATTAATTCTTCAAGAAACATCTTTCTGTAAAACACCATTAAAACCAGTGTCTTTCACAGTGTTAAAATCTCTTCTACAACATGATTTTCATAAAACATTTGAAAAATAGTTCCAGTAGCATGATCTAAAGGATTTAAATAGCATTTTCTATGTGTTTAATGGTACCAAACTTTTCATTTTAGATCATCCGTCTATAAAATATTTATAAAATAGCATCTAAAATGTGCAAAAAGTCTTCAGTGTTCTTGCCCTTTGTTAACTCTCTACAGAGTGATATAACTAACAGTAGTCAATAAAATGTGAGATAAATATAGCTGCACAAAATTTGTATTGCATCTAATCAGAGTTTGAAGAAAAATAAATTTAAGTGAAAAATAATTTATGGCATGGCAGTAAACTGTTGTAACTATCATACAATCATTCATATTGATATTCTTTCCTAAAATTAAGTTTAAAATGAATCGAAGTGGGGTTTTTTTGTTTTTTGTTGGTTTGTTTGGTTTTTGCTTTTGGGGCTTTTTTGGTAATGGCTTTTGAGAAGTTGTTGTAGACAGTTTATTTTTGTTTTTTGAGACTGAAAAAAAAGGCCTGTAAGAACACAAAAAGTGCATTGATGTTGAAAATCTCAGCAGCCAGACTTTTCCTGTTCAAGATTTGTCAAATCAAAGGACATCACTAAAGTATCTGATATACCTTTCTAGAAAAGTTATAACCTATCAGCAGTTATTCAAATAGGGTAGAAAGTGGTCTTTACCTGATTGGATAATATAAATCTTGAGATGATGGTAGAAAAATGACTGAGGAGTAGACATAAATCTTTCAGTGATCCCATAAATCATGCAGAAGAGCTTTGAACCCGTATGTTTCAGGGTTAAATTTACACATTTTAGCACACTTTAATATAATGTGTGGACAGAGATGAATATTACATAGAGGGTTGATTTATACTAGTTTTAGAAGTTTCTATAAAACTAATTTTGTGTTTCCTTATAAATTAGTATCACACACGTATTGGAATGAGTATTTAATGGAAAGTTTGCGTTAATATTTAAACTATAAGTGTACAATAAAATACAAAGACCTTCAAACAGCCACCATTTTCTACGTAAAATTTTGCCAATTCTTTTGAGTTTAATATCTCTCCCCAATAATAAATCAAGTATTAATGTCAAGGCATTTCTAAAAATAGATGTAGATGTCATGGAGAGTCTGACATTACTTAGTCCATAATGAAAAGTGAAAACACAAAGGAAAACAGACTATTTCTTATTCGATATCAGTTTAATTAATCAAGTAGTTAGACAGTAGTAGTACATAAATGCTGAAACAGAAGCTAAACATCCATTGGTTCAAGTTATGGAGGAAGGAAGCTGGTGAGATACACTGAAAGGCTTCATAAATCAAAGATTCTAAAATATCACGAGGATAATAATATGATTAAGGGCCAAAGAGTACTAAGTTGCCAAAAAGAAAAGGAAGAGTTTGGTTAAAAAAAAACTCACTGTAAACAATTTTTGTTATGCAGTTTCCCCACGTGAACTCATATTTGGTCATAAACCTGCCATATCAGAATGCAGTAGCTTCTGTCTTTGGGTGCCATAGACTCTCAACAGTTACCTTGTCACTCCAAGCTTCTTAATATTAACACCCAGAACTCTCAGCCTAAGGTCTTTATCTATACTCAGCCTGTGTGGAAGACAAGCCAGAAATCCTTGAGAGTTAAGACCCCTGCAAAAAGCCTTCAGCCAGTGACAAAAGGGAGTCAGTGGATATTTACCCCAGCATCCTTACCCCTCAGTCAGAATGACTTGGAGCTGTACTCTACCCCGTCTCCCAGAGTTCTCTAGAAGTATTTAGCTCAAGTTGCCCACAGTGGTAAATATTTTGAGGATGCTACACCACTGACTGACTTCCTATTTTCCCTACCTCAATCCCCTTCTTCCCACTGGTGTCTCAGAGGTCACCTCCCAATTAAACTACTTGTATAGGACTCCTTGCTGGTGTTGGACTGGCTTCTAGTGAAACCCAAACTCAAGGCAGACATTAACTCTAGAATGAATCACAGAACTTTATGTGTGAGACAGCCACACCAAAAAACAAATTAAAATCCCCAACTTGGTGGTTATTGAGTAAAAGGGCATTTTATAAAGCGTAAATAGAATATGTGAATGACCAAACACTGCTAGGTATTACAGCAGGGTTAGAGAGCCTTGCCACTGTTGACATTTTGAGATGGATAATTGTAAGATGTTTAGAAGCATCCCTGGCCTCTGCCCACTGGATGCCTGTAGCACCCTCCATCCTGTTGTGACAACTAAAAATCTCTCTAGACATTGACAAATGACCCAGGGAGGGCAGGACATGGAAAGACAAAATCATCTCCTATTATCTCCTTTTAAAACTACTGAATTATAGAAATGACTTAATTTAATGTACCCAATGAAATTCACTCATCCAACTACATATAGAATGAACACTATGTACCAGGAATTGTGTTAGGAGACAGTGAAAAACACATATAGTTTCTGATTTCACAGAGTTTATATTCTGGTCAGAGGAAAATAATTAAAACAAACTTACCTCATATTGAGAAACAGCCCATAATTCTGAGGCATTTTCCAATGGATACTGTAAAATGAATCATTTCTTTCCAAAATGAAAAGACATACATATATATATAATTTCAAGTGTGAGTGCATGTCTGCAAACTGTATATGATTTTAATTCTGATGAAGCAAAAGACTGTTAATTTTCACAGTACAAGTTCTGCCTGGTGGGAGTAAAGAATGAGAATTTGCCCTTGGTTCTCGCTTCATGCTGAAATACTGTGGGAGACTGAGCTGAAATACTGTGCTGAAATACTGTGGGAGACTGAGCACATTTTGCTTTCTTTCACTACTGCAATTTTACTCTTTCTTTCTTCATTACATGTACTTAGCCAGTACCTTCCACCTACCTTCTCCCTAATTTTTTTTTAACGGACATACACACTTCTGTTGAAGAAAATCTAAATGATTATGATAACAGCAAAAATGTAAGAAGCACTGGAAGATGATTTTTGTTTATTTTTAGTCTTGTTTTCTTAGAATTTCTATGAGATCTTCCCTCCTAACTTCATATAACTTCCTTTTTATGAATCATACAAAACTCATCTTAACCATGCCCTGATATGACAGTTGCAGGTAGCACAGTTGGTCTCCCCAGTAGATCTTTGTGTTCATCAGTCTTTGGGTGTGGAAGGCTATATCCTATGATCAGTGAGACTCTCTACCTGAGGGCTACTTCTTGTCCTGTTGAGCTGTGCATGAGATTAACAAAAAGTGGAAAGTGCAGAGGCATTAATGCCTCCAAAGCAGCCCAAGGTCAGTGACAGATGAGAGCTAGAGAATAATTATTCAAGCTTCTGGGCTGTTTCCCACCTTTTCTTCCAGAGTTTTCCAGAGGTAATGAGCCACTGCACCTACTTATTGGCTTTCTTCCCTTTATTGTCTCAATTCCTCTTGCCCCTATGATCACTTCACTAAGAAAGCATTCCAAAGCATCCTGCATTGGAATAATGGGCCAAAAGAAAGGTCAGCACTTTCTAGAGTTTACAATCTACAGTGAATAGTGGAAATTATTATTAATGTACAAAACACTACTATTCTCTTAGACACTAATAGGGTCAGGAGTTGAAGGAAGAAACCAGGATTGGGATATAAATTTACAATGTATCTGCATATTTTCTCCATATTGGCTTTAATTTTTTTTTCTTTTCTCCCATTTTCTTGTTTTGTTTTGCTGGGGTGGAGGACAATAATGTTACAATAGTGTTAAATAAATTCCTTTGATATTTTGACCTGTATTTTAATATCTTAGATATTTTCTAATGCCGTACTGGTCTCTTGAAAATCAGAATTCTGATAATCATTTCTCAGGGAGGCAGGTAAGAAAAAACATAATTTGTTCAGCAGGAACATAATCCTTCATATTCATGCTCTGATCTGATGAAAGCTACATTAGTACAGAATATCATTACACTGATAGTTCCAAAGACTCAGAGAAGCATCTGGTATATCTAGAGTGCTTGCATTTTTGCACAAACTCAGAGCTGACATTAAGATTAAAATGCTGCCTTCCTGGTACTCCAACATATAGAAGACATAAATTGGACAGTTGCAGCAAATAGCAACTATCTTTTATTGAAGTAATAGACTCTAAAAATCTGGATATTGTATTTAAAATCTTATAATTGAATGTTTTATCCAAGTTTTGAAAACTCCTATTGTGTGTGATTTATACAGTGCTATTTTGCTATTTTCAAGTCTATGTAAATATATTGGTGGGTGTAATAAATTCTTAATACATAATTTTAAAATGTTTTGTGCTCCTTTTAGCTAAGTGTGATAAAAGATAAAGTGTGCATACAATTTTGTTTGTGAGAAGGGTGTTTTTAAGAAAAGAAACATTGACTAGAGGAATAATTTTGCAATTGGAAGATAAATATTTCCAATATATTTTCTTCCACTAAAATTAAAAGATTATATGACAGCATAATATTGACATGTACATTGTTTTGAACTAATAAGTACTTTCTTTAGATAAAAGTACATTGTTTTAGAGTAATATTTGTTGTTTTTATTTCTTGTTTCCTTTTTCTTTCACCAAGATGGCTTTCAGAATAATTTGTTAACCTCATGAACTAAAATATACAGAATTACAAAGAAAACACATTATTCTGAAATACAATTATCAAAATGTTAATAGTACATATTTGGAATATACCAATACATGCACTTCTTTAATAACATATTAAATAACACAGTCTAGCAGTGGGTTTAACAATTACCATAATTTCGAAGTAAAGAGCAAAATTTCAAGATATCTGCAAAACATGTAATATGATACAAAAATTACCTATAATTTCTATTAGTTAATACTAATACTAGAGTGGTTTGTTCCCTACAATCATAATTAAAGGACATGCTAAAAGCAAAGATGCAATAGATTATATTTTCCCACTCAAATTCATAAACCTCCTGAGTTCTATCCAGGACCACTGGATGAGAATTCTTGTTTTTTAGTAACAATATGACATTGATAAATATTGCTAAAAGAACCCTGAGGATGTTCTAACCCAAACTTGTTTTAACAAAGAAATGACTAGAAGTTTCTAATGTTCCCACAAAAATAAGCTTTCATTTTTCAACTCTTAAGAGCTGTGGTAGCAACTCAAATATTTGCAGGAAATGCAAATTAATAAAATGGGTCAATAGGAACATAGCAGTTGTGAAGAATATGGTAAGCTGGAAGGCACAGGCTCTTTCTAAAAGAAATCACATATAAAGACAAATAAAATGTTTTAGGGGTCAATTAGTCCAAGGGCCAACAATCTGTAATCTCTGATAAAATGTGCAAAGCAAACAGATAGTTTTAAATATGTTTTATTTTTGAAAGTTATTTGCAAGTAGTGCCTTATAACTTTACTGTCTACCTATATTGCTCAGGTAAACAGATAATATTGTTTCTGTTTCAAAACAGAAAAGCAGATGAAGAACAACCTGTCATATAGCTAGTTAGAAAATCTATGCATAATAGCCAATATTCCACTTTCCTATAAAGAATAAGTCATTACTGAGACCTTGTGTTGGTGAGACATATTTAGAAAAAAAAAGTCAAATTTAACTTATGGCATTAGCAAACAGTATAACTTAGCTTGTAAATGAATGCATAAGATGGTAAGTCCCTGTGTGCTGAGCTGTCTACTACATGCATTGTGCCCAATTCTTGACACGTGTGTATTTCTAGTCTTCACGGCAATTCTGCAAAGTAGTTGTTGGCATCAATTTTAGATACCTGGATTAGGGTTAGACAAAAAGGGCGTTCAGTTAGGAAAATCTTAGGTGTCTGATGGCGTCACATAGGCGAAATAGCATCATAACTGTTCTCTCACATATCCACGTCCATACTGGCATAAACTGAATCTTCCAAAACAGATGCCAAGATGGAAAGAATCTTTTAATGAGAATGTTACTATATCCAGCTTTGTTGGGTCAACATTTCAGAGAATGTTTTAACCTCTGTATCTCTGTTGACTCTAAGAGTGTCAATTTGTATAGGTTAACTTTATGAATTTTTAAGTTGAAATTATGCAATCCATATTTTATGAAAGAGAAAAGCAAACCTATGACAAAACTCAATTTTGATAAAAAGGTTTGATTATTGTTTGTTTAGTCAACTGAACATAAAATTTAAATAGATACATCTAAACATCAATATCAATTGAAAAAAATCCCTAATTCTGTTAATAAACACTATTGGAAATTTTGATCCTGTTTTTACAGAAACAAATTTTTATTGATGATACAATTAGTACAACATTTCTAATTCTCTCTTTATATCAAAAAGTTTTCCAAAGTTTTCCATCTCCATATAGTTAGAATTGATGGTATACTATGTTTCATTCTTATTTAAACTCAGATTTAATGATAATATGTTTTATAGTAAATATTATGTCCCAGCATGTCTTTTCACTGGCCAGGGATTCCAGTACAACGTAGATCAGTAGTGGTGAGTGGACAACTATATTAATTGTATATTGCAACAAACAAATTGCTACAAACTAATAACCTGCTACGTTTCTGTGTGTCACGAGTCTAAGCGTGGCTTAACTAGGTTCTCTACAAGGGTCTCACAAGTCTGAAATCAAGATGTTAGCTGTGTTCTCTTCTGAAAATGTGAGGATCCTCTTCTAAGTTCATACAAATTATTGGCAAAATTCAGTTCTTTGCCCTTGTAGGATTCAGAGTAGGTCCCCATCTTCCTGCTAGCTGATGGCTGGGGTTGGTCTCAGAAACTAGAAGCCACTGGCATGGCAGCATACTTCATCAAAGCCAACAGGATGATCTCGGTGCAGCTTTTAAGACAGACTCTCATATACTCTACTATTATTTTGGAAGTTACAATTAACCTTTAACATTAACCTAATCAAGAGAGTGACTACCTAACTATGTTCACAAGTCCTGCCCGTCCTCAATGAATGGATCTCATATAGGATATTTACACTACAGTGTGGCAATTTTGGGACCGTCTCCAAATTCTGCCTACCACAAAATCCTTGCCTCGTCCTTAATCTTAGAGTGTAAGCTTTAAGTCTTTCAACATTAAGATATTTGCCGTAGGTTTGATTTAGATTCCTTTTGTTACGATGAGAACATTGTTCTAATTGCATCCTTTCATCCCACTGGTGAGGGAGGGATTCCTGCCCTTGGGTTATGAGAATAGCTGAACCCAGGATAGTCAACAATGGACAAATGAGATCAAGGGCAGTTTATTAGTCACGTATATTCACAGCATCAGGGAGAAGGACACTGTACACCATGCAGGGCCACAGGAATTTGAGCTTGGAAACAGTATAATCAAGAAGAGGCAGCGGGAGACAGGGTTTGTAGTAATAAGAGGGTGGAGTGACGGAAGAATGGTTCCCTTGAAGATAAGATTGCCTTGTTTGAATAATTCCATGAACTGGCAAGGAATTGAAACCCATTGCTCAGGGATAAGAAAGAAATGTCCCTAATCCCCTTGATAAAGACAAATGTTTGGCTGGGGGACTTTGTCCAGAAAAGCAAAGGAGAGAAGGAAACTTGTGCTTAGGCTACTCAAGGCCCTCCCAGTTTCACCAGATGACAAGGCAGCACATAACACTGGATCTTACTCAACAGAAGTTATAAGAATATTCTTAGTTTGCTAAGAGTTTCTTTTAAATGCATATTGAATTTTGTCAGTTGCTTTTTCTGCATCAACTGAAATACTCATGTAGCTTTTCTTCTTTTGACTATTACAGTATGATTAATTTTATTGATTGCTGTTCTAATATTTCAAAGCCTTGAAATTCTAGGAAAAATCTCACTTGGTCATGGTATAGTATTCATTTTATGTTGTTGGGTTTAATTTGCTAATGGGAAGGAGTTTTAATTCCAGGCTCATGAGGAATATAGGTCTGTAGTTTTCTTCCTCCATATTTTCTTTGTCTGGCTTTGGAATCAGGGTAATGCCAGCCTCAAAACACAAATTGGATGTATTCTGCATGTTCTATTTTCTGAAAGAGATTGTATAGAATTGGTGTTATTTCTTCTTTAACTGTTTGGTAGAATTCACCAGTAAAATTGTTTGAGCCTGGTTATTTCTTTTTTTAAAGGTAATAGCAACAAATTCAGCTTCTCTAATACATCTAGCAGTACTAAGGTTACCAAACCCATCTGGGATAAATTTTGGTAGTTTGTGATTTTTAAGAAATGGAACAATTTTATTGAAGTTGGAAAATTAATGTTCATAGTATTTTTGTAGTATTCCCTATTATCATTTTTATGTCTGTAGGGATGGTCTTTCTTTCCTGATATTACTAATTTGTGTCTTTTCTCCTTTTATAGTCTTGGGAGAGCTTTATTAATGTCATTGATCGTTTCAAAGAGTCATAGTTTGTTTATTGATTATTCTCTATTATTCTATTTTAAATTTCATTTATTTCTGCTTGTGTTCTGCTTGTGTTGATTTATTTTACTTTTTATTTCCTAGTTCCTTATGGTGGAATCCTACAGTGTTGAACTGAAATCTTTTTCTTTTGTAATATAAGCATTTAATGCTATAAATTTTCCACCAAGCACAGTAATAGCTGCATAACACAAAATTTTGGTATATGGTGCTTCAATTTCCATTCACTTTGAAATATTTTCTAAATTCCCTTGAAACTTCCTGTTTGACCCATGGGTTATTAGGAAGCGTATTGTTCAGTTTTCTTGTGGATTAAGAGTTTTCCTATTTTCTTTCTCTTAATGATGTCTAGTCTAATTCCATTATGATTTATGTATAGATTTTGTATATATAGTCTATTTTGATTATTTTGAATTTGCTTTATGATCCATGATTAGGGCTATCTTGGTGAATGTTACAGTGTATACTTCAAAAGAATTTGCATTCAGCTGATGATATAAATTAGGTATGTTAACTAGATCCAGCTGATTGATGCTGTTTTCTAGTTGTTCTCTAACTTTGTAATCTTTTGTCTACTAGCTTTATTGATTAATGAGAAAAAAATTAAAATCTACAAACATTTTTGTTCCTCCTTTCAGTTGTTAGTTTTTGCTTCATATGTTTTAATATACCATTGTTTGGTGCACATATATTTAGAATGCTATATCTTCTTAGTGAATAATAAATTGAACTTTATCATTATCTCTGCAAATTATTTTTGCTCTAAAGTAGCTTCAAAGCACTATAATCAGTCAGTTGAGCTTCCTTTGATTTCTGCTTGCATGGTGTATCTTTTTACTTTTAATTAATCTATATAACTATATTTAAAGTGAATTTCTTGTGGGCAGCATATACTTAGGTCATGTGTTTTATATATTCTGTGGTTTTTAATTATTGTGTTTAGAACGTTTATATATTATGTAATTGCTGATGTATTTGGATCTATCTCTACCATTATTAGTTTTTGATGGCTCTGTTTTTGTTTCCCCCTTTTTTTTTTCCTGCCATCTTTTGGGTTGTTTGAACATATTTTGGTATGTCATCTTAATATATCTATTTTGTTAAGTGGTTACTTAACTTTCCATAGTTTCCTTCTAATCAATAGTTTGCCCCTTCCAGAGAAAGTATACAAACCTTGCCATGATATAATTATCTTTATTTTTATCCCTTTTATGTTGTAGTTGTGTTATGTATTTTGTCTACAAATATTGAAAGTTTCATCAGAAAATCTTATTTTGTTTCCAGCCATCTAATATATTTTAGAGACTGTGATAATCGAATAACTGTCTATTACATTTACTCAGATATGCACCATTTATTTTCTTCTTTCCTCAATCTTGTATTATTTTTCTTTTGTCTGATAAATTTGCTTTAGCAATTTTGGGGGGAACAGATCTGCTGAGAAGTTCTATTTTCCATCAGCTGAGAATGTCTGTATTTCACCATCATTCCTGAAGGACACTTTGGCTGGATATAGCATTCTGTCTTGACAGTTCTTTCCTTTCATCACCTTAAATATGGTATGCCTCCGTAGTTTTTGATGAGAACTCAGCAAATTATAGTTATACTGCAAGCAGTGTGTAATTTATCAGTTTGCTCTCTCCAACTATTCAATAGTTTTAATAGTTAACTAATTTAATTAATACTTAGATTTTTATGCATTTGGAAGAAGATTTGTTTGGGTTTATCCTGTTTGAAGTATGTTTGTACTTCTGTAGGATTATGTCACCACATTTTGGAAGTTTTAGTTTTTTAATCTTTTTTTCTCCCTGCCACACTCTTTCTAATCTCCTTATGTAACAACAATGACATGTACATCTAGTCTCTTTAATACTATCTTACATGTTTCTGAGGATTGGCTCAATTTTTTAGAAATATTTATATTTTCTCTCTATTGTTCAGATTGGATCATCTTATTGATCTATCTTAAAGTTCAATGATTATTTTCTCTGGCATTTATATTATGTTTTGGGGCCTATTTAGTAAGTTTTAAATCTTTCTGTTATATTTTTTCATTTTTAAAATTTCAGTTTGTTTTTTCATATCCTTTATTTTCTAACTGACACTGTCATTCGATTTCTCTTAAAAGTATTCACGCTCAACTGTTGAAATATTTTTATAACAGCTGATTTAAAATCTTTGTCAGATAATATCAACATGTGTCTTCTTGTCATCAGCATTTATTAATTTTCTTTTCCAAATGAGTTGAAATTTTTCTCATTCTTCACATGACACACTGGATTATATCCTGGACATTTTTAATATATAGTATGAGACTCTGGGTGTTGTATAAATCCAATGGGGAATGTTTATAATTTTCTTTTGAAAGGTAATGTACCTGGTCAGGTTCAGTTTTCAATTTCCAAAGAGCCTTCTTTAGGATGTGGTTCCAGCGTCAGTTTTGCTTTCAAAGCTTTTGTTGTGCTATTTGGATCTGTCCATGTCTGCACTAATGAGTATTCATTCTGGGATCTGTGCAGCGATCTACCACATAGATAAGATCTCAAACTCTCTGTATGCTCTGTAGGGTCAAACCCAGACCTCCACGCTTAAGGATGAATGCAAGAGTCCACAAACAAGTTTAAGACTTTGCTTTCCCAATTTCTTCTCTCTTTGTAATCTCTGTAATGCTTCCAGGTTCCATGAGTCCTTTTTGATCTTGTCAGCAAAAACCTGGGCTTTCAGTTATCTTACTCTACCATGTGTTGACAATTCTTGCATCAGGCCAAGCAATGGGAAGGGAGTGAGAAAAAGGGAGAATCAACAGAGGTCTCCCCACCTCTTGAGGCACCATTTCCTCAGATTAAAGAGAGATATTACCATCCTTCAGAGTTTTGACTCCTGCAGGCTCCTGCTGCTGCTATTGCTTCTGTGGGCTCATAGGATTGTTTAGGGGTTGAACATATACATCAGAGACAAAGAATAAACATGGAGATTTTCCTTGCTTTGAGAGTTAGGATTTCCCTTTTCTGCTCCTTGAGCCAGAACTAGAAAACTTCTCCTAGAGCTCTGTCTCACTCTATCAATGCTCATTTTGGGTTGAGCTTCATGGAGTTCAAGTGAGAGAGATACCAGAAAGGGGAAAGATAGTAACTGTTCTTCTTTCCCAATCTGCCCAGTACTATTTACCTTTTCTTTAACAGCGTGGTAAAATACACACATAATTTACCATCTGCATTAGTCTGTGGGGGCTATCATAAATACTACAGACTTCATGGAGGCTGGAGATCCAAGATCAACACGTCAGCACATTTGGTTTCTCTGGAGGCCTTTTCCGTGGCTCTGTCTTCATTTGGCTTTTTCTGTTTACACACACAACTCTGGAGTCTGTTCTTTTTATAAGGACACCAGTCCTATTGGATTAGGGCCCCGTTTAACTTAAACTTCTTTTTTTAAAGACCCTATCATTTAATACAGTCATATTGTAAGGTACTGGTGATTAGGACTTCAACCTGTGAATGGGGGAGAGCATAATTCAGTCTATCATACCATTATAACCAAATTTAACTGTACTGTAACATAGTGTTAAGTGCATTTTAATTGTTTTAAAATCATCACAACCATCCATCTCCAGAACGCTTTTCATCTTGCAAAGCTGAAATTCTGAACCCATCTAATAATAACTCCCTATTCTCCCCTTGACAATTTTCTGCCTCTATGAATTTGATTATTCTAGATAATTTAAGTAGAATCCCATGACTTTCTGTAACTGACTAATTTCACTTAACATAATTTCTTCAAGATTCATCCATGTTACAGCATAGCACATGTCAGAATAATCTTCCTTTTTAAAGCTGAGCAATATTCCATTGCATGTGTTTATCCATTCATCCATCAATGGTAATTTGGGCTGTTTCCACCTTTTGACTATTGTAAATATGTTTACTTTTAAGAGACCTCAAAAAACTCATGAGTCATGTGTGCTGTCCAGGTTTTACAGTTACTTTCAATAGGAGACACTGAAACCCAAATAACGGTAGAGTGTCCTTATTCTGTATTATCCATAACTAGGGCCCACTAAATTTCATTTTAATATGCAACCAGGATACTCAATATAAGCATAACAGAAATTGTCCTTCAATATTTGAGTCGAAAGATAGCATTCATCCAAATACATCTCCCACTTGTACTACTATCTAGAGATGCTTTGTTTAAATTAAAATATCCCCACTTTTAGACATTGTGTTTGAAGATGGGAACAACCTTGGAAAGAATAATACAAAATTTGTTGTATAATATTAGTCACTGATATTTTAATATGATTTATTTTATGGGTTCTTTCTTCTTTATAATTAGTTGAAAAGTGGGGCGTTGAGCAGCTTATGAATAAATAACAACTCAATATGCAAAAACATAATGTTTCTACTCCCTCTCCTTATTGCCTCCCATTATCCTCCAATAACATGTATTAACTGTCTGTTTTATTTGAGATAATTATATATGATAATAAAAATTCCTTATGAAAAGAATATTTCTATCAAGAGAACCCCTTAACTCCCACCATCATGCTGAGGGAACTCAGAGAATCTTTTAGGTTTTCTTTAGGCCTTATTTAAATTTTCACAAAATAATCTCAAGCTAGAAATTTTCCATAGATGTTCCCTGATGATTCTGAATTGGCGATTACGCTCATAAGACCACAGACATGACTGACCATCCCAGTAAATGCATTCTAGTTACTAGTGAGTAGTCAATCCAATTACCTTGGACCTAAGAAGTTCAAATTAAGCCTCTTCTAATTTGGGGAAGGTTTCAATTGCTAATAGGATAATTGTACCTGATTTCAAAGTACAGGCTGTGGTTTTCCATTTTTAAAAACTTATTTTCAGAAATAGAGCAATTCCCTCAAAGGAAGGATGATGAAAACAGTAGCTGAGTTTTCCCTGATGCCTGAATTTACTGCTGTATCTCATACTGACATAATTAATAATAAACAGACAAGTCTTTTTTCTTTTTTTATTTTCATATGTTCCCATATTGTCTCACCATATTATGATTATATTAGCAATTAGTAAAGGAGGAATTAGCACTGCATCTACTTATTACCATCAACCTATTAATTTACATTGGAAATTCCCTCTATGCTTCGACATTCTGTGCTGTTCTGTGTTGAGCCATCTGAAATTTCAAAGAGAGCTCCCATTATCAAAGTAATTCTGAAAGAAGTGAGCTTTTGCCCTACCCACTTTTTTTCAGGAGAGACCTACTAACAGATGTTCTTTTATGTTATAAACATATCTCTGTTACTCACTTGATGGGGGGTGGGAGAGCGGCAGTGCATGATTATCTGCTTTGTATGATGCAAATGAAGTGAGAATTTGAAAAAATGGTGTCATGGACTTCTTTGTACTTACTTTCTTAACCTTTTAAATGTTAATAGAAAGTTACCTTTTTCTTATTTTATGTTTAATTAAATCTCCCCTACTCTCTAAAGAAAACCATTCTTTTTTCTCTTCATAAGGTAAACTTGAGACTGCTATTGAACCTTTCTTCTCAGTCAATAGTTCTCTAATATTCTTTTTTTCAATCAGCAAATATAGAGCCTGACAAAAAGCTGCATTTATTGGATAAATGCTTATCATGTGTTTAGTGTGAAAATGACTGTGTGAAAATATCAAAAGATATTCTATAAAGTTTATCTTCAGATTAAAAGTTTACATTTATTTAGATTTTATTTGAATATAAACTAGAGTACAATTTTAAAGAGATGAAATTTTTTTAAATCATTTTTAAATGGCTTCTGTAATTTAGACAAAATACTCCAATATAGAAAACAAAAGTTATTTGCTACTCTGGTTGAAAGAGTCCCGCTATTCTTTAAGGAATCAAAATCTGCCATTTATTTCAGATATGTAGCATTATGAAACTTTCACAACATTTCTGGTTCTGCTCAGAAAGCGTTTCAAAGATCTACAATTTTACTGATGTTAAAATGTTAGAATGTTTTTACTCCCATAAATACAATTCTCTAATAGTATTCGCTCCAAAGAATAAAGCAGGTGTTTCGAATTTTCTTATGATTTGAAGCTAACAACAGAAACTGAACTATCACATCACATTTTCAGTAACTAACCATAGTCCTCAGTAATCGTTTTACCCTCTTTGCCAGAGTCTACGCTTTACACCCTAACTTTTAAGGATAATTAAGAATATTTTGGGTATCTTTTATGGTATTGCTTTGCAATGGAGACAAATCTAACAGATCAAATAGGTCATGTAAAATCATTCACTCATTCAGCAAACATTTATTCAGCTCCTACTGTATCCCGAGCACTGTTCTAGGTAATTAAAATACATCCATGAGGCATTCAGAAAAATATTCCTGTCCTTATAGGGGTTACACTCTAGCACGGGAGTTAAGAAATATAGAGGAAGTATAATAAATAAGTAAATAATCTAGGGTATAGGGTGATGAGTGCTATGGGTAAAAGAAAAAGACAACTAGTATGAGAGGAACTAGGAGTTTGCGGTTGGGGCGGGAATGTATGTTCCAGAATTCAGTAATTGGTCAGGGTGGGTCTTTGAAGACATACTGGAAGGTGGTGAGGGAGTTAGCCCCGTAGATTCTTGGTAAGAGCATTCCAGGCATCAGATGGTTGAGGAGGATGTTAAGGAATGGTTGAGGAAGGGAAAAGAAGTCATAGGATTTAAGCAAGAAAAGCAAGAAGGGGAAAACATCAGGTCCCCCAGGAGGTTAAAGTGCTGAGAAAAGGGCTTGATTGCTGAGCAGAAAGTGCAAACTCCCCTCATTTCCAACTCTCAGCTTTAAAAAAATTTTCCATAAGTCTTTTGTAAATTAATACTAGAATTGAATATTTAGATTAACCAGAATTATTTATGACTCATTTAAGAAAATAAAATTGGGTAAGATTGCATCATTACAAAGTAATGAATCAGATATGTTCTTCCTATTTGGGGGGAAAAGAAGACATCTGCAACAATCATCCCCTTTTGATCGCAACACCTTATTGTGATAGATGCTGCCTTGGTGAAGAAGGCTCTGAGAGTCAATTAACATCTTAAGAGTTTTACTACTGAGAAAGTTACCCAAAGTGGGATCTGAAAGCCAAGCTCCAGCCCTAACATACAAATAATCATAGAAAGAAAGACTATATCAGATGTTTTTCTCCAATTTCTAATGAAAAGAAAGGAAGGAAATTAGGAAAGAGGAAGAGGGGGAGGGAAGGGATTCGGTGGGAAGCCTGCACAGCAGTTGAATAAGCCAGATGCAAAATGAAGTATGGTCTAAAATTTTGACAAGTTATGTGCACCATTTCAATATGGAAATTAGATCTATTAAGAAAAATAATATGAAATAAGCAACTGGAAAAAAACGCATTTGTTTCTTCCACAGTTTGACTAACTGCTCATAGTGTACTAGAAACTATTATGTTAAGATGAAACGCCCCTGGTGGTTTTCAGGCAATAGAGGGTATTTTAATTGATGACACATTTAAAAAGCACAACACACTGAACCTAGACGATTCAAACTAAAACCATTTACTTGCCAACATAGAAATGACCCAGTCAGCTATTCCTGTCCTACCATAACATCAATATATTTTGTAAAGAACTACACTTACCTGGTTTACTGTCATTTGAGAGTTTAACTGTTGTTACTCCTCTTTCATCAGGCCTAGGAAGAAGTCTACTTATTTTATATTAAAAATTATATAACCGTCCAAATTTTAACTAAGTGTTCTATTATTTGAAAAGCATCAACAGACTTGAATATAATCAAAACTTTGAATTATCTGAAGTTTGAAGTCAAATAGTTGAAACCTTTATCCTAATTAAACTCCTTCATTACTAACTTAGAAACATGCATCAAATTAAAACTATTAGAAACTAAAGAACGTTGTTCACCATCTGGTTCTACAAGTTACTGCAGTCACTAACCTGCAGTACACCCTGAAAGGACTCCAAGGGCAAAGATCAATAATGAGGCACTCCGTATTTTGGGAAAACAGACACAACAGACCCTCAGATAGTTTTTTAGCAGAAATTTTTATGAACCCAAATTCTTGCATCTTCTTATACTTAAAAAAAGCACTAAAACCATGAGCTGAGATATCTGTTCCTCCTGACTAACAGTAAATGCCTACCAAGAGTATGCTTGATTGCAGATACCCCTTTGCCAGTACCACATAAATACTGCCCCTCACCCTTTTGGAACAGTTCCTCAGAGCTATCTGAGAGGCTGTCTCCCACGCTTTAGTCCTCAGTAAGATACTGAATAAACTCAGCTCACAGCTCTTACATTGTGCGTTTTTTCCCCAGTCAACACTATTTTTATTGAATGTAATAAAACCACAAAACTTACCTACTATTATCCATAACAGATTATTCATAACAGCTCAGGTCCTCTATTATATAAACAGGGTATTTTTATTATATCAATATAATCTGTTTACTTACATTTAAACCTGTCAAAGAGAAAAATGTTTATATATTCGCTAAGCTTACACTTTGTTTGGCTTCCTACACAAAGATTAATTCTCATGCACAGAACTCCAAAGCACAACAAGTTCAAAAAAATCCATAACTCTAATCACTTATTACAACTTTTTAAAAAACTGCAATAAATACTACCCTTCAAGGACACTGATAATTATGGGGTTGAACAGGCTCATTGCTAAGAAGATGATTCTCACCTCTAATTATAGCAATGGCAAGTGTGTGCATAAATTAATATAGTTGTTTTATAGATTATCCTCTGCTTGATATCTGGGGTAATTCTCTTCCTTCTAGCTTCTACAATAAAGCACTGACCCTCTACTACAGTATATCCTGTGGCCTGTAAAAATCTCATCATTAGGAAAACATAGTGTCAAATCTACAAAAAAGCACTATCAATAGAGTTGGCTGCCCTGATTTGACAATTGTCCACAGTTGGCATTTCTGTAATTTCCCTACACTCTTTGTCATAATCAAGTGAAATCTGCATTTTTCTCTTCAGAAATTCAATATAAATCATAGGTTGAATCCACTAACACAAAAAGGTATTCCAAGTAACTGACAACTATTATCTTTCCAGAACAGAAATAAAGAAATTTTTTGCCAAAACAGCAAACATGACTTACTCTGTTTATCATAGAACCATGGCATTTACAGTACACTCTATTTTGTGATACTGATTTACCTCTGCAGATTTCACTATAAATCACATGCATTTAATAGGGACAATGAAAAAAAATACAAAAGATAGTTGTAGGTTTGAAAATCGGCAGGAAAGAGATATCTAGTGACATTCAGCATAGAAGCTGATACTCTCTCTTATCGATTTCTTTTCAACTCAGATGTTTATATATAGAAAAATTACATACATATATATATAGGAGATGACAAAATAAATATATTTGGTGGAGCTTGCAATGTAACAGAATTCAGGAAAATAAAAAGATAATTCAATGGTGAGAAAAGAAGAGAAGGAAGTGTGATGGAAGCAGATAGTAAATCTCAAGTTTACTAAATAATACAATACAGAAGATAAATTTTTTGGAAATAAATCAGTATCTTCTGGAACATTAAGAATTCTAACATTTAATAAATTACGATCTTAATAACCGCGATACAAGTTTCCACCCTGTTCCCTTCTCTGGAGACCTGTTCTACTCCTAACATATCTAGTTTATTGTCCCCTCAGATTCTCAGCTCTCTCAGCACTTTATCATTCCCGATATAGCTGTTCAGTCCACATTTTTCATGGGTATCACTTATAGTGAATGTAATGGGGTATTTTTGGACATTTACCAGAAGTAGGCAGTATAATCTTATTTACCTTTGCAATTTCCATTTGAAAGTTATGGCCAAAGCACATTATCACAATAGTCTGCCTTAACCATAATCCACAGATACTGGCGAAGTGAAGTCACAATAGCAATGATTCAACATTTCAGCTATTCCCTGTGATTCTATAAAAGAAGCAGTGGGCTACAGAATTCTGTGACTTGTGATCTCTATTCCCCTGAGTTAGCTACATTGGTGGTTGACACCAGAGATTATTAACAAGGGACTAAGTAGTTTCAGTCAGGGTATATAAAGGTGTGTAGGTATATTTACACACTATTAGACCTTATAAAGTTTATCACTGAAGCCCCAAGTTGTCCATGAACTTGAGGTTAAGAACCCTGCCAGCAAGAAATCCTTAAGAGCATTCTCTGCCTACTTCCTCTGCCATCAATCACCACTCAGAGCAGAAGCAGGCAGCTGTGGTGAGAGTTGCTTTTCACTGTGTCTACACAGAGAGAATAATTGGCTCCAGCCCTTTCAAGAAACTGGGAGGTGTTTTTGTTCTAGAAGTTTTTGTTTTTGTTTTGTTTTGTTCTGCTGTAAGTCAGTGAATAATATTTTCTCAATTTTTTTTAATGTATAAGAACTTAATGCTTACATTCAGGATTATGGAGAGAAATCAAAAATAAAAATAAGAATTCTGAAATATTTATATTCTCAGGAATGGGCTCAAAGCATAATTGCACATCAAAACCCCTGGTATCTCATACAAGTGAATAGTGTCTTTATAGACTGATTTCTACTGGAAGATTTGCACTTTTAAAATTGGGTTTATCATTAAAAGCATGTGTTTCCTAACCAAATATTCTGCATTGTGTTAGGAATTCCAAAGAGGAACCAAATAGACAGGAAACTAACCATATACAGACTTTCATTTTGCTGTATCAGCAGAACATATTATTTTGATATTGTGTCCTATATAGGAACATTTTTCTGCTTTTGCTACATTTGCTTTGGGATTTGAATTGTTCCTGTCTCCCAGTATTATAAAGCACTGTTATGCTTACAACAAAGTTAACACTTGTCAACTGACTGGAGAGTTGATGGCAAAAGGCACAATTTTCATCCCAAGTTAAAAACTATTCATTGCACAATGGCCTGGCCAAGCAGTCTTGAAAGTCACAACCAGCTGATGTGGTAGGAAGTACATTGAATCTGGAGTCCAAGGACAAGGTTCCTACCCTCCTTACAGGTGACTGTAGCTGAATGACCTTGGACAGTTAACTTAACCTATCTCAGGCTAGTTCTCATTTTTAAATTGACTATAATTATACCTGTCCTATATACCACACAGGGATATTTTGAAGCTCAAATTAAATGATGAGCTAGATCTCTTGTCCCAGATATGAAGGAAAGAAAGACAAGAATAAAAAGCATGGGAGAGCGGATAAGGTGAGTTAGAAATCTTTTCTCAATTACTACTTTTATGTTGGTTAGAGATTACCATTGGAGGAAATGAAGGCCAATGAATATTAAACGAGGTCATCAAGAATGCATCATTAAAGATGTGTGTTCTCTTTTACAAACTAATTCTGCTTCCTGCACCTCCATTCTCTGACCTACTTGATCGAGGGGAAAATTTGTTGTCTCTGAAATGCTACAGTCTAGACTATGACTCTACCCCATTTTTAAAAGTGCAACTAATTTCACTGTATGCATGGCAAATGATTTTAGCAGATTATATGTAGTCAGTTCACATTCTAAGAAATCTCCTCTCTAGTAATTTTGATAATTTTCAAAACTTACATAAATTTTTGTTTTGTTTCCAAGTAATAATAAGAGAATCACCACACTAATAGATACTGTACTATGTACCAGGTACTAAGCTAAGTTCTTCATATATTTTGTTATGAAACCCAATAGTTGTCTATGATCTTGGTATTTTTATTACTCGAAAAGTATACATGAAAAAAATGGAGCTTATTCTTAAGTATCAGAACCTAGATTTGAATTTATATGTGAACCCATGTCTTTCTGACCACAAAGCCTCATTAATTCTAAATGCTAATAGTCATTAGAAAACAAATGTAGGTGAGATAAAACCTTTGTTCCTTAGAAGGCTTACAATATAGATGAGGAAATTAAATGAGTACACAACTGATAAAACAAAAACAACCCTAAAAGGAGAGTAATACAAGCTAATACTTATTTTTCCAGCTTTATTCAGATATAATTAACATACAACATTGTATAAGTTGAAGATAAATAATGTGATGGTTTGATTCACGTTATCTTTTGTGAAATATTTACCACAATGAGATTAGTTAACACATACTTTACTTCATATAATTGCCAATTTGCTGTTTTGTTGTTATGGTGAAAACATTAAACTTTCCCATGGCAACTTTCAAGTGCACAATACAGTATTGTTACCTGTAGTCACCATGCTATCCATTAGATCCCTGGACCTTCTTCAGCTTTTAACTGAAAATTTATACTCTTTGACTAGCATCACCCTTCAGTCTTTGGCAACCGCCATTCTACTCTGTTTATATGAGTTAAATGGTCTAGATTCTATATAAAAGTGAGATCATACCATATTTATATTTCTCTGTCTGACTTATTTCACTTAGCATAAGGTCCTCAAGGTCCACCCTTGATGCAAATGGCAGGATTTCCTTCTTTCTTATGGCTAAATTATATATATATATGTGTATACACACACACACACACACACACACACACACACACACACACACACACACACACTACATTTTCTTTAAGAGTTAATATGTAATGACTGTTCACATGATGTCAGTCCTGTACTAGGCACTCAACATCTCTCAGAAATCCTATGAGATCAGTGTAATTACTGTCTCCATTTTACAGATGGCAAGAATGAAATTTCAGAAAGGTTATGTAATTTGTTCTAAATCACACATCTAGGGAATAACAGTTTGGGGAAAATTGCAGGCAAAAAGACTCCAGGGGCACCTTGCTAACTAATAAAAGTAGCACAAAGTCAATGGAAAGCAGATAGTGTGAGTTAATGAATGTCCATTTAGGGAGGTAGAGACATAAAAAATATATTATTTAAATGTATATAGATATACATATTCATTGTGATATTGTGATATAATACAAAATAGATATTTTGGTGTTCATCACCAACTCCTGACCAGAGTTCCTAAAATCTTTATAATTTCCTAGGTGATAAAGGTGCTGAAAGCTGCTTTTGTTCTAGTATTTCATCTTTGACCCCAATTTCTGACACAGAGCTCCTAAATCCCTTGGAATTTCCTTGGTGGTAGGAACATATTTTGTTCTAATGAGGCAACTCTTGGTGAGCTCCTGGGTAGATTCAGAATGCAGGCTGGTCACCAAAAAGCCCAAGCCACAATTAGAAGCTTGGAACTTCAAGTTTCATCCCCCATCCTCTGGGGAGGAAATGGAGATTGAATTAATTATCAATCATACTTATGTGATGAAGCCTCCAAAAAATCCCTGAGCTAGGAAGTCCAGAAGGCTTCCAGGTTGGTGAACGCGTCCATATCTGGGAGGCTGTTGCTCCCCAACTCTGAGAGGATAGAGGCTCTGGTGCTTGGACCCTTCTAGACCTTGCCCCACATACCTCTTTATCAGGCTGTTGATTTGTGTCCTTTAAAATACCTTTTGTAATAAGTCAGCAATATATAAGTAAACTGTATTTCCTGGGTTCTGTGAGCTGCTCTAACAAATTATCAAACTTTAGAAGGGGGTTAGGGGGACCTCCCATTTGTTGCCAAGTCAGACAGAAATTGTGGGTGACCTTGGGACCTGCTACTTATGACTGGTGTCTGAAGTAGGGGGCAGTCTTGTGGGACTGATCCTTAATTGTGGGGTCTACCCTAACTTCAGGCAGTTAATGTCAGGATTGTTTGATCTAGAAAACCCACACATCTGGTGTCAGAAGTGTTTAAGTATGAGAGTAAAGGAAAAAAAACTGAGTTTGTTCTACAGATGCACATTCACGCATAATAACATAGGCATATGTATAAAAATAACTTGAAATTTTGACTTCTTATCTGGGAATTATCTATCCAAAACTCCTGAAGAGATGTCAAAGAAATCATTGACTTTAAGCTGCCAAAATCTTAAGTCTGGATTTTGTAAACAGGAAATGAGTTAGAAAACATGACTAAAACATGAACCACAGCTCATAGTACTTGATCCTCCCACAAATACCAAATCATCATTCAGACCTCCTGGCACTGTCAATCTGTAAGAAACAGGGTCAGTTTTCTTTTGTTCAAATTTACTTTATACCTCTGACTTCATACACGCACCATCAGTGCTTTGATCTCTACTAAGTCTTGAGAATTAAAGGTCAATGCCATCAAGGATAAAGGAAAATGAGCTAGCCCTAATTTGGAAGGTTTTCAGAACCAAGTTTAGGATATTAAAACATTCAGTCATGCCATATTAAAATGAAGTTGCTGAAGTCTTACAAAAATGATCCATATTAAAGAAAATTCAGAGAAGCATGGAAGGTATGTGAACATGGACATGTGTGCTTACTGAGGCTGCAAGCAACAGGTTGCAGTGTTACAGTTAATGATTTTTAACAATATCAGACATAAATTTAGGTCCAACTGAGTCCAAGAATACACACATACAACATAAGCAAATTAAACCTGAAGAAGTCAGCAAAAACAAGAAACAATTCCTTTATTTGCCACCTGCACCTACCACCTTCAACCTCTTCCTCAGGGCACATGTTAGCCTCCAATAACCCAGATCGTAAATGCAGAGAAACAAAACAAGCTAGTTTACAATTCTTAAACCTTGACAGCCCTGGTCCTAGCCATTCAGTTATTTAGTGCTAACTTACTCCCTAAGTAAGCTATAGCTCCATTGTACATATATTCATACTTTTCATGATTCCAAAACTTCCATCATAGTATGTCACTACTGTGTAAAAACAATTAGACTCCCCTTAGGATGCTATATCTGGATATAAGTTCAAATATCTTCATTAGTTACATAATTTCTATTTATGCTGAATAATCTAAGCAACAATGGGATGGTTGGACTAAAATAATTTAAGGCTCCTTCCAAACCTTGTTTTCGGTGATGCTAACAGAGGTGATATTTATAAATCAGCATGTACCTAAGAGAAGTTATTTGTCTCTCAATTTAGTTATTCAAAGTCTAATAGGAATGGAATCTTACAGAGATAAATCGGATGTGTAGGGCATTTTATTTTTATAAACTCTATTAACATACGGTTTCCTTTTGTTCTTATCCTATGAAGGAAATAATACAGATATTGCAAGAACCCTTCCATGTAGAGCCTCTTTCCTGTTCATAAAGGTGATTAATGGTGGACAGGAGAGAAACCCCCATACTTCCTAAATACAATTTATATATTCTTCTTTTAGAATATGCTGTCATTCTCATCTGTGCTACTATCAGCAACTTTATGATCTCAGTCATCTCTCTGTGACACATTAATCAAAGACAAAGAAAGAAGCCACTCAGAGGAGAGAAGACTATGAGGGTGGAATATTGGGTAAAGTTAGAATAAAAAAGAAAGTAGGAGTTGAATTCTGTGGCTATACCCATAAGGTACAAAGTGAAATGATCAGACGTTGGTCCTCTCAATGTGACCATTATAGTCAGCCAAAGTCAGTGCCTTCCTGTGGAAGGTAACCTTGACCAGACAGCAATACCTGGGTTCCAGTCCAGTCTCCAGGACCTCTAGCCTGTGTCTGTCTACAAATCATTTCTCTTCTTATCCAAGGCCAAACACCAAATGAGTTACAATACATATCTCTTGACTCCCCATCTATGGCCATTGCCATTATTTAACACAGGATTCTTAGTTTAGATGTGGGGTCAATTAAGTGGATCTGTGGAATACATTGTGATGCTTACATCACAAGTGACCTTACCCCATGGCTCCTTCTACTCTGTATCCCTTAATTTCTCCAGCTATTAAATGAGGAAAATAATTAATAACTGCAAAGTATCTGAAAGCCCTACATTGTTTTTCCCCATCATGACAAGCTAAGCCTTAGTAACTTCAGCAGTCATGTGTTTATCAGACTTGTTCCTCTTATGTCATGGTTTTTGTTGAGGTGATTTGTCCTAATGACTGAAGGTACTGTGTAAATTACGGAGCACTCTATTAACTATTTTCAGAACTTAGGGATTTGATTTGGCTGTTGATATTGACTTTAAAATCTGAATAATCTTCAAATTTATGCTTCTGTTCACGCACCTGTTGCCAACATTTACCTCACTCCAAAAAAATTAAAAATTGACTAGCTATCTCTCAGTCTCCTATTTTAACACACTCATGTTTAAAGGCATTCTAAGGGTTATATTCAAATTATGGATTTGAGCAGTGGTGATTTCAAAGGCATTGATGAAAAGTGGTTCATGTGTTTTAATGAATTCAGTGGATTCAACAAGTTGAATTGATTAAATTTAATGAATTATACCTTGTTCCTCTTCATAGACTTCAATTTGCTTCTGAGAAATAACTGAAGTTATATTTTTAATTTGTACCTAAATTACAGGTATATATGTTAATAAAATAGACTGACAATTTATTATTTTAAGATGTATATGAATATTCCTTATGGCAATTAGCAGAAAAAAACTAAATTTAAACTTATTAATGTCAAGTAACTAGATTCATAAAAAGGAGTATGTTAAAATAAAGTAATATTTTTCTATAAGAATCAAGGATCAAAATTTATGATCTCCCCAAAACTTTGTAGCCTTATTTTTTATTGCCCTCAACTTAAAAAGCAGTATTTCTTTCCTATAAGAATGAAAGGAATGTGATGTTAATGTTCTTCTGGGTATATCACCTACCTTAATGACAAGAAGACTCTTTGAAATGTTTGCAAACAAAGCTTTAATTTTAACTGTCTTTCCTGATGGTACTATATTTAGTTTAAATTTCCATTCAGTAAATATATCAATAGACTTATGCCCATAAATTATTACCTGATACAGATCTATTTAACTAGAAATTAAAAGATTAATTCTGAAATAAAAAAGAATCATCTTTTAATATAATTAAAAGATTTGTTTTTTTTATTTTTGCCATAGAGGCTTAAGTCTATTTTCTCTCCTTTTCTGCTGCTTATATCTGCCATCTTTCTCTTCATCTCTCCTAAACAGCAGCCTGCTTCCCTCTGATAAGCACTCTCCTCTAATAAATCCCATATCAACTTCTCCATGTGATACTGAATGTCATGTGTCCTACAAGCCTGGAAATGCATGATGGTGAGATTACTCCCAGGATTCAAAGTAGAGGTAGCCATGGGTTAAGGCCACTTGTGATGTAAGCATCACAATGTGTTCCACAGATCCACTTAATTGACCTCACATCTAAACTAAGAATCACGTGTTATATAATAGGAATGGCCATGGATTGAGAGTCAAGAGAGAGTCATTACAACTCATTCAGTGTGTGACCTTGGATAAGTCATCTAGCCTCTCTGTACTTCTATTTGTCTGTCTACTGTTTAGCACTCCTTCTTTCTTAAATTTCAGACCACTAAAGCGTCACTTGTTCAAAATAGAGATTTTTCGGGCTCTACTCCCAAAATAATCTAACTCAAAATACTTGATATAGCCGGCTAAATTAACAAGCAGGTAATTCTGGTGCAGGGAGTACAGTGGGTGTTTTTGTTTGTTTGTTTGTTTTTAAATTGATATATAAATGTATAATGGCCTGCCCTTGGCTTCTTATAAACAGAATCACTCACATAATTGGTGGGGGAGGGGGAGTCTAACTTCTTGCACTCAACACAACAGTTTTAGTATAGGTCCATGATATTATACTGATAGTTATTTTTGTTCAAATCCTGTTTTATTATATGTAAAGTCTGTTTCTTATAAACAGCACAGAGTTGAATCTTGCTTTTTCATCCAGTCAGAGAATACCAGATTTTTAATTGGGAGTGTTAGACCATAACATTTTGAACCAAACAAAATTTAAAAGTTGTGTCCCTGTAATCAAATTTTGGTAAATGTATGAAAATATGCCAAGACCACATCCAGTTGCCTGTACATTCTCCACCTTTTCTGACCATATTTACACGTCAACTTAGCAGTCTTTGCAGCTGTTAAGAAGACATCACTAATGTGTAAATATAAATTGGGGTTGACTTTACACTATGGTTTCATAGGTGTCACTATGAAGTGCAAACACATAAAAACTTCAAAACATTTTTTTAAAAGAATAGAAAACACTCACCAAACTACAAAGTGTGTAAGTCAAATGAATAGAACAGTTGTCAAACTAAACTCTAAGTATTTTATTAAAAAAGAAAACAGAAAAAGATTTTAATAAACTAAAACAGCACAAGGTAAGAGATCCAAATGAAGAGAGAAGAGAAAAGAATTAAGTTATTGCCAGTGGAAAAGTTTTAACTAAGAGGAAAAGGTAATGGTTGGGGTAACACAACAGAAATGACTTTTGGGAAGTTATGATAACAGACTCTATTTTCTTGGAGTAGTTATTAACTATCTACCAGAATTAGTGATTAATTATACATATAGGATTATGTTTAAATCCTTTGTCTAATATGTTAAATCTTTAGTCTGAAAATGGAAATATTCCATTTTCTTTAGGAGTCTAATTTACTAAGTATCAGTACGAGACTTCTATTATCCAGTATGTTCAATAATATTTGCAAACTGTTTTTCTAAATCCTCAATATCTTTGGTTGTTATAAACAAAGAAAGCCTTTGACGGGGATTAGAAATATATGAGGGAATTACCATTTAAATAAAGTTGATTCAGCCCAGAAGGGACAATAGAAAAGCTTTCAGTCTCAGTAAATCCACTTTAATGTCAGTAAACAAATGGCCCAAAGTAGTTTTATCTGGTTCCGGCTGTTAAGGGTGACATGCAAGAGGCAAGACTGGGAAAACAGTCTTTTCTGTATTGCAGCCAGCAAGAGAGAACTGCCTTTGATTCTTTGATTGTGTGCCAGTGTGCTCTCAGCTCCTTAGTTTAAATGTAATCTGTTTATATAATCTCATAATAATTTGTCCATCTATTTTAATGTCTTTAAATGTAGTTTTCACACATGGCCTCAATTTCTCTTTAAGATGGTCATAATAAACATCCCCAAACTGGTATTACAAATAACTACCATGGAAGTTTAAATCGTTATGATTTCAAGATCCAAAATATATTACTCTTCTTAATGATTTATGTTCTAGCAAATGATCACACTGTTGAATGATTTGTACAGTGGCAGGACCATGCAACATTTTTCCTTCAAATATCCCAAAGTTTCACCTCTGCAGAAAGACAAACTGAAATTTATTTATTTTGAAATATAAAGGTTATGAGACCGAAGTTATATATATGTACACATGTGTGAATATATGTTAAAATTTACAGTTGATATAATTAATGCAAGGGTAGTTGTAGTAGTGCTAATAATACCAAATTGATGTGTCTGATCCTTATAATAACAACATAATACCTAACATGTGTTTCATCATGTGGCTCATGGCCATGTGTCGACTGTTGAATGTAAACTGTCACCTTACTTTCCACAACTCTATAAAGCTAATTACTATTCTTATCATGCACATTTTACAGTGAAATAAGCTAAGGTACAAAAATAGTTCAATTATTTGAAGAAAATTGATTATTTGAGCTCAGATAGCCAGTCTCTAGAGCACATACTATATATAATGTAGGTGTATGGCTATTTATTTCTAGCTCCTGACACAAAGTGGGACCTCAAAAATTATTTTGTATGATTAAAATATTTTAAAAGTTTTTTTTCCCTTAATTTCCAAGTTAATCTAGTATTTCTCATTTTGGAGCATCTAGACTAAAGTCAGCCAATTGTATCTAGGATTATTCCATTACATTGGTTCTGCTACTTTCAGTTAATCATTGACTTTTGGATATAAAAGTGTCTGCCCTGAGGCAATGTTTCTCTCTTTATTTAATAAAACTTTTTTATGTTGGAATAATTTTAGATTTACAGGAAATTTGCAAAGATAGTACAGAGAATTCCCATACACCCTTTGTCCTGTTTCCCCAAGACCATCTCACGTAACCTTGGTGCACTTGTCAAAACTAAGGTTCAACATTGAGCCTTAACGTTGGTTCAACACTATTAACTGAATAACATCCATTACTTAGATGTCATAGTGTTTTCATGAATACCCTCTTTGTGCACTAGGATCCAATCCAGAATACCACATTGCCTTGTTATTCTTTGATCTGTGATCATTTGTCAATCTGTTCTCTTTTCCATGGCCTTGATATTTTTTTAAAGATACTGATCAGGTATGTTGTAGTATGTTCTTCAATTTGGTTTGTCTGATGTCTTGTCAGGATTAGACTAGGGTTATGGGTTTGAGGGGAGAATAACAGAGAAGTGACGTGCCCTACACATGACACCAAATCAAAGGGTACGTGATAACAACATGAGTTGTCAGGAAAGATGTTAACCTTGGTTAAGGTCGCGTCTGCTAAGTTTCTCCACTGCAAAGGTATTTTTCCCTGTCCATACCCTATTCTTTGGAGGTAAGACACTAAGTCTAGTCTGTACTCAAGTGAAGTAGAATTAATTTCTCCTTCCTGAAAGGGAGAATATCTATATACATTATATAAAATTCTTCTGCAAGGAAGATTTCTCATTTTTAAAGAATGCTTCATTTACATCTGAAAGAGAATGAGAGAAATCAAGACAATAGAAGAGGAAATCATTATTGGTCATGAATATATAAATCTAATCCATCACTAGGATCAATTTGGAAATTTGGCCTTGCTCTTGAAGTAGCCCTTTCCATCATTTAGCCATTGAGCAGATTTTCCACTCAGCTCTCTGTCCCCAAGAACCTGAAAAAAAAAAATCTATCATGTCACCCTCCTCCAGATTATTTATTGCCTTCTAAGATCAATTATAAAGGAAAGCCTTCCTAAAAGCCTTGCATCTCTGATATGGGTAAGATATGTAAAGGAGAGAAGCAAGAATAGGGCAGAGAAAGGAGATAAGCAAGGATGTGGGATATTGCTTTATTTAAGTCTAACCTTGTCTGATTCACAGGGGACTTGGGAACATAAGTTGTACCACAGAGATGAATCACCTTGAGGTAAGGTGATGGTCCATGAGACCCCAAGTTCAGTGATTCACTGTGTGACTTTTTGGGTGACATGTCTCCTATCAGCTGAAGCTAACTCTTTGAAGAAGGGGTGCCAATTCCTGGGAGTAGCAAGCCACTAGCTGCCGTCATTCACAACAGCTGATGAATGGCCACAATGGGCTGGAAAAGCAGGATCTGGGAGGGGAACCAACAGTGTCTATTACATTGTATACCTTACCTCTCCATTCAAATGACCAAATATTTATGAAGAATAAATTACAGTCCATATACAAGATTATAATGGCTATTGTGCATGTGCTTTTAAAACGTCATTGATGCATGGTTTCAAAACTAAAGAAGGGATATGCTTGATATACTACACATTAATAAGAGCCTTCCTTTTCTTTGTTTTTTCAAAAAAACTTAGATTTTAGTTTGGAGAATAGTTTGCTTTTTTTTTTTTTTTTTAACCTTGCAGAAGACAGGCAGATATCTATTTTGAATAGCTATGGTCAAAATAATAAGACAGCATCTTAGAAAGTAGATTAAGATTTAATGATTTCCAGAGAAAAAGCCTCCAAAGCAATAGGGTACATTTTCACAATCTCTGGAGCACTAAGAACAATATGTAATTCTTTATGTGAAAAGCAAATGCCATGCTTTTCCTGTGTAAATGGCATGAAATTACCCTTATAAATAGGGTATATGAGAGTAAAAGGGAGTCAAGTTTGCTTAAACCGAGCATTCAAGATAGATGGCTCCGCATTAAAAGAATTCAGAAAGCAAGGTCTTCAAACAACAAGTGCATGAACAGCCACCAGTGCATATCTTGTGACTGAAGAAATGTATAAAGATCTGTTGTGCAATAATAAATCAACCCTCTGGAGAAAAAGAGGAGGTGTCAGAGACTGTAACTGGGTCAGATATGGAATATAAAGTATATCACTTCTGTGTTAGTGGTTCAAGTCCAGAAAACCCTACAACACAGAAATGGGCAGAGGGTCTCAGAAGACTTGCTAAGAGTAAAATGTTAAGCAGCCTAACAAAACTGTAGTGACACTGTCCATCCTAAAGAAGCATTTGTGGTCTTCTGAGCACAGAGAAAAAAAAAAACAATTTTATAGAAGAAAGGTGCTAGCATCAACTAGCATTTATTTTAAAGTCTCCAAAGCTTCAAGGATAGAAAATGTGTCAACGTTTTAAAAAGGAAATTTATGCCACAGTTAATAACATTCCCCATAAGTGTAGAGACCATATCTGGTTAGAGTCATGTCCTTATGACCTATCCAAGGACTAGAAATGTAGCATATTCTCCACTATATGCTGAGCAAATTAATGTGTGAATAAATGAATGAAAATATATCAGGTAGCTGTAGAATCATCATCCTTTCCCCTGCCCCTGTAAATGTAAACAGCCAGTGCTCAGCAGGCCTGGGTCTCCATCCGGCCACTGCTAATAGCTACCTGTGTGACCTTAATCAACAGCCTTAACCTCATGTAGCCATCTTGTTCCATCTGTAAGATGTTATTCAGAAAGAGATTAAAGGTCTTCAGCAAATCTCACTTTCTAAAAATTTCCTCCTTAATTATAGCCATTATCTTAGTGCCTAGAAGGGAAAACATAAGGAAGCAATGAAGAACAGTATTCTGAAGTCACCAAGTACATGGACTTGGAATTCAGATGGTGAGACAGACATGATTTCAGCCTCATTCATGTCCACCACCTTCTAGCCTTATGATCTTCGGCCAGCTATTTAACAGCTCTATCTGTAAAATTCTGATGTGATGAAAATTAAATAATTTAATTATAACAGACTTACTAGTATACCAGGCATATAGTGAGCATTCTCAACTATTGTTAGTATAGCTGTTGTCAGAGTTTAAAAAATCAAGTCTTTTTCCTCAACAGCATTATTGTCCCCCTTGTCTTCCTAAGACCAGATTATTTTTCCTTTTATCTTATCAAACTGTTATTGTCATATGAAATCAGTGTTCTGAGAGCAAAAACAAATCATTTACTGTCCTCAAGTAAAATTACACACAAGTAACAAAGCCCACCAATTCTTGTCACCAACCCCCTGCCACCCCAGCATCATTTCTATCTGTCTTTCTCACATGCACACACACAAGAAAAGTTTGTTACCTTCTTGGATGGTGTGACCATTCCAGATCAAAAATGATGACTTTTATGTCCAAGAAAAAAGGAGAAATCACAAATATTTTACTTTTACCAAGGGGAAAACATTTTAACTATTACACGGTTTTTAATTTTGCTTTTATAGAAAAGGCCTGTTGGTTGGTGTGGCTGTCGTTAGTCTAGTTCACCAAATATTTCTTGGTTTCTACTTCTAATCATATAGTACGTTTATTAGTCAGTGTTCTCTAGAGAAACAGAATCAGTAAGACATATAGATACATTTATAAAAGACATAAATATACATGTACAGAAGAATATTTATTATAAGGTATTGACTCACATGATTATAAAAGAAGTCCTTCAATCTGCCTTCTGCAAATTGGAGCCCCAGGAAAGCCAGTGGTGTAGCATAAGGCTTGAGGACCAGAGAGCGGAGGGTAGATTCCAGTCCAGAACTGAAGGCCTGAGAGCCAGGAGCACCAACGGCAAGAGAAGACCAGTGTGGTCAGGTAGAGGGCAAATTCAGCCTGCCTCTATTACCTTCTTGTTTTATGCAGGCCCTCAGTGGATTGTATGTGGCCCTCCCACAGTGGGGAGAGCTCTGTGCTTTACTCAGTCCACCAATTGAAATGCTAATTTCTTCCAGAAACACCCTCACAGACACACCCAGAAATAATGTTTAACCATATATTTGGGCATCTTATGGCCCAGTCAAACTGACATAAAACTAGCCATCAGAGCAGTCTTAAATCTCCTGACCCTCTTGAGGCTGGGTGGGACCATGAAATTTGGTAGGGTCATTATTGTTGGCAGAGGAGATTGATGTATGTCACTTCTCAGTTACAGCGTTTAATTGCCAGCTTAAGACACCTCAGAGCTCTCTTTTCTTCTGCCATAGTGATCAGCAATAGATCAGTACTGTCTAGCAGAATTTTTTGCCAAGATGGAAATGTTCTCTGTATTGTCCAATATATTACCCGTTAGCCACAGTACACTGGGCTACTGAGTACTTAAAACATGGCTGGTGTTACTGAGGAGCTATATACTTTATTTTATTTTGTTTTATTTTATTTTACTTTAACTAAGTTAAAGTTAAACAGCCACATATGGCCAAATGGTATTATATTGGACAGCAAATTGCTAAGTACCGAGTACATTGCTAAGCAATGTCCCAGCATTGGCCCTAGAGCTGGGACAATGCAGAGCAGAGCCTCTAGGCGGTCAGCAATGGATGTGATGAAAGCAAGAAGCAAGTCTTGTTTGAGTCACTGGGACTTTGGAGTTGTTACCACTGCATCACTTAGCTTTTTCTGATAAATGTGGGTGGTCTTCCAGCTCTTTCAGCTGCTATAAGCCACTTAAGCTACCCACCAGGGTAGACTCTCAGCAAACATGCTACTTAATGAGTGATACTACCTTTGGCTATGGCTGATTGGTCCAAAGGGAGATAACAAATCCAAACTGGGCTAACTAGATTCTCCTTCCTGAAAATTTAAAGACAGAGAGACTGGGCACTATTGGCAGCTAAATCATTATGTGGAAGCTCTTGAAGTTGGTCTTATTCTTGTCCTTCCTTGTCGATTTTTCCCCCTTCGGATTCAGTGAGTTAAGCTAGTATCTTTCTAATAGACTCTCCTCTTTCTACCCTAAAAATAATAATTAACACCAAGGAGCACAGATTTATATGTCTGCAATGAGGAAAACAATCACTGGGAAATAAATTAGAAAAAAGATTTGCTAATGTTTCTCAGAATGTTAAGAAAAGAAGAGGGGAGCAGAAGCTTCACAATGGCCTAGTGATTTAATGTCCTCTCTGATATATATATATATTTTTTTTTTAATTCAGTAAATATATATTTAGTGTTTGTTATATTCTGGACTCTATGCTAGATACTAGAGATTCAGTGGAAAACAGAACAGATATGGTCTCAGTCCCCATGGCATGTATATAATACAAATAGGTTTGAGTACTTCATTGGAGTCAGATGTCTTTCACATCTAAAGTCTGTGTGTGGAGCTCCACTGATGGGTTGGGAGCTACTCTATTAGAGTCCAGGTGGTTGAAATAACAGCAAATGCTACCTTCCCCCATCGCCCCCACCCACTCTCATTTTCTGTGCTTAAGAAAATGCCAGCGAGTTCTACTGGAGGTTGGGATTTAGAATTTGCTTATAAAAATGAAAATCTGCTAATATACTTTGTTCTTACTAGCTTCCACCAGGCATTCACAGGTAACTAATTATTATCTTAAAAGATCAAAATGGTGTCATTCCCTGATTAAGAAACCATCTTACCAGCAGGAGACAACAACAGTAACAACTACAACACAGTAACAGCAGTACCATTAACTGTTCCCTGATTTTTAGCCAGACAGTATACTAAGGGCTTGGATATATTTGTCATTTAATCCTTACAACAACCCTATGGAGTAGCTATTACTGTCTCCATTCTATAAATCAGGACATTGATCAAGGCTAGAAGGAGGGGGACACAGGACCCAAACTTAATTATATCTGACATCAAAGCCTCTGCTTCTAATCACAGTATCCCTCCTGAAAAAGAAAGGCTCAACAATCAAAGGGTAATGACACCACATAGACCTCCAACTTCTAGTATGCGGGAGGCTTTAAACTTTTTGAAATAAAAATTTTCCAGTTTTTCATGCTGATTCTGTAATTGATGTTCTTTAACATATTGATGTGTTTTTAAGGTTGCTAAACACAGAAGTTTTACTATAATCAGTCCTCTTTCTTGGTATTTTCACTGAAGCCTGGGATTGATCTAGAATCAATACTTGAAAACCAAATTACTTCAGTGGTTATACTCACAGAGAAAAGTTTTGGGTAGAATGGAAAATAATCAACCACCACAATCTCCAAAGTGTTTGCTTGTTTTTATCTATTTAAAGCATGGTCAAAGCCTGTAAAAGCAGCTTCCTATATGTTACCAGTTTCAGCTCAGTAAGTTAACTTTAAATAGTTAGAAATAAAATTCCAGATGGAAAATATTAGAGAACGTGACATAGAAATAGAAACACAAATGCTACCCAATGACTGGAAATAGTGTCAACCATTGCCTTCTTTTATAGATGATAAGTACAGTGTGCTATTAAACATTAGTGAAAATAATTAAGTCTTTCTGAAGACTTACTATAAAATTCACCCCTTAGAAAATAATAAGTACATAATCAATTGGGAGGATTATAATGTGGAAAATTATAATATGGAAGAAATTAATTTGCCCACATTACTGACAGCTGATCAAAACTTGGGACATTTTACTGCTTAGACAAAATAAAGAATACCCTTTCTGGTAAAGCAAATATAGAAATGTTAGTTGAAAAAAGATACTTAAAAACTCCAATGGAGTATAATACCACTAATAGTACATGATGCCGTCTTCTCAAAGATGAATTCAGAATCAGTAAATTCTTTTGACTTGAAGAAAATTATACTTTTAATGAATAAATGGAAAAATAAAATTAATTTCCATATTATTCTGATAATTATCTGTTTGTTAGGTACACATGGAAACAGGTTTAAATTTGAAAAGTTTTCCAGAAAACTCTTTAAGAATTCAATATTATAAAGTAGAAAAAAGTAAATGAAACTAGTTTCCTTTAAAACCATAAGGGACATTGTATGATAACATATTTTTACTGTTAAAATCTGTATCTAAATATCCATAACCCTATACAATACAATATACTTTCATTCTGTCAAATTCACTAATATATTTGAAAGTATATATTTATATCTAGCTTCAAAAACACTTCAAAGTTGCTTGTATGTTACTCTAATAAGATTGTATTTTGCCTTAAGAAGATTCAGCCTAATCTTGAACACTGTTTTTAATCGCTTCCAAGTACCCCATCTCTTATCATAGCAACATTTCAATGATGAAGAAATACCCCCTAGAGTGGTAAAAATCTCTTGATGGAGTAGGAACCTGGTTAAAATGTGATCAATCTCATTTAGGTAACATTTAGAGAAATGTCAGTCATGACAAGACTAACCACACTAGATAATGTCTTCCTATGGAATATATCAAATAAAATATGCTTTATTAGATGAATATATTCACTTTTAAAAACATACATTCACTATGCACAGCAGTCCAGTAGAGTTCAAAAGAATGATGGATTTCTGAGAACATTTCTCAAATATGCCAGCAAAAAATCCTCTGCTTTAAGCCACCCTAATCACTGCCACTCTACTCTCTCATTAAATCACACTCAAAATATTCAGAAGGGAACCATCACAAAAAGTAATGGAAAATATATGAAAATATTTTCAGAAAATAAAAATCCTCCATCTAGTATATTGCACCAATAAGTTGCAATATGTTGTTGGAGAGAGAAGAGTTTACGTTTTTTCTTTATGGCCATTCTTTAAATCTTATTCTAAAATACTGCTTGGCAGTGAAAGTAAAAATGATTGCTCTTGTCATATATGTCCTACATAAAAAGTTTACTATCATAACAATAAGAGGTTGGCCTTTGCTAGGGAACCAGCTAAGTGTGGTAAAACACAGACCTGAGGAAGGGTACCCATCCCTACCTTTTTTCTGATGCTAAGTTGTGTAGCTGGATTCCTGTTTTGTTTGTTTTGTTTTGCTTTTTATCCCCTCATTGTTCTCAGGTGAGTTTTATTGTGATTTGGAATCTATTTTTTAAAAAATAGTCTAGGCACACAGAATAAAGAAAGATTGGGTTTTCTGGAGGAAAAGGAATTGATCATCCAAAAGATGCCATCAGTCTTGATTCTGATAAAAAGAAACATTCACTTCTGATGTTTCCATCAAAAAAAGTGTGTGTGTGTGTGTATGTGTGTGTGTGTGTGTGTGTGTGTGGTTAAAGAACAAAGCAAGTAAATTTAAGATGTTTCAAACTAATATATTCAAGTTATATCTCACTTTCCTTAATCTTTCAGCAATATCCTATATTCCTGAAGACCTGAACATCTCTGTATTTGTTCCCTGCTTTTAAACCAAAGTGTTTTTCAGAAACTTACCTGAAAACTAGGAGGTGGAAAAAACAAATGACCTCCCTGAGGTGGATTCATTTAATATCTCATTTTTGATGCTTTCTTTATTCTAACAATCTCATTGACACAGAGAAAGGAAGTCAGTTCTACCACTGGGCTTCCCAAGACATTAATCAATAAATTCTTTTTTTTTTTTTTTTTTTTACTTAAGATAATTTGAGTTAGGTCTGTCACTAAGGAAAGTATCCTAAATAATATATACTCATTCTGAAAGCTAAGTAGGATAAAGACAGAACTCAAGTTGGATGAACTCAATATATATTGGCTCGGCACAGAAATTCTCTGGCATCAGGAGTCGAGGATGGTAACAGGAGAGAGTTACTATTGACGATGACCCTGCAGATGGCACAGCAAAAAGTAGGCATTCACTGGTCAGAGGCTTTGCAAAAATATCTGGGTCCTGAGTAAGGCTAGAAGACAGAGCCTGTATTAGGAGAGCCTGGAGAGTAGCAATCAGGTTTTGTTCCGGTTGGTATGACCGAGCCTTCTTAGCATTGTGTCTTTGAAACAGTAAGGGGATGAATATGTTCTTTTAAGTGCCCATGATAATATGCATATCTGGGAGAAAACTATCTTTGCCCAGAAACATTCCCAAATGGGTACAATTACTTAAGAAGGGAAGTCTCCTGGGTTCTGGCTGGACAGCTTTGAGGTAGAAAAGGTGATCAGTAAACTGTTCTCCACAGAAGACTAAGGTTTGGGTTAGTGGGGGCGTGAGTGAGGAGAAACAGAAGAAATGAGACTCCAGCATAGAGAGAGAAGGATTGCGGGTCTAAGAAGCACATCAGCAAGAGAAAGCAAGGCAATGAGACGTGCCTGGCGTGTAGCAACTTAAAAACGGGGATGGCTCATAGTTCATTTCTTATTCAGTTCATAAATTCATAATTTATAAATGTCACTTGCTAGGCAGAACTGGGGTGGAAACTCTAATTCCCTCCCACAATGCTCCGTTACACACAGCACTGAACTGTAGGAATGATGTCAGGAGTGTGGTCACAGGGATGGGAGTCCACAGGTGCAGTGTGAGAGGGGGAAGTGTGGATGGAGCAAGAAATCAGAATAGAAGAGTAACCACAAAGCTGTGTTCCTTGAGTTTCAGACAGCTCAGAGGGAATGTTACATTTCCCAGAGACAGCAAGGGAGGTTTGAACTAATTTTATTTGCATCTCAAAGGACACAGTGAGTGACCTTAGTTGTTATCTGAGTTATACCTAGAACATAACCAGCCCTCAGGAATTTTTCCTGAATGACCTACTTGTAAATGGATACTATGAAAGTTTGAAAATCTACTTGCTTTTTACACTAAAAATTTGCCCAGAGTATTCTGTCAGGCACTTCAAGTGTCACTAAATGTGGAATCTGAGAGACAGAAGGATATCATTTTGCACCCATCATTTGGGGAACCTTTCATGATAATGAAATTTATTTTAATTACCTAGTTTTATCTGGGGTAAGAGAAAATAGTTTCCTTATTAAACTGGCATGGTGAAAACTTTCTGGAAGGCAGTTCTACAAAATCTATCAAAATCCTTCAAAATATGAGTTCTTACCAAGAAATTTCACTTCTAAGGATTTGCTATTAAAAAAAATGCTCAGATATATATATACTGCAAAAATTCCTGTGATGGCTTGGGAAAAATTTTTATACAGTATGATCAAAAAGCCATAATGTATATTATGACCTTTATTTTGTAAACATATACATAGTCATATGTAAGAACAAGAAATATATAAATATGTATATATAACTTTAATTTTTAAAATATCTCTAAAAGACTATACCTAATAATTTTTAACATTAGCTACCTGTAAGTGATGCAATAGTGAGTGATCTTTGTGCTTTTTTTTGCAATTAATGTATGAAGTATGTGTGCACAGTAGCTTTGTCATCAGAATTTCCTCACATGTAATATGTAATGCACATAAAATGAAATAAAAATAACATAAAAGTTAGAAATAAGTACATCATTTTAAAGTGGAGAGGTAATAAGTTCCCAAAACCTGGACTTGAGTTCAGGTGATATTCCAGGTTCCTGAGTTAGCAAAGACCTTGTTAAGCCCAAGACTCAGCACCCTCTTTGTTTGAAAATGAAATGAACTCCCTTTTATCTCATTAATTTAAGTATGTTTTCATTACAAAGTAAGAAAAAAATTTTTTTTTGATGCTGAAGAGCTGTGTTTAATAAACTGAGAAACAACTGAGAAACAACAGCCTGTCTATCCAGGTTGACAAACCAACAGATTTCACCAATAAATGTCATGCAGTAACATCTGTAAAGTTTTAAATGATAGTGAATTTCAAGAATAACTTCTCTGCTGCCAAAAAAAAAAAAAAAAAAAAAAAACAAAACCTGCCACAAACAAGCAAAGAGCAGGACATTTAAGGTGGTATCATCATATCTGGAAACAAGGATCTGTCTTGGAGGAACTGTGATGGTATCCTCAACTGATGTGCCCCATCAATGACTAGCTCAGTAGGTTTTACCTCTCTTGATGTATATACAGATTCTGATTCTAAAGCATTAACAAAACATAGAAATATAACAGATTCTAATGTGAATGTCTCAATTCTACCTAATCTTCTAACCCATCTCCTTAATACACACACTAACACATACACCACCTTTTCTCCTCCTCTGAGATAATCAATGCTATTGACATGTATGAATTTAACTTTCTATGTATATTTAATTATGTGTATGCAATTAATTTAAAATATAAATTGAAAATGCTATTTTTTCAGTGACTTAATCTTAGTCTGTATTCATATATAGAGACCATCTTATTGTAAAATGTCTGCATTTATTTAATGTAAGTTTTATGTGACATGAGAGCCTTCAATAGGAAATTAAGATCCTAAGTAACAGTTGCACCTGAGTAGGTTTGATGAAGTTGTGGCGGAATATGACAGGTAAAAGAGTATAAGGTTACGTGTAGTAAACAGGTGAAACAGCAAAGGCCTGCTTATTAGAGTTCTTCTTGGTGTCCATTTGTCTTTAAAGATAAGGATGCTCCTTTCTTCTGGGTATAGGGAGGGTAGCTCTCATATGAGAGTTTGATGGCCTGTTTCAAGGGAGATGGGTGGCAGAGAGATCAAAGCAAACTTCCTACTTCTGCCATTTTCTCAAACTCGTTCAACTTAAAATATTCAATATGCCCAGGGATTATATTTTAGGGTGGTGTCTCTTTAAACAAACGACAGAAACCTTTTATCACATTTTCTTATCTGTGGCCTTTGCCTTTTTCTTCCCCAAAATATTGTCTGGAAACTTGTGCATTTTGGCTAGATAGCATTCACTTATTTTTACGTCTCTTCTATACAATTTATGTCCCCCATTTCCTTCCTGTTTTTTATTCCTGTCTTTTCTTCTTTTTCTATCTCAGACCTGACTTTCATGTTCACATGTATGTAAAATTTTTCCTGTGCAGCAATATTTAGATTTAACTGTAAGGAAGTTTTTACTGGGCTCTTTGCCTATCACAATTTCCTGTAACCAAGCTTCTATTTTCTTTTTCTTTTTTTCTTTTATCTATCTATTTATTGGTGTTACATATCCTGAGTAATTCTTTTAGACAAAGACATAAAGATAAAATTCAAAGTCCTTCCAAGATAAAAATGATTATACACTTGAATCCAGAGGAAATTCTGGATTTTAAATTATTTTCTTCTCACTGTTCTCTTACATTCATTGTTACTGAAAATAACCCTGATGTCATCTGAATTTTCATTTACTTGTAGGTAATTTGTTCTACTTTGTACTGGTTCTTATTACTCATTGTGTGCCTTTTTTTCCTCCTTGGAATTTCACTGAAGTGGCTGAAAAATGAATTGTTTTTTGTTTCATTCATTCTGTTTGCTGCCCGTTAAGGAATTTTTCCTTCATTATTTTCTCTCATCATCTCTTCATCTCATGGAAGCTTCCAGATGCATCCTCTCATTCCTACTACCTTTTAGTCCTTGCTACCCATCTCTTCCATCTTTTGCAGTCTGAAAATCCCTGGGCTTCCTTTTCTAAATTTCCTAAATTTCCTCTGTAGTTGTATCCATTCATATTCAGCAAAACTTTATTATTATTAATCATTTCACAAGAGTTTCTTAAAAAATTTTTTTAAAGTCTTCAATAGGTTACTTTTCCAGCCTGTGGTTGAGATTAGGATGCTAATCCTCCCTGATGACTCGGAGACCACTTAATATAAAGCACTTCCTGAATCCTCTGCTAACTCTTCCCCCGAAACCCCTCAGCCCAGCGCTAGTGCCTCTCTCCCCTTGTGTTGAGTTTTCCTTAGATACGTGAAAATTGTCTGTTATCACACTGTAACTGAGAAGCTGACTGTGATTACAAGTGTGTGCCCTTGGCAGTCTGGAGAAAGGAGCAGAACATGCTATATATGTGTGTGTGTATATATAAATATATACACACGCACATACACATATAGACATATTTTTCTCTTATTTCAAGGGATTTGGAACAGAAGGGAATGTTAGCGACACGTGTTCGTCTTGTCATCTGAATCCAAATTTCTCAGTATTTTGCATATATTTTCACCCTGGGATTATTGCCAAGATTGCCTCACTTACTTCTCTGTTTCTAAATGATACAATGGGTATCATTTTAAAACCATTACAATTCATTCCCAGAAACAGATGTAATAGAAAGAAATACATAATATTAAACATATGAAACATAGGCCCACATCCTCCTCACAAGGTATTTAATGAGCATTAAATAGGACAGTGTATAAAAGAATCGTATAAAATATAGAATGCTATATAAATATTATGATTAAAATAATAACAATCATTTTGAGTTTTTAGGAAACATGAACCATGTTTTAATTCCCTATTTTACAGTAAGCCCCTATCTATTCAATTGATTGATGAATCACATTTTGCTGAATGAATAAACTTGTCCATATCACATTTCATTTCCAAAACATATCATGAGAAGAATATCATACTTTATATGCACACTAAAAGCACCTATCTATGAAAACAGAAAATACACACCAGTTTACATTTAGTCTACACTTAAGATCATATGAGATAATTGTTCTAGGCTAAAGTGTGGCCCCTCACGTTCATCTGTTGAAGCCTTAACTCCCGGTACCTCAGAATGTAACCTTATTCGGAGGTAAGGTCTTTCAAGATGTAATTAAGTTAAATGAGGTATTTAAAAGGGTGGGCTCTTTCATGACTCATATCCTTAGAAGAAGAGGAAATCTGGACATAGACCTGTGCACAGAAGAAAAACCACATGAGGACACAGGAAGAAGGTGGCATCTATAAGCCACGGAGGGAGGCCTCAGAAAAAAACCCAAAATTGCCAACACCTTGATCTTGGACTTCTAGCCTCTAGAACTCTGAGAAAATAAGTTTTTTTTTTTTTAAGCTTCCCAGTCTTTGTTATTTTGTTATGACAGCCCTAGCAAATGAATACAGATACCCTGCTGTGCTTGAAGAACAAGATCTCTTTGAAACATCAAAACAGCACGACTGAAGTAGATGCATTGATCCCACCCGATTTATAGATGCAGTAACTCAAGTTTAGAGTTACTTACTCCAGAGTTAGGAGTGCCCTGGGGTACGTAATTGAGCAAGGTTTGTCTGACACCCCTGTCAGCACTTTTAAATACTATGCTATGCTTTTCAACTTTATATAGCTTTAGAATGGTCAAAAACAATTTGACCTTTTTAAGAAAATTGTGGTAAAACAAAACACACATAACAAAAAATTTACCATCTTAACCATGCATAAGTGTACAGTTTAGTAGTGTGAAGTACATTCACATTGTTATGCAATCAACCTCCAGAACTCTTTTCATCTTGAAAAACTGAAATGCGATACTCACTGAAAATTGTCTGCCCACTGCCTCCTACCCTAAGTCTGTAGAAACCTCTATTCTACCTCATGTCTCTATAAATCTGACTACCTTAGCTACCTCACATAAGTGAAATCAAGCAGTACTTATCTTTTTGTGACTGATTTATTTCACTTAGCATTATGTGCTCAGGCTTTATCTATGTTGTAGCATGTGTCAGAATTTCTTTCCTTTTTAAGGCTGAATGATATCCCATTGTACATATATATTTAATTTTATTTATCCATTCATTTGTCAGTGGATACTTAGGTTGCTTCCACCTCTTGGCTATTGTGAATAATGCTTCTGTGAACATGGATGTACAAATATCTCTTTGAGACCCTGTTTTCAATTATTTTAAATATACACCCAGAAGTGGGTTTGCTAGATCATATGGTAATTCTGTTTAATCTTTTTGAGGAAATATCATACTGTCTTCCATAGCAGCTGGACCATTTACATTCCCCAACAGTGCACAAGGGTTATAACTTCTATACATCCTCACCAATGCTTGTTATTTTTCTGTTTTTTACCAGCAAGTTGGTGGGATGTGAGTCACTTTCGTGGTAACAATTTACATTTAGATATGTTCTACTATTTACAATATTATTATTTTTTCCTTCTTTAAATCTTCACTATAAATCTATGGGTATATTACTATCCTCAGGTTATAAACAAGGAAACTGACATTCTTCAGTATAACTAACTAACCCAAGACTTTGTGACCAATGAGCAGAAAAACTGGACTGTGATTCCAAGATTCAAACTGCAATGTATCATCTTTTCCCATGACTCTATGTTGCCACCTTCACTATTTATTCAGGCTTTTAAAATGAAGAAAACATTTTATAACAATGTAATACTTGAAAGTAGGCAGAAAACATAAAAAGTAAGAGTATGAAGCCTTTCGTCATAAGTGTGATAACAAAATGCCAAAAACTTACATATTAATGTAAGGCCCTGATGTCAGGTTTGAAGAACAGTTAAAGAACAATAACAACAAAACTACACAGTAAAAGATTTAAAACAAAAAGGTTGACCAGAAATTGACACAACACTGTAAACTGACTATAACTCAATTAAAAAAAAAGGTTGAAAATATTTGATGCATTAATTAAGATGGATGACTTAAAAATGTCAAAATTCATAATCCATATGCCCCAGGAACCTAAACTGAGGCCAAGATAACATATCTATTTAGGCTTATTATTAAGGTTCAAATAGGGTAATTAAGGAGTTGTGTTTATAATAGGTAGATGCTAAATAATTGTCCTGCTGTTCCAGAACAGGCATCTGAGATTGGCCAGTGAATATTCACATTATGGTGGCCCTGCATTAGTATCAGTAATAGTAATAGTAAAGAAAAAAATTTATTAAGCAATGAATATATATCATTAGAGCAACTCTCTGATCAAGGTTATGGTCCACATTTTAAAGATGAGAAAATGAGGCTTAGATAGTTGCCCAAGCTCACAGATGCAGGAATTAAACAGTTAAGATTAGGGTCACCTGGTGAGACACAAAACTGTGTCATTAACCATTGTACCACAACACATACGACGTGATGGAGGATGACCAAACCATCATACAAACCCAGCACACATCCTATCAGACTATCCAAGTCATTTTTCATTGATCATGACTCCAGGTGCAATGTAAAAGTGATGTTATTAAACTGCCTCTCTCCTTGAATAGATTTAGATGCAGATATTGTGTCATGTACTAGTTAGTATTGACAAAGTCTAAAGGGAGAAAAGAGTGATAATTCCATTATTAAAAAATATATGCCTAAGTTATGTGAATATCATTCAGAATGACTCATTTTGATAGGACTAATAGTATTTGTTTTTTTTTAATAACTTTCAAAGAGCTATTTGTCTGTAGGAGAAAATTAAGAAAAAAGTTGCTTCAAAAATTCATTACTAAATCTTATGATTAATTGGAAGAAGGTGTTTACATTATGCTAATGAAAATATGATCCTTTTGTGTGGTATCTTACTGAAAATCAGCTCCCCAATTCTGCTAGTGGAAAAAAAAAAGAGATTGAAACAGAATATATTCTCATGAAAGAAAAAAGGGAAAAAGTGTAAGATCAACAGAATAAGAAATAAAGGCAGATGGGAACTAAATTAACCTTCAGGTTCATTGCAGCATGATAAAGGGAGATAGAACTGAAAGTTGCATTCAACATTTCATTCCAGATGTGAGGAAACATTCTAGCTGTAACCACTCTTAAGGTGATTTGTTACCAGTAATGAAATGATTATATTTAGACTCTAGGTTTGAGGTAGAATAAATCATTGTTCCACAGTTAATCAGTGAAATGTTCATTCATGTAAGATTTCACAAGGGGAGGTTCAAAACATATCTTGCAGAATATTAAATAACTACATTTATTTAGAAGTTTCATCTATTTTTTTAAAATGAGTTTATTGGCAATCTGGCTACAACATCTGTAATATTAAAGGATACATTTAAGAAAAAATGATGTTGGCCCTTTAGTCAGTCTTCTAAAGAATCTTAAACAGAAGGGCACATTTTGGGAAAAATTAGCTCAGTTGTGATTTCATATTAATAAACAAACTACCTCCTTCTAAATTCCCTCTTTAAGTCAAAAGTTCCAGGAACAGAATGTGAAGGACTGATGTGGGTCAAATTACACACACACACACACACAAAACAGTCCTCTCCTTTCACGCACAATTGAAGCATTTGCTTCACCAAAGCCCACCAAATTGCAGCAAGTGTGCTGCTGTTTTTGGCCCTTTCCCCTGCAAAATCCCTCTGATTCCCCAGGTTTTAGGAGATACTTCCTTCCTTCCAGGGAGTTCCTGTTGCAATGACCTGAATAAAATCCCATGCCCTTACAGTGTAAGTCTCAGAGAATTTTGAGAGTTCAAAACAAATTATTAAAAATGACATCTTTTTAAAGAAATAAAATGTCATAATGTCCAATATTTCATATTATTGAAATGAGTCCTTAGATCTCTATGTATTTTAATATAGCATTACTATGAAAAATAGAAACTAGAGGAATTGGAATATCTTAGAAAAAAATGCATTTATGGTAGAGATACTTGGCATCTGTACTTCTCTATGGCAAAACAGAGAAAGCTTCCCCAGTAGTATATAATAAAACTAGTGTTTATTTGATTTTAACACTATAAATTCAAGATGAAAAATCCACTCATATAGAATAGAAGTTCTTTTTTTGCAAAGTAATGTATTATTATCCCTATGAAAGTAATCAAATGATATTTTTGCACCTAGTCACAGATGGTAACCAAACATTAATAATATTCTCATATGTTCTTCCTCATTAAAAATCACACTAAAAGTTAATGTGACTGTATTCAGTCAAATCTCTAGCTTAAAATCTTTAAAAGGCGAAATCATATTTTTTCCATTATTTCCTCCGAATTGTTGAGGAGTTAAAAAACATAGTGTTAGGTCTGGGAATTGATTTTTACACTGCTTACAAGCTAGTGTGACCCTGTTACTGTTCCTGGATGCTGGGTAAGACACAAGCTTCCTGGCTCAGAGACAAATTACTTTATTGCTCACAGGACAGCCAGCAGCATGAACATCAACATATCTGCCTTAGTTACCCCTGCTCCCAAGTCCTGCAGGGGGCATTGTGTTTGATGCTACACACACAGTGGATCTGTGTCATAGCTGAGTGCTGGGGAAATCCGTCATTTTTATAGCAAACCATAAGCAAGCCTGCTCTTTGTCCAGACAAGATGCAAGCTCATCTCTCAAGGTTACTGGCTGAATAAATAACACTGAGAAATACCTGAGAAGGGCTGTAAAAGCTTGTAGTTTTTGCACAGCCAGCCAGAAACAGAGGAGATCAAGAGGCCCAAGGAGGCTAGGCCTCCTCAAACACAGACCTGATAATAAAGAAGAATCAAGGAAGAGAAAGAAAACTCTTCTTGGTAAAAACAAGCCTAATCTTTATCCTCAAAACATTAGTTGCTCTCCCCAATGTCCCTGCTCACTGCATTCCACTGCAGCCATTCTGGCTTCCATTCACTACATCTTGATGTTTTTAACTTCTTATTCAGGGTCTTTGTATATTCTTTTTTTTCTTTTTTTTTTTTTTTTTTGGTGGAATGTTCTTCTCTTAAATCTCTGAATATCTCCCTTTCATCATTCAGGTCACAGCCTAAATGTAACCTCTGAGAATACACTCCTCACCTCTCTATTTCAATTGGTTGGCCCATATTTCTTCCATATCCCTCAATTTAAAAGACTTCTGAAGATATATCCTTTTATAGGCTCCTAAATAAATAAACACTCATTTTCTAATACAGAATAGTGACTTTGTATAAGAAGATATAAAACATTTCAGAATATGGTTCTCAATTAGTTAAGAACTGGGTATGAAATGCTTAGTATGTTAAGAAATTTAGCATATGAAACATGATCATTATGAGTAAAATCCACTTTAGTATAAGAAAAAAATATATATATATATATAAATTTATATATATGAATTTACTCACAGCACAGCCAGCAGCATGAACATCATCTATATATACATATATAAACACACACATATAACTGCCTCTACCATTCTAATTAAGACTACCAGAGCCTTTCAGATGCTTGGAAATAGAACTGGTGACCTGCAAAATAACTTCATATTTGAAAAGATCAGATTTGAAAAGATCAGGTTTGTGTTGCTCCAGGTGTATTTCCATGGTTCAAGTCCTCATATAATAAAGATTATATTACTGGCCTTAAGTTGTTGAAATATATAAAATATTTTATTGGAGCTATATAGTAACTGATTTTTCAGCTCTCTGGTCATTTTCTCATCCTTCTTCAGTTCACAGTAAAAGCCCACCTCACCCCAAGGGTAGCCTGTGACCCTGGCCTGATCATTTTTCAGTTGAACCATAAGAAACTGCCCATACTTGACTATTTAGAACCCACAGAAACAGAAATTATATGTGATTCATAGTTTTTTAAACTCACGCAACTGTGATTAGTTCAAGAGGTGAACATGTGAATCAAAGCAGGGCCCATCGATGCCTTCCCCAGATGACCAGACAGTGAGAACCTGGATCTTTGTTGGTTTTGAAATTGGTGTTTTAAGCAGCCATGATCTTCACTACATGGAAAGAGCTTTGCTGAGCTATACAGGAAGAGGCCCATATAGAGAGATGCAGATATGGAAGATACACATACAGACAGTATCTGGGAAGCACTGAGATTCGTTTTCAGTACCTAAGTCCTTAGATCTCTTCCTTTCATTCTGAGAACTACTCTGTATCATTCCCTGCTACATCATGAATAAATCAACTCCTTTTTTTTTCTTTTTGTCTTGATCTAGTTTGACTGTGTTTTCTGTTACATGCAACTGAAAGAGTCCTCAGTTTCACAGGGGGTGGGAGTGTTCATGGAAAAGCACTAGTGCAAGAATGAAGATGAGACAGACTCTAAAGTCTTTCTCTACGTAGTAAGAAAATGGATTGAGAAATCAACACAACGAGTGTTACTGATGGACCGAAGTGTTTTCCCCACCTCAGGAGAAAACTGCAATGGGGATCTGGATCCAAAAGCATAAAGGTTCATCAACTCTATCCAAATTTGTGTTGAAAGGACATATATGTGACATAATTAATTAATTAATTGGAATTCATTAAATAATTCATTAGATCAGTCCTAGCCTTAGGAAAAAATATCACTTTATGCTGACATTTTTGAAAAAGATTTTTATGGTTAATTATTGTAGATAAGCTGGAGATAATGTGAAGAAGTAGAAATGAAAAGGGAAGATACTCTGGAAAGGTTATAACACATGAATAACTGAACAAGGATAGCATTTTGAAAATGCTATTAAGGGCACAGGGTCTACTAAAACAGCATTATGTTGCAAAACATGAAAGAGAAAGCTGAAAAGGAAAGACTGGGTTATATGAAATCTTTACATAACATCAACCTGTGGAAAATACAATTAAGTGAACTTTAAGCTTCTTTTCCCCGTATTCCCATACATGGCACAGTTTAGAAGGGCTGTATTTACAAAGGTTACTTGTATGCCTCCTGTACCACTTAAAGACTAGCAACAAAATCAGGACTTGTCATTTTACTCATATTACTATTTTACATTTTGATATATGATTTCAATTTTTTTGTAAGTGTGTGGCTTTATGAAAAAGACAGAAATAGAGAGATGGAGAGAGAAATAAGAGAGAGAGGAAGGAAGAGAAAGGCTGTGATCAGAATTTACCATTTTGCCCTCAAGGTCGCTTCCTGGGAAGTAAACCATTCTATTTTTGATTTACAATCTAAGAATACATGTTTTACTTATCAAATGATGTCAGACTGGCTTACTAAGTGCTAGTAGATGTGATTCAGAGAGCAACAGACAAGGTCTCTGAAAACCTGCTTACGAACTTGTTACAAGTTGAGGCGAAAATTGAAGTCATAAAGATAATGATCAATAGATGTGCTACCATTCTAATTAAGAACACCAAGGACTGTCAGATATTTGGAAATAGAATTGATGACCAAAAAAAATAACCTCAGATTAGAAAACACCAGGTTTGTGTTGCTCCAGAGGCTACTGAGACAGCCGTGTCAGCTGAAATAGTCTTTCAAGAGTGAATTATAGAAGGGTGGGAAATGGATAGTTCTGACCACTTTCAACAATACATTAGTGCATTCAGCATAAACTGGGAGAGTCACACAGATGTGTGTACAGGTATAAGGCTTTATAAAGAAATAGATCCGTCAGAATCTCATATATTTCCATTTAAAACATTTGTCATTCTAAGTGATCATTTCACTCTGATGAAACTGTTCACCTGTTAAGAATAAGAGGTGGCGAATGGTTCAGACATAGCTACTTTCTTCCATCTTATGAAAGACTTTATGACATTCAGATTTATTTTATGTTTAAAACTAACAGGAAGAAATTTTAGGCTGTCTTTGCCATTATGTGGAGACCTTTAAATTAAAGTTCATGCCGGTGGATGTTGCCATTAGCATTCTTAGTAATTCACTGTAAGAGGTTACAGCATTTAAACTTACTTCTGAAACAAAAAGGTATTTGTTTCCTTATAATTCAAGTACTGCATAAGCTGACAACCTCTTTTGTGGAATGCAGAACAGAAAATTACTAGCTTGTGGATTTCTTAATGGAAAGTACCATTTAAGTCTCAGTTTTTCAGATATTTAGTATTTCCTTTTCTTGATAGTTTGGGCTTTATCAATGGGATTTAACCTCAATATATTCCAAAATGCACCCATAGGGAAGGCTTGAAAGGGGTTTTTTCAGATCTCTGCATCCCATAAATCATAAGCTTGGATATTTTTAGGTTAATGTTCATGAATTTAAATTTCATAATATATTGTTTATGCAAGGAGAGTTATAGAAACATATTCTCAAACTAATTACAAAATGAAAGACTTTTATGGGCCAAGGGTTCTTCTAATCCAAGGCTTTTACTTCATGTTCTAAATCACTTGCTTTTCCACATCTGCTATAATTCTCTTTGTGTTTTTTTTTCCCCAGCAGAGGGTGCAAAATATTAAACCTTGAAACTACTGCATAAACTTGTATTAAAATCATACTCATTTACAAATTCAAAAAAATCCTTAACTGTTAATGGAGTCTGACTTGATTATGAGGAAGAAAGCAATTAAATAACATTGTCTCTCTGAAGAGAGGGTCATGATTGTTAGTAATCATTAAGGAGGTGACTTCACTGAGGTGGGGGTGGATTTCAAAACTTCAAAACGAAGGTCATAATAAGGACAAAAATCTAGTCATGATAGAAACTAACCTTCGATTTAGTAGGCACAGAACAGCAACATTTTGATATCCATAAATGTATACAATTTGTATTGTGAATGCAGTAAAGACAACTCTATGCATCAACTCAGGAGATCTTCAAATATGACTTAAAGTAGAATCATCCTTAGGTATCTTGGATGGCAACCATAGATAAATCCCAGAACAGCAATGGCTAAATTAAACTATCCACTCTAGGGTATTTCTTTCATGAATCTTCTTTATAACCTGAGATGCCAGATGGGAATGTTGGCCACAGTTCTTCACCCCTGCCTGTACTTACTCATGCCCCTTGCTCCAAGATTGTTGAGTTCTTCTCGTAGACTCAAAGTGTACTCACTCACCCATTGGCTTTAGGCTTTGCCATTTCTTTTTTTTTTTTTTTTTTTTTTTTTACCAACGTGATACTATTATTTTTAATTGAAGTATAAATGATTTACAATATTACATTAGTCTCAGGTGTACAATATAGTGATTCAATATTTTTAAAGATTATACTCCATTTAATGTTATTACAAAATAATGGCTATATTTCCCAATGCTGTACAATATATCCTTGTTTCTTACTATTACCAACTTGGTATCAGTATCATGATGCAAGCAAAGGTTTGGAATGATTATGCAGTAGGACTTCTTCCTCTGCACTATTGCCGGCACCAGGAGAAGGGTTTCCCTGGGTAAACATATGTGGTATAGACTGAGCCCAGTCTGTGGTGAGGAGCCTAGTCCAGCTGGACCCACACTTGGAAGCACAGATAGATCAGCCAAACCACAGACACATGGGCAGGAATAAATGACTGTTATCATAAGCCACCAAATCTTGGGATAGTTTGTTATGAAGTATTATCATGTCGACAGTTAACTGTTACACCTCTGAAGGAATTATCTTAATTGTCTTATGTTCATTAGGTCATCCTATTTAATATAACATGAAAAATAATTATAGACCAAAACTTATGATTTAGGTGCTGAGGATACAGAAATGAAAAAAAAAAAACATAGTTCTTGTCTTTTGAAGGGCTCACAGAATAAGAAAGTGCGACAAACACATCAACTAATACATGCAACATGATAGAAGCAAACACATGGTGAAGTGGAAGATCTATGGAATGAGCCAAAGGTAAGTGATCAGTTCTGTCTGATTGAGAGTTAGCAGTGTTGGTAAGAACTACTTCTCAGAGGGACAACCCTTTATAAATTCACAGGAGCAAGACAAATATGGATTTCATTACCAGCTACAATCTAGAGAATGAGGATACAAGGAGATAGAGACCTTTCTAATGTAAATGTGGACTGAGATGCATGGCATCTCAATGACTATGAATTGTGTACTGACTCTGTATACAGAGTCCTGGGCCAGGCTCTTACTAGATACATACATAAATGGAACACAGGTTCTGTCCTCCAGGTGACCATGACACTATTGGAAGACTTGAATAAGTACATCATAAAAAATATAAATATCGCATAGGCAAGGTACAAACAGGCCTTGAACTCAAAAGGTTACTATCTAGGGCTTGGACACAACAACTAATTCAAAGCAGAGAATAATGAAGACTCAGTGAAAAGTTTAGAACTTGCTATGAGGGTTTAGAGGAAAGTGGCATCTGGAAAGTTTATATAAAAAGAGTGTATAATTTTAAAGGTGTTTGGAACAGAAGGCCAGAGGCTGCTTCCCTTTTTTGAGGCTCCCAGGACATTAAAAAAAATGTAATGCCAAAAGTAGGTTACGAAATTTGTGGTAATTTTTTTATGTTTTAATGTTTTTGTATCCTATTTACTATTGGGGATCTACTGCCTAGCAGACTTACACCTTTCAGAAATGGCCTCTGGATAGACCAATGGGGAGGTAACTGGAGGGATTCACTGAGATAACAATTTGACCACTACACTACTGCGAGAGTCTGAGGGGCTTAATTCAATTTTGGAGGTCCCAGGTGTCTGAACAATTAACCTACCATCCTCGCTATGCAATGTGCAGTAAATGACTCAACCTATATTGACTGTATAATTAAACATCTCAAAGAGGTTACCACCATGAAAACTCTGAGCCAAATTTAAGCCTTTGTCTTAACAGAGACCCAGTTTGGGAACGAGGCATGGTTTCAAGGCTAGGTTTTGGATTAAGAACTGGTAGAAAGATTTCCTGGAAATCTTATATGGCTGACTGCAGCCTCTTGGGAAGAAGACTATAGCTTCCTAAGACCATGCCTGGTACTCATGGCCTCCAGTGAGACAAAGAATCTCCACTGCCATCCCCCTCTGCAGTAGCTGAGACAACCAGGAAGGTCTCCACAACATGTTGTTTTAAGGAAATAGATGAAGATAAGAAATGTAGGCTGTGGTTTCTGATAAATGCCTATTGTTAGTTCGTGCCCAGACTCAATTCTCCATTCATCTGTCTACAGGACCTTACTTCTCCTATGAGAATCACAGTCCATGTGGTTGAGGGGAACTGACACTCTGTCTAGTTCCAAGGGTGGGAATACAACTCAAGCCCATCAATCAGAGCATCATCTCCTCTGGTCCAGAGACTGGATTAAGGATAAGCAAGAAACCTAAGCTAGGCCAGTAAGTGCAGTGAGACTTCATTCTATCTAGGGCTTGCACACAACAACAGTTCTTTTGTAACTGTTAGGATGAAGAGCGGTCGTATTCAGATGGACTCAAACTGTAAGGATGTAGGCCTGGAGCTGCCAGGAATCGCCAAATGGTGAAAACAGGTTTGACACTGAATTTAATGCTAAGGATAGTACAGGCCAAAGGAAACAGAGAGCCTGAGTGCTGGGGAGATGATTTAAGGCTCTGGATCTAGCTTAGTCTAAAGCTAGCCCTGGATTTTTTAGTTCTATGAACAAACATATTTTCCTTTTCATTTGAGTATCTGTTATTTGGTACCCAAAGCATGGTAGAGAGTACCAATGAGAAGAAGCAGGATGTAAAGTTGAGGAATTTATATTTAATTTAATAGGCAGTTGCAAGTTTCTTGAATTGAAGGTAGAGATGGTTGAGGAAAAGATGACAGATTATGAAATTAATTTGCTCTAAGTCAGTTTATTTAAAAAAAAAGAAAAAGACAGAGAGAGGTGGATAATAAGAGTGTTAAATAGTCCGTGGGCTTACTTCACGTATATATTAAAATACTTAGAGTCTTCTGAGTCTCTCTTAGAGTTTAATCCTGTAGATACATGGCGTGTGTGGAGAGGGCAAGTACATCACACAAGCAGAGGTGCCCTGTTTGTAGTACATACCTACAAAATCGTTTATATTTGCATGGGTTTCAGAACAGAGAGCTGATCACATTTAAGACAGATTCAGAAACACAACACTGCTTTCCAAATATCTAATCTACAAAACACTGCAACAGATGCAGGAGGTTGGAGGCTTGGACAATTCTATTTAACAAGCAGTAAAGGGAGAAATAAGGAAGGAGAGACACATATCCCCCCCGCTATCCCAGATTTAATGTCCAGGATACTTTCTGACTCATTGTAGCCCATATGCCTCTACCCACTCTATGTTTTAAGTCCAAATAGTTTATTCTCAAATTGAGGGTAGTTGAACCAAGTGGTTTTCCAGTTTTTAGGATGAAATGTTTACCACAAGCCAGAAAACATTTAAAAAAATCACCTACTGCCTTCCCATGAGTCCTGCAAGCCAACAGATGTGCTATACAGAGAAAATGCATGTATCTTACTGCCGTCTGTGGCATCTGAACACACAATTATCCAAGTAGAAGAGAAAACAATGGTATATGGGGACAATAGGTGTTTGAAACAGATAAATATATATTTAAAAATCGATATTTAATCAGGAAGGGAGAAAATAAGTGATATGTGGAATATAACAGAGACATCTCTAAACTGAAATAATTGTTCTCATAATACTACTCTTAGCTGTATTTTACAAACATGTTTCATTTATTTTGTTTTTGGAAATGGGGTTTTGTTTTTGCATTGATGGGTCTCAGTCAATGATGAGATTCCCTATGACTATTCATTACTTGTTACAGCTCAGTCTCTGGTGAGGTGTGAATATTTATGAAGGCTGTTCCTTTTTTGATTGGCTCTGATCCTTTTAGCCTTATTAAGAATAAGGTTTTCAGTAGATTTGCACTCTTGGTAAGCAGGCCAGCATACCAAATACAGCGTAGAGTTGGAGTGTTTTCAACAAAAGCAGCACCTGGGAGTGTTAAAACTTGGAAGAGTATGTGTAGCCCCCAGGCTGCTTTCCTGTAACGTATGCCAGTTTTGAGATTCTGCTATTTCTTGCTTAAAGTTAATGATCTAAATTTTAAATGCAAGAACTCTCTAAAAAGGAGTGGTGGCAAAAATAGATGAACAATGCAGAAAACGCAGATTTACCCTCAAAGGCTCTACCAATGAATCACAAAGCCACACATCTAAGAAATCTATCATCACTTTTTAAACGTGAAGGTATAAAAGTTATTCCCTAAGAAAAAGACACCAGAATCAATGATTATACTAATTTAAAAAACCCAAAAAACTCAATACATATAAATGTGTGCAGAAGAGGAAGGGTGTGACTGCTTGTGGAATTACATTGTTCTCTACTAAATACTAACTGCCTGTGCCTTGTTAGATCACTTGGAGCTCCAGAGTATTGAGTGTGGGTAGTTCCTAGCAGCAAATTTCCAACATAAGTCCAGGAAAGGACATTAGCAAAATAAAGAAAAAGAGAGGGAGGGAAGGAGGAAGGGAGGAAGGGAAGAATATACTCAGGGACCTAGTGCTTAGCTATTTCATACAAGGAAATAATCGATTTTTAATGAGTCTAAATTTCAATAGGAGAGCTAAAAAATAAACTTATTTTTTAATACAGCTCATGTAACCTATTGGATTGAATGTCTTTAGCTACTACCCCAAACTTACATATAAATCCAGAATGTTATATGCTAGTGGAAGGACACAGTTAAATTTGAAAATTATAATTTTAGACTTAATAATAGCTTTGCCCAGGGGGTTTCATGGTGATGTGACCTGTGTAGTTGTCCTGCTCTTGGTTTAATGCTATGTCATGCTTGCTTTGAAATTCTTAACAATAATTTTATCTTTGGACTTGTGTATTGTTAATGAAATCCATTGGACAACAGAGTATGTGCTTAAGCAGGGGAGACAAGTACAGTCCTCGCATCTGACAGTCCTTGTGCCATTCATAAAGAGCGTTCTGGAAGGTCTATCAGCACAGACTTCCAGTGCACTCATCCTGCCTGGGAATTCAGCAAGATTCAAACTGAGTAAAAAGTAAGCTGGTTACATCCACAACTGAGTAAGCAAGGTGTTGATAGCCCTGAGAGGCCACATTTTCCATTGGAATCAGAATTTTGCTTCCAATGCAGAAAGAGGGCAATGGCATGCTGAGAAATAGTAACAACCGAAGAACCCTATTACATCCTTTCTTATTCACTGTTATTCTGTGGACTAGTCCACCATGAATGTGAAAATTGTGGCACAGAAGGAAACTGAAAGAGCAATCCATGTTTCCTTTTCCTTCCAGTCCTTCCTCATTCATCAGTAAGCCCAAAATAGGCAGTATTGGTAGAACGCGTGTGTATCAGATATACTAACAACAGCTGAGTTGGCTTTCTCCAGCATTTCCATTGTGCTGGGAAGAACAAAATTCATACGCAAGTAGAAGCTACAAACTACAAATTGTGTAATTTCGGTGATACCACATATGAGTTAAATGCTCTTATATTTGCATTTAAAATCAGCATTACACAACATAAATATGCATGGTAAAATTCATGCTAAAATTTAACATTTTTAATTCTCCTTTACTTAGAACATTAAACAGCAAATAAAAAACATCACGACAACACTTTTTTCTTGTGTTTTGAACAAGGGGTCCCAGATTTTTACTTCACACTGGGTGCCACAAATTATTTTGTAGGCCATCAGCTCTGTATGAAATACATCAGCGGTCACAGGGAGAGAGATCGTTCCTCTCCAGTCATGTGAGTAGTATTACTGTAATCCTCCACCTTCCTTTTATTATGCATGTTTTCCCTGCTAAGGATCCTGAGGATGTAAAAGCCAGAAATAGCCCCAGAGAAATTTGCCTAGTGGTCAAAATAGGACTAGCCGAAATACCAGGAATGCTTATTTCAAGAAACTTGCAATCTTTGATAACAGGAGTCAGAAGCCCTCTCTCTCCACCAGCGGTATTTCTATTCATGGGACTCACCAAACCTTAATTGTTAAGTTACCTCTATTTTGTGTATTTAACTCTCGTAAAACATCTCACTTGATAACTCTCCCAATGCTTTTGTAATTGCATAACTGCATTTGTAGATCTAGTTTGTGTTGGCCGGGTGTCAGATACATAACAATCATCTTAGGGATTATCATTTATAAGCTTCCAGACCTGCTCTGAAGTTTTACACACATTCATGCTATAACCAGAATATCACCTCATTAGCAGGAGTCACACTGGCAGTTACTTATTTAATCATCTAGAACAGCTGAGTGGGAAGACGGTTGCTTTATCAGCTTTTAATTACTAGGTTGTTTGCACTCATGTCCAAAACATGCCTATACTTATCTTCCCCATGATTGAGATAATTGTGATAATAGTTTGAAAATGATTGCGAGTCAGCTAAAGTCTCTTTGAATCACATCTTTAAAATAGTTTGTGGCGTAGGGTCATTTCATAATTAATGAATAAACAATTAGAAGAGATGATTTTATGGGAAAATATATTTGGGAACCTATCACCTTGGCCAAGAGATTCTAGAAGAAGAAAGCCATTTCCTTTCCATAGTTTTCAAATTATAAAATGTTTCGGTTATACTGATGGAATCCTGCAACCCTAGACTTGGCTAAAAGAGAGGACACTGGAGTCACTTGACTCACACGGTATTTTATGGACCATGTTAGAAAGCGTGTAAGCAAACAAATGCCTGGACTAACAAGTGGCAAAGCCGAATCCCTAAAACTATAATGATCCAAAGAAATGATGTTTCATCCAAATAAGTGCTTTGAATTTTCCTGCCTGGCTTAATGGCCAAGGTGGGGCGCGAGGGGGGAACAGGAGGAGGCAGAATATCTGCTCTGGCACAGTCAGTGAAAACACCTCTCCATTTAGAACCCGCCCACCAATTCAGCTGGATGACTAAGTGAGATGAAAAGGAGGAATCACAAACTGCAAGCCAGCCTCGTCCTTGGATCCACTAAGAAGCGCTGTATTCATTTGCTAGGGCCGCCAAATTACTACAACCTCAGTAGCTTAAAATAATAGAAATGTATTCTCTCACAGTTCAGGAGGCTAACTGTCCAAAATCGCAGTTATCAGCAGTGTCAGTTCCTTCTTGGTGGCTCAGATGGAGCAACTGTCCCAAGCCTCTCTTCTTACTTCCTGTGGTTTCTGGAAATCCTTGGTGTTTCATGGCTTACAGCTATACAATGCCAATCTCAGCCTCCACCTTCACATGGCTGTCTTCCTTCTGTCCTTGTCTGTCTCTGTGTCTTTTCAGGGCATTCTCCTGTCCCTGTATGTCTAAATACCCCTCCTCGTAAAAGGACACCAGTCATTGGATTAGGGCCCACCCTAATTCTGTTAAACCTCCTTTTAATTTAACTAATTCCCTTTGCAAAAAAAACTGTTTCCAAATAAGGTCATATTCACAGGTACCTGGGGTTAGGACTTCAACACATCTTTTGAGGGGACACATTTCAACCCACAGTGCTTCTCAGACTTGGCTGCACAGTTGAATTATGTGGGCGGTTAAAAAAATACTGATACCTGGGTATTGCACCCCAGAGATTTCAAACTAATCAGTAAAAGGTGAAACCAGGGCACCCAGATTTTAAGTTCCCTAAGTGATTCTAATATGTAGCAAAAGTCTCAGAACCACTAGGCTAAAAGACTGTAGTTATCAGTTTCTGGAAAGTATATTTTAGCATAATGAAGTGTGTGTTTCAATGAGGAAAATCTCTTTCCCTTTAATCATATTGACAAAAATAAAAAAAAATCGAAAAGAGGTCATCAAAATAAATAGCATGTAATCAAGAAGAATTTTAGAAATTTACCACTTAACACATACTCATTCAGTGAAGATTTTACTCTATGCTGTGTGGTGAGCCATGGGAGAGGTCCAAATGTGGTCATTAGAGTGTTAGAAATCAGCTGCTTTTCCTCCAACCTCTGGAGGAAAGAAATGGTTCTTTGTGTTTCAGCCAGTTGTGACCAAGTATAGAAATTATTCCTTCCCCAAGACACTGCTAGGTTATTAGCAAATAGTGGAAACAGGTCTCTTTTTATTTTTATAGCTCAAGTGGCTACAGTGAGACGTTCCACAATTAGGACAGAATTAATTACTTAGTGCTGATTTATACCTATGGTTACCCGTATTAATGCTACATTAAGTTATTTTAAATAAAGCATTTCAGTGGGGTAAACTGGCTAAAATGTAAAATTGTTTCTTATGTTCCTTTTTTCATAACTAAAAGATCCATTTTGTAGAGATGTCTATAAATCTTGTGAAAATATTTTTCATCATTCTACCTTGTAGACTCATTAGGATCTGATGATGGCAATCAAACCAACAAACTTGTTCTCCTTTCTTGTCTCTTGGTCTTCCTTTCAGTGTTTTTTATCTAGCATAGTATTTACCTCAACTTACTTTGTGTCATTGTTATGGACTGAATGTGTCCCCCCAAAATTCATATGTTGAAATCCTAACCCCCAATGTGATGGTATTGTGGAACTAAAGCAACCTCAGCTAAAATTGGAGTCTGGGCAGGCCTGTTGGGGTAGCTCTCATGTCTGCCATGCAAAGTCATTTACTACAAATAGGAAGAGACATCTCATCTCAGACAGGAAGGCCTTGCCTACTTTATTATCTACGAGCAGGGAGGAGAAAACATTAGTCTGCCCTATGACAGCCCAGCCAATCAGACTGCAGCAGCTCAACCAGTGAGAAACCTCCATGCTTTGTACTCTCAGCTTCCTTCAGTGGACTCTTTGGTTATTACAGCCCCTAGAACCAAACCCAAACCACCACCACCCCCGCCCTGCCCCATAAAAGCAAGTCCTCCTTCCTTGTTCTCTGGACTTGCCTATGCTCCATCATAGTTTGCGTATCCTGAATTACAGTTCCTCTGGCTATTCCTGAATAAACTCACTTTCATTGGTAAAATAACTGGCTATAATATGATTAAATTCAACAGTATTAAGAGGTAGAGCCTTTGGGAGGTGTTTAGGTCATGAGGGTGGCACTCTCATGAATGGGATTTGTGTCCGTGCATGAACTGACCAGAGAACTTGCTCTCTCTTTCTCTGCTGTCTTCCATATAAAGATACAAGAAAAAGCTATCTGCAAACCACGAAGAGGGCTTTCACCAGAACCGAACCAGTCTAGCCATGCTGGCACGCTCATCTCACATTTCCAGCATCCAGAAGTCTAAGAAATAAATGTCAGTTGCTTAAGCCAGCCAGTCTATGGTAATTTGTTTTAGCAGCCAGAGCTGACTAAACCAATCTTTCTTTTCATTCTTTATCCCTCATCCAAGATACTTTTTCAGCTAATACTAGTCATCCTCTATTCATAAAGAAACAGCTTTTGTTTTTCATTCTCAAACTCCCCTGTGAAGAACTTTATTTTGCCTTCAGTTTAGAAAAACACCTTTTGCCTCAACATATCAGCTAAGATTTTTTTTAGACACATAAAGCATTTCAAAGACACACACAGAACAGAAGCTCAATTTTAACAACAATATATTTACTACTGTCAAAAAATTTGCATCCTAATAACAGTATGAGCAGAATTAAAATATAAATATATAAAGAATATTTTATATTAAATAAAGTAATCTTCATTTTTTCCCAAGAAATTTTGGCAGTCTTGGGGAAAACATTTTAGAGAGACAGACTGATAAGATATTTGTTGAGACCAAATGTAAAAAAAGAAATTGTTGAGGTAACTTAATGAAAGGCAGTCACTTTGTGCAAAAGCCCATATTTTCAATGAAGTGATGTATGTATATAACCTTTTTTCCAAAACATGATCATATTTAAGTATGAAAGACAGTGTTAGTCTCATTTATATTGGGGCAAAAAAAAAAGAATCCCATAAATAGAATTACTGAATGGGAAACTTCCACTTGTGTATACTCACACACCCGGGGGAAGGACTGTTATACACAGTAGTCTTTAGCATGCTATGTAATAGGTTCTCAATTCAAGAGCTCTGAACTTCAAAAGGCCTCATTTCTTCCTCAGTTTGCAACAGTCTCATCCCTATCAAAGTTCAGTTGCTAACTACACATGGGCATACCCTGTTTACCAACTCTCTTAACCTTGTCAGTCTGTTGCCATTTCAAATTTCCATGAAATCTACTTTTAAAACACTGATCTATAGGAGCCAGTGCTTTCTGATCAAAAAGAGGACAGGTATCAGGTGGTCACCATCTCAGCTCTGCCAGCAATTAACTGGGAAAAGTTATGTAATCTTTCTGTGCCTCAGTTTCTTCTTTTGTAGAGGAAATTAATATTTATTAACATTTTACCTTGAACTAGTCACTATAAACATAGAAGAAATAATTCTAAGTCGAATTCTATGATTTCATAACTGTATAAGTGATTCCAATATTGTTTTTAACTTCCATTAATTTCCATCCCTGAAGTTTGGGATGTGCCAGCTGGACTGTATGTTAGCATGAAAACATAGTTCGTCCAAGTCTGATTTCTGGACCAGCAGCACCAGCCAGCATCATCTGGGAGCTTGCTAGAGATGCAGAGCCTCACCCCAGAGCTGCTAAATCAGAATCTGCATTTTAACCGCATTCCCAGTTGCAGGCACATTAAAGTTTTACAAGTGCTGGACTACCTAGGGAGCAAAGTCCACTTAACCTCACAGAGGATGTACAGAGAGCAGAGTCTAACATTAGACCCCGAATTCAAGACCAAGCCTTGCTCTTACAGTTTCTGTCAAAGAGTAGAGCTTCCAAATAGCTGAGTTCACTTCTCTCTGTCTTAGTTCCTTCATCTATAAAAAGATGGTAAGACAATAGCTACCTTGTAGAATAGTTTTAAGAGTTGCAGAGTACTGGGTATAAGCAATGAACACAGTGCCTGACACATTGAAATGGAAGCTCTTTCAATCATTAAACAACCATTTACAGTACAGGTATCAGGTGTGGGTCAGATATGTGCTAGGGGCTGTGAATGCAGCAATAAACAAACAAGCAAAAAATGTCCCTAGTTTCCTGAAGCTTACATTCTAGTGAGAGATTCTGGCAACAAAAAACATATGTAAAAAAAGTATCACATAGGGAAGTATCACATCTGTGAAGTAAAGAGAATGACAGCAGGGCTATTCCAGGCAGTAAGTTTGGCAGTCATCTTCAGAGGAGAAAACAAGTGAGTAGATGCCTGATTTAGTTATAGTTGATTGGTACCCAAAGCTAAGTTCCAGGCACAGTGCTAAGCATTTCGTATGCCTTCATGTTTCCAGAATCCTCCAGTCTGACCCTCTTACTAGAAAAATGGAGAACTTGCTTGAATAGGGTATTCAATGGACAGACATTTATGGTAAAAGTTTCATGGAAGAATTTTTGCCACTATTATCCAGTTATTATAAAAATCTCAATTTTTACTCCAGTTTGGATGCTGAAACCTTACTATTACTCCTTAGTCAGACTCACGGAACCTCTCAGAACCACCCACCCCAGCAGGAGAGATGACCATTCTGCAATCTCTACAGCTAGATACACACTTGGGGACGGTAACACAGCAAAGTCCATTAGGACTTGTCTTTCCACCCACAGGAACTACAAGACTCCTCACCAAAGCCTTTTTCTAGAAATGGGTATGTTTAACTTAGTAACTTGGCTACAGTCCAATTTATACTTTAACCTAAGAATGTCAGTCTGTGGGTTTAGCAGGTATTTTTCTCCATTTCCTTCTGCTACACAATAAACAGGCAAACAAATAACTGTTATGTGGTGTCAGTGGCATGAAATAGCTTCTATATTCCAACACAGATGGGGTCTCTTAATAATGGGAAGATGATCTCACACTTTAAAGTGCTTTGATATAAAAGGTGCCATATAAAAAGGAAGTTATTCTTCTTAGTTATAATACCCTAAAAAAAAAAAAAAAGGATTTGCCATCTAAATGGCTGCTGAAACTTAACTGCAGAATTGCTTATAATGCTACAATCAGTTGAGGCCAAATTCAATAAAAACTCCATCCGGCATTCACACTGAGAAGACCCACATGTGCCTTTAATTTTTTTTTTTTAATTTCCTGGGCTTCCGGCCCAGAAATTGGATGGAAATTTTATTTAAACCTGCTCTTGTGTATCAACTTTCAGTAAATATCAGGTTTTCAGTTGACTCACATTATGCTTTACATTTGGAGCAAAGGGAGAAAATAAAATGATGCATATCTCTCCATATACATATATTTACACAGCTCTTACCTGTTCTAGGAAACTGGGGCTCACACTAAAGTCTCATCATTACTCCTACAAATTTAGGATGTCCCCCCTTCTGCTGCAACCATAGATTTGAAATTCCATTAAATCCCTTTCCAGCACTAATCAGCTTTTGCTAGCACGGGCAATGTAATCTGAGTTTGAAAATGACTAATTATTTGGAGATGGCAGTGGGAGGTTCAGGTTAAGATTTCTCTCCCTCTAATTTAAGGAAACTTCTCTCCTGTCTTTTCTCTGTCATTTTGCTGCCTGGGGCTGGCTCCCCCTCCTCGATGAAAATGCTCTTTCCTTTCCCATTACACAGGGTCTATATGTATGTGTGTATTAGAAGGAGCATACATTATGAGACATCAACCTGAAAATATTAAGAGAAGAGGCACTCCTGTGATGGATGTGGGCCTGGCAGTAATTGCACCTGCTAGGTGCAAGGCATATGCATAATTTGCATGGAAAGTTTTCTCAGCTCCTTCCAGAATACAACAGTTCTACCCAATAAAACATTTTGTCACACTCAGGGGGTTTGCCAACATGTTCCCAGATTGCAAGCAAAAAGAATATTTACAGTAACCAATAACAATGGAAACGATCATAAACAACCTTTCGTACCTGTGCTTTTTTTTTTTTTTTTGCTAAGTAGAGAGACTGTAAGGAGCCCAAATTTACTGCAATTTAATTCTGGTGGGAAAAAGCACATTATTTTTATTTAAAGTAGTGAGCTCTATCTATCCTTGTCTCCCCCGTTTTAAAACATAAATAACCCCAGCTTTTTTTTTTTTTTAATCCAGCAATTACTTTTACAGGGAAGAACAGTTTCCTGATAAAATGGGAGACAGGGACGAAAGTGGCCAAGATGAGACATTTACCCAGCATGTAAGCCAGGCCCCTGCCCTGTGCTTCTGGGAAAAGAAGGCATCACTGCTGAAATAGTTCTGGTGGGAACCCCTCCTCACCCGAACCTTTGAAGCAGTTTCTTTCTGCCAGCAGGACAGACTGGGGCCCTATATGTGGGCTTCACCATAGGGAGCAGAGCCCTGCCTCTTATTGGCCTGGATTCTACCTGTGGTCTTTTAAACCTCCTGAAGGGGAGTTTTTTCAAAAGTTTAAATTCCATTCTGAGATGTAGGAGACTAAGCAGGTGAACTTATTTCTGGGAAAAATGAGCAAAAATGAGAAAGAACAGTCATTTCCCTTAAACTCCCTTTCAGGTCTTTTCAGTCCAGGATGCTGCCCCAGATGAGGCAGATGAGGTTGTGTACCTCTGACAGTAGGGATTAGAGAGAGGAAAGAGAAGAGGGGGCAGGTCTGAAACACTTGTTGAAGTCTAATTAAACAAACATGAGTAGTTTTTCACTATAAAGGGAAAGCAAACTTATGCTACATTCTAAAAACAGTGTCAAAAAATTATAAAATGCAGTCCCAATTTCAGTTTTACTCACAAGGACTATCGTTAACAGTATCCTTGGACATCCTTCTAGAAATGGTGAATGCATAAATCTGCATGCACACATGTATACAAGCACAAAAACTGTAAATCCTTTTCCTGAATTTTCTTTCTCCTAATAATACCTCTTGAAGGTCATTTCATGCCAGTGCTAGTAGATGTCCTCCCTCTCTGTAGCGGCTGCATTATGTTCCACCGTATGTCTCCACCATATTTTAATCATCTACTCTCCTAATGATGGACAGATAGACTGTTTCCAATTGTTTTTCGATTAGAAATAAAGGCTCACTGAAAGACCTTTGCAAGGTACGGGAAGGAAGTCTAGCCGACGTATTCAAAGCATGGAGTTAGGATTTCAAAAGGCTTTCATTCAAGGCCAGCTTCTCCAACCAACCATTGCCTGTATGTATTTAAGAAAATAAAGGTGATAAAATCTACCTCATAGGGTCCTTGTAAAAAGAAAAAAAAAATGTGATTATTCTCATACCTGACTCATTGAGGCCTTAGGCAAATTGATTTCTTCATCACTAAATCAGGGAATAATAAGAGATCCGGGGTGCTCTGGGGACAATCAAGAACTAATTCACTTAAATTGCGCAGTCCACTACCTGCACATAGCAAACCCTTAATAAATACCAGCTTTAATACGAAAATTGTCTATCTTTGCGCACTTGTGGGAGCGCAGGTGCAGGAAGCTTTCCTAAAAGTGAAATCCCTACCTTTAACCCCGTGCTCCCCGGGGGCCAACTGTGCGCGCACGAGGCCACCCAGCGGTGACACGCTGACCGCCGCCCCACTCTGACGCCGCGCCCGGGGCCCTGCGGAGGCCGGACGCACGTGGGCGCACGCGGCCTGAGCGCAGGGCTACGCGGGGTCCGGCCGGGCGCGGAGGCGTGGGGGGGGGGCGGCCGAGGCGCGAGGCGCAGAGCCCTGTTGGCTGCTCCGTCGCGCTCTCCGCCCCTCCCTTCAGCCCGCCCGCCCGCCTCCCCTCCCTCCGGTGCCCGCGCGGGAGCGGCAGAGGCGCAGGCATCGCTCGCTCGGCGCCGGCAGCGGCCACAGCAGCTTGGCGCGCGGCGGCGGCGGCGGCGGCGGCGGCTGGCCGGCGGGCGGGCGTTGCAGGCTCGGCCGGGAACGGCGCGGACCAGGACGCTGTGGACGCGGCGGCTCGCGCGGGCGCGCACGGCTGCCCAGCGAGTCCCGGCGATCAGGGGCTGGCCGGCCGGTGGAGTGGGCACTTGGTGAGCTCGCTGCAGGGACCAGGTAGGTCGGGGATGTCTGGCTTGTCGCGCTGGCCCGGTTACTGGGATAAGCCATCTGCCAGGGCAAACTTTCTGCAGTGGCTTCACGGCTCCTCAGCCCCAAAGTTTGTTTGCGGGTAAATGCACCCGAAGGGTGGAGAAAAAAAACTGCCTTTCCGGGTCGATTTGCTTCGGGAAGATTATTTTTTTCCCTTCACGGGCAAGGATTGGCTTCTGGGTGGGGAGGCTCCACATCCTCGGTAGAAGCGTGGGGAAATGCGAGGTGGGTTTCGCTGGCTTGTCCTTAGCGCAGCGGATTTGTGCAATGAAAGTTGGGGGAGGGGGGCGGGGAGGAAAGTTGTGAACTGCAAGGGTATAGAGGAAGAATCCCAGGTCTATGGTGCTGAAGGTGGAAATGGGATAGCTTTTATTTTTTTAAATGTTTTGTCAGAAACCTCTTTCCTGGCCTCAGCTCTGAGGAAGCCAGTGTAGAGGATGCTTAGATTAGCGATCAAGTTTTCCGAGCTGCATTTTCTCTCCACTTTCAAACCTGCATTCTTGGATGAAATCCCCGGTCACGTTTATTTGCCAGGATTGTATCTGATGGACTGTGGTCCAGGTTTATTGAAATCGCCGGACCCTAGTCTTGGCTGCTTCTTGGTTCTCTAAGGAGCCCTGCAAAACAACCAAGCAGGTACCAGAATGTTGAGATCAGAAAACCAAAAGTGACAACTGGGCACTCCAAGTTACAGCACCTTGGAGAATATTTTTTGGTTTGCTTGAAATGAACGATCAGCTTCTGGTCTCTGCTTGTGCGGAGCTCCCCACGGCTCGCCAGTCCTTGTGTCCTTCCCTGTATTGCATTTGCTTATTGATTTACAGCACGGAGATGAGCCCAGAGGAATGATTTAATAACAAACGGTGCCCGCTGTGGTGAGGAGAGCAAATCTCTGTTCTGAGCCAAAGGGAGGGGAACAGAGATCTGCGAAAGGGGTAGCCAGTCTGTTCACCTCAAACCAAGATATGGGGGAAGCAGAGCTAGAGAAAGCAACGGACAAGAGATGTGTGATGTGCAGGGAGGGAGGTCAGAAACCCCAGTTCCTATGAAGACTAGGTAAATCCAGAAATAATTTTAAAATGATTAAGCAAGAATAACTGAAAAAAAAAGTAGGAAGACTGTACGTGTTGCTGTTTCTGTCTGCCCCCACAGAGATGAATATCACACCAGCTGAAAAAGAATCTTGATCTGTAAATAGATTAAAAATGGGAATTAACCAGAACAATGAATCAGAGCCCTTCAGAGATTGAAAGGGGGAGTAATTGCTTTTGAAAGAGCTATTACGTCTCAATATTGAAGTCAAATATGTTACTTTTGCCTTGTTAACTGTGTTTACTAACTGTAACAGGACTTTGGCTGGGATAACCTGGCATCTGACTCTGTGGTTTTAACCCTTTGTGGGCTATAGTAGTAGGGAAGAAATTGACTGCAGGTTAATATTCATATCCAGTTGAGCAGCATCAGCAAGGTGCTTAATGTGCTCCAGTCACTGGGTGCAGTAAGACGGGTTCTTGTAAGTCTTGTTCATAAAACATGTCTGATAGGATTCCACCTCCTTCATGCAGAGACTATGCAAATTATAAAAGTAGTGGCTTCAGGAATTACTGGTGTTTGAATGCTTGCTTGAAGTTAGTTGAGAGCCAACATGTGGTTTGAGTATCCCGGAAAGGATCCATATCCACTAGGGAAATAGAGCAAATTGGTGCACATTGTTTTAGATGAATGGTGAGGCTGAATACACATGTGTGGCCCTCCTGTCTAAAGATGGGATATCAGAGGGAGGCACTGAGTGGCTAATTGATTTTCGGGGGAATAGATTCAGGCAGTGGCTGCCTCAGACAATAACATTCAGCTCCATGTCCTACTTGCTGTCTGTATATCATTAATGTCAGCCTGAAGACACGAAGGCATTAAGTTTATTTCTCCAGGAGAACTCTAACTTTGAAATATCCTTTTCAACACAGCCAGATAGCCCAAGTGTTCCTTAAAATGACAACAAAACATTTAATAGGACCAAAGTGCTGAGCAATTTCAACTGGAGCAAATATTAGCTGCGGACAAGCTGCAGCCTTTCCATTGCTGATTTATGCTCAATTTTATCACTGTCACATTTCATATATGCCTAGTTATTACAAACTAATAGCCTCTTTGCTCTGCTAGCAAAATATGTCTTTCTCTTTTATAAGTTCCTAATTCTTCATACATTCAGCACACATCTTCCAGCTTTGTTTTTACTGCATAATTTAAGTGTCCAAGTTGAAGTTCTCATTAACTCTTAATATGTTTTGTGCTGAAATAGTACATAAATATAATTGCCCCTTTCAAACTGCCAGATCTGTATATATCACTATATTGTTGCAGAGCCACCAAACAGAGAAGCATATGACTGGTTCAGTGTTCTGTGTTTTCCAGTCACTGTTTAGTAAGTTGTTAGCTGTAAAATAATGTTGATTTTATGCACTGGGAGATGTTCAGATGGCAAGAGGATTTGTTGATGCTGTGCATGATTGCTTGCCATCTCTGATTTAGCCATCACCACCAAAAGGCTTTAATAAGCCTTTTGATCTTAGGGAGTTACTTTGTCTCTCTGAAGGTGAGCTTCTCTCAGGCTCTCCTGTGGTTTTAATTAGCATGTATTAGTCAGTTTGTGCTGGTGGGCTGTTTCCTTTCTCATGCTATGTAATAGTGCATTAGATAATACCCTTTTTGCAAAGATGTTTGGCAATAATTAGCATGTTGGGGCCACAGAATATTTTAAGGTAAAACATTTCTTTGAAGTTGATGGATTACATATCTCAGAGAGGAGAGAGAAGAGAGCTAATTTATATAAAAAATTCAGAATGGATCATGTGTACTAAATGGTTTTTGTGTCCCTTCCCCTCAAGTGTCCTTCCCCCAAGTACCCTTCCCCACCACTGTCTGTCTCCTGAACACTATGGGACATTCCTTTTGGAAATTTGCTGTAGGAGAAATGCACTTTCTTGTTGAAACTTTGTATGCCAAGTTTCAATCCATAGTATGGTTTTATTTCCCCCCTTTTTATGTACATGTTATAAACAAGAAATAAAGGTTTGTAATAGAAGTGCTGGCAGAACTTTATAGCATCTCAAACAGCTCTGCTACTTGGAATGTAAATATTTGTAGAATCTTTACTGTGCAAGAAGCTGCCTTGCAAAAAAGTGAGAAAAAATGACTATTTTGTTAAGTAGGATAAAATAATTCAGAAGGTATGAGTATTCCTTATTGCAAATATATTGACATTTTAAGAAATAGATTATGTATGGTACAGCAATTCCATAGCACTCTCTTAGGTGCCTTTGGAACACAGACTGTAAATTTTCTATGTTCTAAAACAAGAGAACGAATTTGCCCCGTTTGTTTTTCTATCTTGACTTTGAGTGCCTTTCAAATGTTAACTGATGAGCTCTGTCATTCCAAAACCACTTTGATTATATTGCTGATAAATGAGCCTGACAGAATACTATTTTTAATAGGATAAAGAATTCTTGGGCTCATTATAATACTTTAAAAACTCTTATTTGGGGAACTAGTGCAACTCGTATTTCATGTGTCCTTTTGATTCTGACTCTGAAATGTGTGTCACATTTGCCCACTTCTCTCCAAATCCACTGACATCATCCTACTCCAGGTTACCATCTTCTCTCCTGGGACCACTGCACTGGCTTCCCTGCCTCCTTTCTTGTTTCTTTCCCCAAATCATTCTCTGCACAGCAGTCAGGGCAGTATTTTTCTTTTCTTTAATGTAGGTTAAGTTAGTACTCCTCCCATCAAAGCACTTAAATGGCTTTATGTTGCATTCAGAACTATTAAATATTACCTGGACAGCCATGTAAGATTTAAACCCTGCCTTTTACTCCAGCATCATTTCGTGTCATGCTTTTGGGAACAAGAACTTACTAGGCTTTTTTTTCATGTCTATGGTATGGTTAACCTCTTTCCTACCTTAGGGCTTATTCTGTCCCTTTGCTTGGTAGCTCCCTTCACTCTTTACCCCCAAACACACATACATACAGGCACAAGCTTGTGCGCATCTGCTTACAGACAGACACACACAAATGTTGACTGCTGTTCATTGCTTAGTTGATAATTTAAATATGATTTACTAAGAGAGGGATGGCTCTCATTTCCTTTCTCCTCTAAATTAGGGCACCTCCGTTAGGCTCTTTTTTGTTCATATCTTCCAAAGCATTTACCATACCTTGGAATTATTTCCTTATTTGATTCTTTGTTTACTATTCTCTAAGCCATCTTGTAAGCAGTTACCACATCTGTTTTGCTCACTACTGCAAAGCAGCTCCTATCCCAGTACCTGGTTTGCAGTGGAGTTTGGTACACCCATGAGAACTATGCTTTTGGGGGTGCTGAGTTTGCAATATGTGACTGAGCACCCTTGTGACCAGAAATTCCCGTCAGGAATGCCCTGTTCAGCAGAAGTCTGCAGCTGACTTCACAGACTGCCCTTCCTGTTGGATTCCCCACAGTCTCTTAGATTGCTTGAATATCTGCTGCTTCAAACCTAATTTGTCAAAATGGGGTTCATCATTTTTCTCCCAAGCTGGTTCTGGCTTAGATGATCTCTTCTTTCTTTGACTCTCATCGTGATCCTCAAGGCGTGTGGCACCGGTGGTCTTTGGCACCATCCTCTTTCTTTGTCCCTATAACCAGTCAACTGATTAGAAATACAAGAACGTTGAGTCGGGTTATTATGCACCAGCTTAGGGTTCAAGCACTTTATCCCCTTTACACTTCTTACCTAAATGTGGCAGATTAAGAAATGGTCTTCCTCCCTCCGCTCCCTTTCTTATCCCAGTCTTTCTAACACATGGTGCTGTATTAATCCATGAGCCAGACATTTTGGGTCACTGAATACCCACTGGCTAAAGAAAAAGTGCCACTGATGCAGCCTATCTGTATAAGACTTCTTCCTCCTAATTCTCCTACAGGTGCCATCTTTAACTTTCTTGACAACTTTGTATGACACTTACAGCTTCAGGGTCCTTGCACCCATGGCTTCCACCCCAAACCCCCAGTCCTATTTTAGCGCATCTCCACCCTTAATTAGCTGTTACTTCTGCCAGGAAAGCTCTTTACTTCCATTTGTCCATTGATACCCATGCTTCTATTCCTCCAAGAAGCCTTTATTGTCCTCCCAGACTAGGTTTGAGCCCCAAGCTGTCTCTTTCTTTAGAGGGAGAATGGATTAGAATTAAATTAATACTGTACAGTTGTTTAATATCTGCCTTTCCTGATAGTGTCCAGGTGGAGTGAAACACAGGTATTAGGATTTTGGTCAAAGTTTGTGGAATAAAAGATAGTCTGATCTATTTTATTCACATGAAATTCCACCTAGTTATGTTGGGCTTCTTTTTTGGACTTAAAATTGTTTTAGTGTATATTTAAAGATTTTATTTTATTTTGCATAACTTCTGGGTGACAAATCATTCATTGATAACAAATGAGTATCTTGATATGATCTGAATTTAGAAAATTCTGTGACAGACCTATGCCCTAAAAGAAGCATAAGCTAAAGGTTGTCAGTATCAAGGATACATCTTTGTTGTAATCGTTTTTGTTTTTTTTTTTTAGTGCAAGGGGGGTAATTTGGAATTCTCAAAATTCATCATTTTATTAGAATAAAACATTGGCATATTAAAGAAATAAGTGAATGACTCTATCACAGCAAATTAAAAGCACATATTCCTTAACTACAAATAATTACTTTAAAATGGAGGAAAGCCTTATGGGCATTAAACAATTTTACTAACCATTCTTCAAACAGAAAGCCCCTCTTATAGTGCTGAAAATACTCTATTTCTCTTTCACTGATTTGCAATTTATAATTTTTCTAGAAATATGAACAGTTCTCTTGAAATAATGGAAATTCCTTGGCCCTTATAGGACTTGCTGAGTTATCTGTGAGAGTGAGACTTAGTAACTTACATTTAAAAAAATTTTTTGTTTAAAAATAATTATACTCACCGGAAGTTACAAAAATAGTAGAGAGAATTCTGTATACCCTTCATCCAGCCTTCCCCGATAGTGACATTGCATATAGCTATAGTATAATTCCACAACCAGGAAATTGATCCTGGAGCATGACTTAACTAGACAACAGATCTTATTAGGGTGTCACTGTTTTTTTTTTAACCTGATTGCAAGAATATGTGTATAGCTCCATGTCGTTTTATCGCATATATAGATCCATATGTTTAGATTTTTAATTTAAAGAACAGTTATCCTGAGAGCTTTAGTTTCCTTGTAAGCATACACTGATGTAATATTTTTGCAAGTGTCTTTGAGGTTTCAGAAGTTCCACTTCCATAGACCTTTTTTCCTACAAATCTTTGTCTTGTTCTTAAATATCATGCCCTTCTTTACTTTGGAGTTACCTGTATGTAAAAGTTGCTCTGGAAATGCAAGTCTTGGCATTTTATAAACCAGGATTTGACATTTGGGTAGTTCTCTGTGGTCATCAGCTTGGGAAACTATGTTGACTTTCCATACTACTTTTAAAAAGTTCTGCAGGTAAGCATTTGTTTATCAGTGTAATGAGTCTTCTGCAGTATTTTTATGGCACCAGGACAAAGACTCAACTGAATACTTCCGTGTATTTTCTAACAGAAACATAGTCCATTTTTATCTCTTACATAGAAATAGTCACTCTTTAAAATAACTTAACACATTGCAGAAAACGGTAATGACCCTTTTCAGGCGATTAAAATCATCCCGAACAATATAGCTAGTGATCTAATCTGATGCCTGCTACTCAATCGGGCTGGCCGCCTCTGTGAATGTAAAGCAGCAGAAAGTTGCTGATTACCATTCCTTGTTACTAATTCCGATGATTGTTCTGAAGGCTCTGAATACAGATAAGGCACATTTATACTGAAATCGGTACATGCAACGTTAGACAGTACCTACCTTACCCCTGCCCATTCCCTCTAACTACAAAGGCTTTTTTATATTTGTATATATTAGACAATTTGTTGTTTTTCTCAGCTCTTCTTAGTGACGCTTTAGTAGGACTTGTTTTAATTTTGCTGAGGAAGACCAGCTAAGAACTGTGTGTATCTGCTGTGCAATTTGGAAATTTGAGCCTTGTGGGTCAAAGGTTTTCTCATACCATTACTTAAAAATTTTCTCATATGCAGTGGGAAGATATACATGTTTATATTTAGTACTAATTTACTGGACAGTTATTTTACCAATAGTAAGCAGCAATTGCCCCTGAGGATTTGGTTCTTTAGTACTTAGTAGCAATATTAGTTAAAAAAAAAAGTGTCTCAATATATGGGTTTTGTTATATCATGAAAGAAACCACGTATTCTGTGAAGATGCTTATAAAGTGGAGGGCATATTTCCATCTAATAGGAAATTCTAGAATATAAGCATTATCTTTTTAATCTAATAGGGTCATAATTGTCTGTTGCTGTAAATAATTTGGCATTATGATTTGCTTAGAAATAACTTTTGTCATTTTTCTAGAAATTTCTTTGAGGTTTTCCTCCTGAATCTTGATATTTTATTCTTCCATCTGATTATTAATAATCTGACTATTCCTTTGTTATTCTTCCCACCCACTTTGATCTCTCCCTCATTCTTACACACACACACACACAAAACACAGTACCCAAGACAGATTAAAATAGGGAATAGAATTAAAACCAAATCATAAAATTTATAGGGTAAGGAGTACAGACATTTTGTAAGCATTGAAGCAGAAGAGAATACAATCAAATGATGGGGAGGCATTTGCAATTGGAGATAGAATTAACGTGCTCCTGTTATTTTAAAAAAAAATTTTTGAGATGGAAGTAATTAGGTTTATTTATTTAACTTCTTTATTTTTTAATGGAGGTACTGGGGACTGACCCCAGGACCTTGTGCATACTAAGCATGCACCCCACCATTGAGCTATACCCTCCCCCCTCCTCCTGTTATTTAAAGTTAGTTTCTTCTTCCACCTCCTGCTCTTTTTTATCTCTCTTCTTCCTCTCTCCTCTTCCTTTTCTTAGTTTTCTTTCTTTAGGGTCGTATTTTTGAATTGACTCTTCTGTACTGACCCCTAGTGGGTAAATGTTTTCAATTGCCTCTAATTGAAAAGATTACACATATTTGTTTGCAGGGTTCTTCCCCTCAACCTCCTCCAGGGGTGGGAAAGGCAGCTCTAAAAATGTATCAGGTTTGATCTTCAGAGAAAAAAAACTTCAAGTAAAGGTAAAGCACACATCAGCCCAGTGGGAGACTGATTGCAAAGATGGCTGCAAGAACACCGTTCTTGGTGCTCTGCCCAGTAACTTGCTCTTTCTTCCCTTTAAGCAATGAATCTGTTTCCCTGGGAATCTAGGCTAGCCTATGGAATTTGAGCATTAAAATACGGATGGAGCGAAGCAGTGTTGTGAATGCTGAGCCTTAGCCTTAAGCCACTGGAGAGGTTCCATTCTTATACTCATCCTGCCCTGAGACCAGCACATAAAGAAGCCCAGGCAAGCCTTTTTAAGAGTGAGAGGCCAGGTAAAGACAGAGACAAAGCCAAAGCCAGCCAATAGCCAGAACTGGTAGTCATGTGAGTGAGGCCATCCAGTATCAGTTAAGCCATCAGAAGACTGGCAATACAAGAGTGACCCCAGGCAGAACTGGCAAATAAACTGCTCAGCTGAGCTCAGGTCAAATGCAGACTCATCAGCAAATAAATGGTGGTTAAGTGGTTCCATTTAGGGGTAGTTTATGGAGCAGTAACACACACAAACACATAATCTAATTTAAAAGGTGTATTTTAAAGAGTATAAGTAAATATTTTTAAAATGTGAGGTCTTACATCTTTTTTTGTTATTTTGTAACTATATTAGTAAGCGTTTCTTTGGTAACAAACAATCTGAAAATCTCAGGGACTCCTAACGACAGATTATCTTCAACTGTATTACCTGTAAGCCCAGGCTTGACTCTAGGACAGCATGGTTCCCGTCCACGCTGTAGACTGACTGTGCACCTGCTCCATGTGACTTGTCATTCTGGGGTCCAGGTGGAAAGCACAGCTGTGTAGTGGATTCTGTAGCTCCGTCTAGCTCCACTAATTTAGGGCTGACATATCTACCCATGTCCGTGTGGAATCTCAGCTGCCTGTGGCCCGTAGGTTCATCCCTCACCTGAGAATTTCCTTTTGTGTGGGGAAATGTCTCAGCCAAGGTTATACCTTTCCTCGGGGGTGGCTCAGGCCAGTGACTGGCTGATACGTGGCAAAGAAACCTGGTCCCCTGGCCTTAATTTAGGACAACTCTGAAGGGTCATTCCAGCCCCAGAAGCCCTTTAAGACAAACTGATCTTTCAGTTACAACTACTTTTAAGTTTCAGGGTCCCCGTCTTCCTGTCCATGCTTTTTTTTTTTTAATACTTCTTTGTACCTGTTTTTTTCCAAGAACATTTCTCTATAAACCTTCTTTAGCACAGATTTTGTTTCTAGAGAGTCCAAGTTAAAAAAAGTCCCTTATATGGGACACGTTCTCATGGCAGAGGGTAGGAACCCACACACAAAGTACAGTTTTACTCACATGTACACAAATTCCTCCCTCCACGAGAACTACACCTCAGAAGTTTTATCTGAACATGTCATCAGGCCAGAAGTCTGAGATTTTATTAAAGTCTCAACATCTCATGGCCAAAGGGCCGAAAGCTGAACCAAGCCATTGCTAGCACGTTATAGTTTCTGCCAGGTCCTGGCGTATGTCTGGTATCTCGGTCCACTGTTGACAAGCTGCGCACCCGAGACAGTGGGCAGAAACGTAGTCTGTGTGTAGGTCTAGGGGTGAAGGAGGAATATTTGTGAATAAGAATACAGTTTATCTGTAGGATTTAGCTGTTACCACAGTGCTTCTACAAAGAAAGCAACTAGAAATTTTCAAGAGCCTCAAACAAGAGGAATTTCTCTAGTTCTCGCTATTACAGATCTACTGGAGTAACTGCTGAGCTCGGCTGGGTGAACTGAATTGGCCGTTCTTGACTGGGCCTGGCTGGGGTGCTTTGCTCAAGCTGCAGGTCTGTCTGGTTCAGGTATTTCCACCTCGTGTTCTGGGGTGTAGGCTGAAGGAGAAGCTCCCGGGTGGAAACTCTTCTTATGCCAGTTGCACTGGTGCAAAAGGATAAGTGGAAACTTTTAAGGCCTGTTATGATCTTGGCTTGCACCTGTCATGGTATCACTTCTGTGTAGCATTCTGTGGGCCATAACAAGAACCATGGACAAATTCAAAGTCAGGAGAGGGGAACTATCCAATGCCACTTCAGTGAGAGGAACTGTAAAGTCACATGGCCAAGGGCATAGTTACAGGAAGGGGTGAAGAATTTGGGCCAATGAGGCAGTCTGTCATACCACAAGACCCCATATCCATTAAGCATTGTAAATGCTCTCTAGATTTTAGTTGCCTTTCAAATAAGAAACAGGAAATGTAAATGTCACTTTATTGCCTATGAATGAATTATAACTCTCTAATTGCTGCCTAAGTAGAGGAGTCTTATAGGAGGCCCAGTAATCCAGAGAGACAGAAAATATAATGAAAGCTCTCAGCAAATGTACTGTCTAATGGGAAGAACTGACAGGGGTTTAGAAACCTAGTGAACAGTACTATGAAGTTGTGCCTAGTCGTCAAGTCTGTGCTTTTTAATCTGGCACACTTTGTCTACCCCATAATAGTTTGCGGCCTTGGCTACATTAATTGACTTTCTTCAGCCTCAGTTTCTTCTGTAAAGTTGGAGTAATGGTTCCTACTGTGTAGATTTGTTGTAATACATGCATGAAGTGAGGCCAGGCCTTTAGGAAAACTCAATAGTTTTGCTACCTATTGATGTTTGTGTTCATATTAGTGTTGGGTGTCCTTATTACTCACTATTACATTTTACATATATTCATAGAATAGTGGAGATAGTGATATATGCTAAAAGATGAGAGGGTTGAGAAGAAAAGGAAACTGAGGAAACTCAGAAGATGATCAGGGAAGGCTTCATGTGAATCTAGGATTGAGCTGAATCTTTAGTGCTTGGAGGGCAGAAGTCAAAGCATAGGATTTCTGGTTGATAAGAGCCGCCCTGCAAGTTCTTGAACCAGTGAGTCATTTCCATGCTTGTTGTAGGTGAGAGCATGTTGAGGGGTTACTTGACAAGTGGCCCGTTGTGACAATAAAAGACCTTGCTTTGGGCGGGGTGTCAGATTTAGAGCATCGAGGTAGATTGGAGGCCGTGTCCTATTGTGAATCTAAGGTAATAGGAGACCGAAGATGGTGTGGACTTAGGTAAAATCTTTCTATAAGTAGCTTTTATTTTTTGTCCAAAAATCCTTATAAAGCATAGCATCTTAGAGTACATTCTACTGGTGAGGCTAAAAAGATTCATAGAATACCTTAGGTCAAATAACAGGTTAATGACCTAACCAGAAATGGAAACCGTATTTCCCATGTCTGGAAGCAATATATTTTTTCACTCCAGAACAACCTCCACTTATAAGAAAAAATTTATATAACTGTAAATGGGAGCTATTGCCTTGTCTTCCATAGTGATTGTGAATGAACTTTTCTACTCATCTCAGACCCCAAGTGGACCCATTTTTCTCTCTCTATATATATGTAGGATTTCATCTCTAGGACTGAAATGACTACTTTTCAGAACCTCTTTCAGCTTCCCTTTCCAGCTTAACCCTCTCTCTTCCCTTCTTTGCACAGTTGTCCCCACTCTGCTCTTTTGGTCATGGAGTCTTTAATTGGCTATTTTGCCTTCTCCCTCCTATGAATCATTATTCATTTTTGCCTTCTTTTCCTCTTCATCTCAAAGAGAGGAACACAGAATCTCACAAAAAACTTCCATCTACCAGCGTTGCTTTCCTTTCCCTTGTCGCATGTTAACATCTGGGATCCTCTCAGTGGTTTTTCTTCACATCTGTCAAAATCATACCCATCTTTTAAAAAATTCAACTGAACACCTCTTTTCTCTCTTTAGATATAGACAGCTTTCTTCAAAGATCTAAACCTGTTGGTCCTTTTTTTTTTTTCCACTTTATTACTGTTCAGAAACTATTGATACTCACTTACCCCTCCTTGGGAGAGGGTGATTCTTTCCCATCCCTTTGCTGATGGCAGGCTTAGTCATTTGACTTGCTTTGGCCACTGGAATGTGAGCATTTCACATTTAGTCACTTCCTGCTGGGGCTCTAGGAGCCATTACATGGTTCTGTGTGTTCTCATCTGCTTCTGCAGCTGCAGAAGCCCATGTTAAAATGGAGTTGCCATGAGCCTGGGACCTGAGTCGCTGACGTGAGCAGAACCCTCTGTTGACCGGCAGTAGACATCAGATAATGAAAGTGAGGTAAACTTCATTGTCTCCATCCCCAGAGAGTTACAAGTTGTTATTTAGTACTGCATAATCTGGCTTATGCTGACCAATATATACCTTCTCCTTGGTTGTTTCAAAGCCCTTCAGCTTTAATATGGATAGAACAGAGCTCATCAACATCTTTGCCAAAGTTACCTTTCTACCAGCATTCTCCACTCTCTCCACAAGAAAGCAACACCAGGACCAAATCAGTTCCTCAACCCATAAACCTGAGATTTCTTGCTGACTTCTTCCTTTCAGGTCCATATTGAATTAGGAACAAGTCTTGTCTTTCCTACATCCAAAATATCTGCTGAAACTGCCCAGTTCTCTCTGCCTTTAATTCCAACAGCTTCAACTAAACCACCGTCACTGTTTTTCTCAATTATTATAGAAGCATCCAGTCTGGTTTCTCCTGTCTCTGATATCTATTCTTGACTATTTCAGTTCTATTTCCACTCTGCAGCCAGTGTTTTCTTTTAAATATGCAACCCTGTTGAAATCATTACAAAACTTGAGTAAACTTCAGTTGACCATAGAGTCAAGTCCAGGTTACTTGACATGGCTCCTAAGGGCTCTTTGTGGTCTCATCCCCACTGCCCTCAGTGGCCTCCCCATGGGGAACACCTACCTGTGTTTTCTGATTCTAGCAATGATGAACGTCTTCCTTGAGCAGGACTTTGCATATGCTGTGACCCCTGGCTGGGGTGCACTCCCCCACCCCTGTCATGCACGCGTTCATACGCACATTCACCCAGCAGCCATGGTCTGGCTCACTCCTGCTCCTCTTACAAGGGTTAAATAGCACTTCCTGAACAGATGACAGTCTTTTGCTCTACCTTTCCGTATCTCTCATCATTCTTATTTGATGTCTGTTTTCCAGATTGAGTAGTTGAGGGAAGGAAACTTGTCTTTCTTGGCTTCTCCTGTTGTAGCCCCAGCACCTGGCAGAGAGTAGGGTTTCAAATACATTGAACCAATTAGATAAAATCTCCCCTCAAAATCTGCAAAGCACTCATGAGCTTTCCCTGTTTGAATTCTTGTTAACTCTTTGTATGGTTGAAGTTTTCCAGCATCATTTAATGTGGATTAATTGTGTGCCAAGTGCTGTGCTGACCACTTCACTGAATCCTGACAACAAATGAGGAGTGCAGCTACTTTCTTTCTTTTTGTTTTCCCCTGGAGATTCAACACAGATTTTTAAAAAAATTTAACACATTTATTATAGTATGGTTCCTGCACAGTAAACTACACATATTTTAGGTGTACAATTTGATGAATTTTGATAGAAGTACACATCCATGAAACCACCACCACAATCAAGATAGCTAACACTTCCATCGTTCCCCCAAGTGATGGAATTCGCAGTTTATCCCTTCTCACCCTCTTTATCCCCTGGTAACCATAATCTTGTTCTCTATGTCTGTGAGTCTGTTTCTGTTTTGTAGGTAAGTTCATTTGTGCCCTTTTTTTTTGTAGATTCCACATATGAGTGATATCATATGGCATTTTTTTCTTTCTCCTCTGGCTTACTTCACTTAGAATGACAATCTCCAGGTCTGTCCATGTTGCTGTAAATGGCATCATTTGCAGTGAGCTACTTTCTTATGATGCTTCTTATACTGTTTTGACAGATTTATTTCTAGATTTAGAAAAAAATTCCACATCTAGATTTTTAACTCTTTGTTATGATAGCAGTTATTATACTATATTGTAATTGCCTTTTACTTACCTTTATAACGCCTCTTAACTGTACAGTTTTTTCTGAGTGCTGGTCACCTGTGCCTAGCATACTACCTGTATCTTAGTAGGCATTCTATATTCATTTGATGAATTAATAATCATGCTTAAACTCAAGTTAACCTGTTGATATTACTATTATTAATTTTATCTCTGTGCCTTACAACTAGTAGATGCCTCCCTGGAAGAAAGTATTTGTTCATGGATTTTTTATAGGATTAATCCGAGTTGCTTACAGTATTAAGGAAAGTTGTATAACTATGGAGACCACATGACATTGAGTTCAACTATGAATGTGTTGGTTACTTTTTGTAGGGTAACAAACCGTCCCCAAATTCAATGGTAAAAAAACATTCATCTTATCTTTTACAGTTCTGTGGGTGTGGGTTAGGAATTTGAACAGGACTATTCAGGGGCAGCACATCTTTAATCCATGTGATGTTGGCTGGGATGGCTTGACTGAGCCTGGAAAATTCGGAGACACCTTCACAAGCTTGGGCCTCTGCTGCGGTTACTGGAGTGAGTGCAACGGGGAAGGTGCCCCCGCTCACTTGTCATCGTTCGGTAAACTGGGCTTGCTCCGCTTTCCGTCCTTCACAGTCCATGAGAGTCTAAGCCTGCAATTGACAGACCCTCCCTCTGCTGCATCCTGTTGGGGAAAGCGTGTCACAAGGCCAGTCCGGAATCAGGTGTTGGGGAAACAGACTTGATGGGAGGAAGCAGCATGCTGGATAGCAGGAAGAGGGATTGTTGACTGCTGTATTTACACTCTTCCAGTCTAAGGGAGCTCTATATTTTAGAAGTTTTCTTCTAGAGGTTTCCAGGATACCCTTAATTGATATGAGGAGTAGGAAGTCTATTCTGTTAAATCTAATGTCTTGTGATTTACTAATAGTTAACATGATTTGTAAAACTTGAAGTAATTTCTAAAACTCCTAAATGACTTACCCATCCTGTTTTCCTCATCATTACCACATTTATTTTTAATATTGCTAGAGGTATCTAATTTTTATGATTAAGAACAATAAACAAATTAATGCTAATGAGTGAATTAGTCTGAAAAGTGTCACCTGCAAGGATGGCTTTTAGCATTGTAAGCGTGTTTGAAACAGGTTGTGATGATATTTGATTGGCTTTAAAATTTACATATGCCAAGTACAAATCCTTGAAAAAGAAACTCCTAGGTCCACAGGAATGCACGTTTGCAAGAAGTTTTCTTCCCCTCTGAGTGCTGCTCTAACTTTATCTGTTTTTAAAAATAAATGTGCTGATCAATGTCATGAATAATTAAGTGAAAGGAGTTGTGGGATTTCGGGCTGTTTTCTTTTTAGTAATTGTAAATTCCATTTCACAAAGCCACAGTTCAGTTGCTAGGAGGAACAAAGTCTGGATTATTCCTTATTCATAAAAAAAAAAATCTCCCTGATAAAATGTAGTTCTAGAAAGATTTTTGCTTAAGAGTACAGAGATTTTTCATATATGGTATTAAGTCATATGAAGAGGTTTAAATATCTAATGAAATCATTCTTCCAAGGATAATGATAAAGTCTTTCTTTCTGAAATGATTATAAAGGGTGGTTTTCTGGTTCAGGACCAAACCTAGCCTAAGTCTGATTTACGGAAGCTTGTCTACAATCAATCTACATTGACGGATTCCTGTGTCAAACCTCTGAACTGATGGAATGGTGGATGGAACACTTTCCCCCTTCCCATTACTTTGCTGCCTTAGAATGTTATGTAAATGGAGTGGATGGTGTATTGAAATTGCCTGCTTCTCCTGCCAGTGTACTCAGGAGGTTGGGAGGGAGCTCAGTTCCAGGGCAACTGGTCATGCTTCACTCTAAGGGAAAAAGATTAATCCCAGCTCATTTGCTGTCCTCAAGGCACATGTTGATGCCATGCTGAAGACATTGAACTCTACCTCACAAACCATAATACCCTCTAGTGACAGAATTAGACCCTTTCTAACTAGAAGGACCCTTGGTGCACAAGTCCATCACACTTTTTTATTTTACACTCATTGATTTGCTCAGGGAATAAGATCCATAGATTTCAATGGTAATACATTGTGGTTTGTTTCTGGTTTTGTATACATTGTTTAATAGGAAATAGGAAATGCTGTTTGGAATATGTAACTGTAATACTATGTGTTTAATGTAAGTGCAAGGACTGATGGAATTGTCCCCTGCAAACAGCCCTATAGTCTCACACACCCACGTGGAGTGCACTAGGAAATTTCCAACAAACTGGCTCCTTACCAACTATTGAGAATCTGCCTACTTGCTCAGCTCACCCTTATCCACTGGGCATGTAACTTGGAGAATAAAATGTTCCCTTTGGAGTTTCATCTCTCCTCTTACAGGTTCTGTAGGTCTTTTCTCCTCTCTCTCCCAGTCAAAGTGTCATCTCTCTGTCTCCTCTAGAGAGTGAGTTGTCAGCCATTCTCTTCCGAGTTACTCAGCTACTGTGGCTTGGTGGTGGGAGGGGTTTGGGGGAAGAGATATATATTTGATCATTCTATTCTGTAAGAATTTTTAGGTCAGTTATATGTCCCTTACTCTCAAGGGCTTCTTAGCAGATGCTAAAAAATCACAGAAGCAGCAGCTAATATCGATCCCATTTTAAAAACAAGACCAACCAGTGAACAGGGCTAAAGTGAGGTTTTTACATAGCTTCATACACACACACACACACACACACACACACACACACACACACACACAACATATAACACATATAACACACATATAACATACACACACACACAAAAACAAAAACCCAATGTATTTTATATATATATATGTATATATACACATAACTACATACATACACACATTGAAAGTTAAACTGAGCTTGTTTTCTCATGCATAAAGTCAACTTGTCAAAATCAAAAATGATAGTTTCTGGCACAGAGATACTCAGTCATTGGTAGTTGTAATTATTTTTGCAAATAGCAGTAGTGCTTTCTTAGCCTTTATGAAAATATTTTCTCTTCCTGTGAGCACATAGAGTTTATAACACTATTGTGGATTCTAGGCTAGGATGATGTATTTTTGGAAATTTAAAGTCACATATAGTAATCTTTCAGCCTTCCATGTCTATCTTTGATGTTCAATAGCAAATCTCCTTTGCACCAGAAAGTTACTACAAAAAAGAAGAGAAAATACAGTTTCTATTCTTTCAACTACATACATGCATTGAAATTTGAGAGAGATGATTCAGTAGAATCTGAGGTGAAGCTATCACAGAGCTCATGTTTTATGCATGTCAGACCACAGAAAAGTCATTAATTACCCACAATGCGTTTTAGGCTCCTTATCATAAATTGTTCTAAAGTGAAAACAAATTTGCCAAGCTATAAAACTCTCAGCTGACCTGTTAGTCAGAATTTGTGTGACATCTTCTAAAAAAAAAATGAAAACAGAAACTCAGCATCTAATGGTAAATGTTAGAATTTGAGTCAGTTTACATGTTTATTTACATTTTAGAAAGTTAAATTTATTTTAAAGCTATATTTGTACCAAAAACATACTAGCTACTCAATGGCTGCTAGTTTTAGAAAGTAATCAAAGGTAACGATTGTTGCCTTAGTAAATTGTATATATTTTATTCTGTAATCTTACCGAAAAAAGAGATTTCCTGGAGAGAATTATGATCAGTGAGACATATAGATCCAGAGTTTTGCTTAAGCTCCTTAAAAAATAAGTTGGTTAAGAACACTAGAGGTGAATCTCCAGTTAGATGTGACCCACAGTCGTTTGTTGTGAAGAAAATTTATATTAAGAATCTGTGGTTTATCCTCATTTTCATTTGGGAAAACAGTGACCCAGCACATCAGCTTCATAGCCAAGCTACATGGGATGGCCACACCCTAAAGTCTAGGGACTTAGAGAAAGTATGTGTGTTACTTTCTTTAATTTCTTAAAGTAAGAATCCTTGGATGCAGTACACACACACACACACACACACGTATATAATTTGTTTTTCTTTTTGCCAAGTGATGTGTTGTGGAGTAGATATATATTTTTCCCCAGCTCTCAATTCTAGTTTAAAATCCCTGTCTGTACGAATCAAGGTATCTTTTCATGTTCCATAGAGGAGTCAGTAGTCAGTGACATGTGGTTTCTAACTGTTGCCCTCTCTTCCGTGGCTGAGCTTCTCCAACAGATGGCCTATACCTGCCCCCTTGATTTCATATCCTCTCTTGGTTTGGGTGGCCTTCCTGCCTGCCTGATCTCACCCCTGTATAAGTGGCATTCCTGAGATCACAAGCAGCTTCCTCAGGTCAAGTTCAGTGGTTGTGTCTCAGGCCTTGTTCCCAAGCTCTTAATGCATTAATCTTTGCTGCCGCTCTCCACCATCGCTTTACCCCATTTGACTTTCATACCACTGAACTTCTGGGGTTCCTTTATATATCTGCTCTGTCTGGCTGATTATGATCCTTCTCCCCTTACTGGAGTATAGATGTTTTTTGAGCTGCAGCCCTTGACTGTCTTTTCTTTTTCTTGCCCTCTTTCTTCCATTAGAGGGTTCCTCCATCCTTTCTAGAACTCTGTTACTTCTGAGTCCTGACTATGTAACTTGTCAGACTAGTCCTAGTTTGCCAACCGCTGTCCACCATTTCCATCTGAATATCTTACTGTTGGTTGAAACTCGAGTATGTCTGAACTTGAACCCTTGGGTATGGCTTCTTGACTCCCACTTCCCTGTTGCTATCTCTGGACTATCAGCCTTCCCTGTCGGGGGAAGCTGAACTCTTGGAGTTCTTGCTGATTCTTTCCTCACATCCCAAACCAGGCACTTCCCTTGCTGGCATCTTCTTTGCATTGCTCCTCAGGTCCATCTCCCCAGCCACTCCTCTGGTTCAGGCCTTAGTATCATGTTACCATGGTCACGGCTGCTGTGTCCCCATTTCTACTCTCCTCCTGCCCCCTCATAGTACCACATCAGTTAGCTTCAAACACAGCTTTCTTACTGCATGACTTTAAATCTTCCTGCTGCTCGTAGGAACTTTTTTTAAAGCTGTTAACCTGTCATTCAAGGCTTCCTACCTTTTAACAGTAGTGTTATTCTCTCAGTCACATTCCTCAAAGTCAGTGGTTCTTGAAGATCATGCATATAAACTAGTATTTTGTAACATCCCCTTTATATACTGAAATGTCATGTATCATTAATACAACAAAATTATTCACATGATTTCAAAAAGACCCACATAAGACCTTAAGTATAATAAAAGGAGAACTACAAGGAAATTAATTCATAATTTAATAAGTTGTTTTAATCTTTTAATGCTTAGTTATGACCATCCCAGAAGATGAGTTTGCTTGTGCTTATATATACTTAAGATAATTAAGTTTGGATCAAAGAGAAATTGGACGGTAGTTAACTAAACATTAGAATCAGTTTTCTTCTGTTTGACATTGAACATGTTAGCGAAGCATGTCTATGTGAATATATTCATAAAATCACTGTGGATGTGGTGGCTATGGCTGCAGACCAGTTTCCTGTGAGTTAAGATTTTTGGCCGGGTTCCCATTATGGGTGTCGCCAGTGGTGATGTAATTTTTCTGACAAGATGGACAGCTCATGGTATCATCTGAACATTCATTGCAAATTCAGTCTCCCTTAGATTTGCATAGGAGTTTCATCCTTATATATTAAGACCATGTAGATAATTATTTGTGATCTCAGATAATGATAAATGGATTTTTTCCTCACTTAACCTTCCCAGTTGAAAGCCCTGCGGGAATTGCTTTGCAGGAAATCGAGCCTCCAGGGCCTCTGCTTTCTAAAGACGCTGCTATTCCCCAGTGAGCAAAGTAACATGTCCCCAGATATTTCCCCCAGTGTCCACACAGTAGGGCAGGGGACAGCTCCAAGAGCCACTGCTATGAGCGCTGCAGAGGCATGACTGCCTCTGTGCTGTGCACTCCCCTTAACTGTTCACACCCTTCTTCTCCCCGGGAAAGTCCAAACTCATCTGGTTGTTTCTCAAACTAGAATCTATGGCTCAAGCTTACCCTTTGATTTCCATCTGCTTAAAAGTATCCTGTGGTAACTTAGCAGCTGTATTGTAGTTGTATATGTTCATTTTTTCCCTGCATGAGTATTAACCCTTTTTGTAGTGAAAGGTATACTTTTGGTTTCATATGTCAGATATGCAACTCAAACTGGCTCAAGCCTCTCTCCTCTTCTCCACCTAAGTGCGTTGGCTCTCTTTACTGAAAAGTCCAGGAGAGTTTCACTGGGCAGAGTGAGACTAGTTCATCAGTGGTTATTGGCCAGCTCTGCCTGTATCTTCCTCTTTTCTTTTTGCTCATGTATCTGTCAGGCAGGCTAAGACCTCAAAATCACTGTAGCTTAATACAATTACAGCTTATTTCTTGCTCATGCTATAGATCAAACCTATGTGGCGGGTAGAGTCTGCTCATCCTAGTTGTTCAGGGACCCAGGTTTTGACGGGCGACTCCATTTTCGCAGTGATGTGGAAAATCGAACACGGCGAAATGTGCCGTTGTCTCCGAGCTTCTGCCCGCAGGAGACACAAGCCACTTCCGCTCACATCTCATTGACCAGAAACAGTCAGGTGGCCAACCTCATGTCCATAGAGGGATGAGTCCTATCCTCTGCCTGAACTGAAAGGAGAAACGTGACATCTTTGAACAAATGAGCCCTGATGTTGAACACACTTGGGTTTCCTTTGTGTCATCATTATCTGCCAGCGCTATCCCAGCACCCATGCCCCCTCCCCTGTGCTTTACCTGACTCCATGATTATGTGTTTAATGCTTTTTGATTCCTCCATGGAAAAAGAGATCATTTTCTTGCTGATAGAGACCCAGTTCTGAAATTGATTTTTTTAGTCCAGGTCTGGGCCATGTACGTATCCTTGAATCTTTGAGAGAACAGGGAGGAGTGCGAAATGCCCACCTGAATTATGTGAGGGGAGCGTAGCTGAGCAGGGTAGTTCCTCCCAGTCAACTCAAGGCAGAACAGATGTGAGGCAGAGGCAAGCAGATGTCACAGACACTCCTATGTTCCCTATTAGATGAGACACTACTTGAGAAAAGAGACCTAGTACTTTTTTTGTATGCCATAGGGAGTATTTAAGAGCATCTTGCTTGAGTTGTTTCTTTATTCATTCATTCATTTATAATACAATTATACTATTATTAAGTAACCTGTATTGTAATATTTATTGCAGTATGTATCATGTACTTTTTAAATGCCTTACACATATGAATTATTTGAATCCCACACACACCCCATCAAATAGACACTATTATTAACCCATTTAATCAGAGGGGAAGGAAAAGGCTCAGAGAAGTGAAATAATTCAGCCGACTTCTCAGGACTACAGAGTTTTGTGCCAGGGATTTGAATCCATCTGATCCAGCCCTGTGCTCCAGCATGATAATTATTTACCAAGCAGTAAATATATTGAAATATTTTCTTAATACGTTTTGCTTCTCACTGCACAGTATACCCCTCACTGGTAATGTGGGTTGACAGACAGGGAAGGGGTGTTAATTCCACAAGAACCAGGAGAGTGTTGCTGGCTGTCAGTCCAGGTGGAGTCCAGGTAAGGAAGTCAATGGGGGGATATATTTTAGCATTCTCCCTCCAGTCTCCCACTTTATTAATGACTTTATGTGTTTTCTTGATGAAATACCCATTATGTGTTTGATTGAAAACCTCCTCTATCACTGTAGAAGAACAAATATTTTGGTAAGTGCTTTTCTCAGATCTGGAATCTCTATAGAGAAATCATAGCCCAAGGCTACACGCCCTACTTTGTTTGCTGTCTTGTCCTTTGCCAGCCAAGATAAGGATATTTTGCTTTTCTTTGTAGTTTGAAGACATCTAGCAGCTTGTCACAACTCCCAAAATCTTTGAGGAAATGAAGTCTGAATACCAAGACAGTAATTTTACCATTATCCCAGTGGGTCGGTATTCTACTTGATACATTGTAATTTTAACAAGGAAGTTACAAGAAAAGAATTTCATACTGTGCCTCTGTAGAAAGGTGAAATAAAATAGAATGCAATTCCCGTTTGTTCTCCTGTATCTCATTTTGACAGCTAAGGAGACTCTTAAATGGACGCAATAGATTCCTTTTTAATCTGTGTTTATCTGACATTAAAATTACATTTTTAATGTTGTTTATTTGAAAGGATACAATCATTAGATTTTGTTAAGATAGCCATTTCGTATTTCAAGATGATAGACTCAAAGATTTTGCAAGGTTAAGAGTTTTAATTTTCCAATGTGCTTTAAAATGTACATATACTTAATATTTAATGATCAAGTTAGCATGAAATTTTTTTCGTATGTTCTACAAAAAGCCAATATTTTTCCATAAGAGACTTTGGGTCAATTGCATATACAACATTTAATTCAGTTTATTATACTATAAAGGATGTTCAGTTATTTGTAGTGTTCTTCTTGTCTAAAACCTGATTTCAAAATAAGAAATCTAATGCAATTTAAACCCACACATGTCAGTAAATGATTAATTCTGTAGTTTGCAAGGACTAGATTCCCACAGTTCTTTTGCAGAAAATCCATAGAGTTTAAACTTATATACCATTATTCTTTAGCATTGAAAGTCATGTGAATTAGATACTCCAGCTTCTGTTTCAATCATACATAAAAGCAGTCCGGAATTTACAACTTCTGATTTGATTCTCCCAGTCTCTCTAGCTTGGATTCATTTGTACAGGTCCCGGCTTGTGACTTGTGAATACTGACCCATCAGAATCCTTCAGTCTAATGACTCTCCATGCCTGTAAAAATCTCGGCTACAATTTTTCATTAAAGCAAGATATGTCACTTCCTCCTTTTTTTTCAAAGGAATTTTAAAAGAGAAGAAACACTCCTTGTATCAGTTATTCAACTTGTTGGATTAAAAAGGGACAAAGCAGAAGTACCCTCCTTTTTCCTCCTGGACTTTGGGCTCTCTGTAGATGTGATGCCTGATCAAGGAAGACCTTGTAGTCAGGAGGGGATTAGCTGATTTACTGAGGCCATCAGGATGGAATGATGGAAAGAACCAGAGTTCTTAATGATTAGGTTGAAATCCTGGCTCTATGCCTTATTCATCTGCCATCTTTGAACTTGGTGCTTGTCTAAGCCTAAATTTCCTCAGCTGTCAAGTGGGAATAATAATAGTATCTATTTAATAGGCATGCAGTGAGGATCATACGCAATAATATATGTAGAGCACATTGTAAGTGCAATGCCACAGTTCACACCTTTTGAGAAAAAGGATTATATAATGAGATGTTAATTTCCTATATATTATCTCACTTGGGTGTCAACAACTGTATGAGATATCACATTTTATTGTAAAGAATAAAATGAAAAAATTTACGTATTACATATAACAATTATATGTTACAATTATATTACATATAATTGTCCATCTTGGAGACCTGTTTGATGTAGATTTTAACCATAGAATCATTCATTTTAGTTTTGCTGTGATTACTGTTATGGATACATGGCTCACCTATATTGTGATGTTGCCAGAAAGTTTATGTAAGTAAGAAGTAGGTATTGTTAGCCCCATTTTTTTCAGGTGAAAAAGTTGAGGCTTTGAGAGGATAAGTACCTGGGTAAAAGTCACAAGGATTTTGGGATGAGAACCAAGGACAAGAGATAGGACTGTAAGTTAGGACTGTCTGTAAAACCTGTGCTTAGAGTGACTAATTAATTGTCAGTTGTCTCTTATTGGACTCTTGAGTAAAGGATAAATGTGAAAAGTGAGCAGAAAAAATAAAAATAGCATTTCTGTGCTTCACATGTATAATCTTCCTTAACATCTTTTTCATTGTAAAAAGTTGAAATATAGTTAATGTACAAGTGAATGCACAGATACATGTTCAGTTTGATGCATTTTGACAATTGATTACCAGATAGCCTCAGATGGGCACCCACAACAAGCTGTAAAACATTTCCATTCCCCTGGAAATTTCCCTCCTGGCCTTTTCCAGTCAATCCCAGCCCCCTAACCCCCAAGGCAACCACTTCTAATCCCCCCCCCCTTTTTTTTTAATTGCTAGGAAGTATTCTTTTATTACAGGGGTATACCACAGATCTTTTATTCATTTGTCTCCTGAAGGACATTTGGGTTGTTTTCCACTCTTGGGCTGTTCTTATTCTAATTGTGTTTTCTTAGATTCTGTGTTTGTCTCTTTGGCATCCATTAATTACAGGGCCAAACTACTGGCCAGAGTTGTTTTCATCTCCCCTGTGATCTGGAGTCCGTACTCTGAACCAGCTCCGTTATCTCCCTCTCACACACCAAGCCAGTGTTTCCCCTGCCCTAGATCAATCCAGAACCAGGGACCAGACAGCTGGGAAAAGCCCTTATGCTCCAGAGCCCTCTGTAATTATTCACAGCAGCCACCCCTAAGCTGTTTATGCAGCCCTGCCTTGCCTTTTCTCCAGTAAAGGCTTTGGCTTATGCCTTCCCCTCCCTCCTACTTCTGCTTCGTCTCCCAAACTGTGCTTCCCCACGTGGCCCTGTGTGGCTGGCATGGCATGCCCCCTTCTCTTAGGAATGCGAGCAGTGACTCCCTTTTCAGTAGTGTTACCCTTTCCATGTCATCACTCAGTCACCTCCATGATTTAAATCCCACAGGTACAGATGAGACAATTATCAATATGGATTATATAAACATTTGTTTACCATTCATTTTATGGACATGCTTTTACTTCTCTGGGCTAAATGCCTAAGAATACAGCTTCTGTATCCTAGGGTCTCACACACACACACACACACACACAGTAGTTATCTAAATGGCTGTACCATTTTACATTCCCACCAGCAATGTTTGGAGGTTTCTTTACAATTCTTGTGTGGAGATATCTCTGCTAACATTTGTCAGTCTTTTTTATTTTAAGGCAATTTTTGAAAGTTAAGGTATAATCAGTTCACAATGCGTCAATTTTGGGGGTACAGCACAATTTTTCAGTCGTATATGAATATACATATATTCATTTTCATATTCTTTTTCACTGTGAGCTACTACAAGATATTGAATATATTTCCCTGTGCCATACAGTATAAGCTTGTTTATCTTATTTTAGCCATTCTAGTAAGTGAGAAAGTGTATAGTAATATGGTTTTAATTTGCATGACTAATGCAACTAAGCCTCTTTTCGTATGTTAATTTATCATTTATACATCTTTTGGGATGTGTTTGTTCAAGTCTTTTGCCCATTTTTATAGCTTTATATTGTTTACTTTCAGATTCAACATTCATGTGTACTGTTATTAGTTTTCCTAGACAGGCTTGTCTATTTATATTCTTAATGATACTTTTGATGAGAAATTTTTAATTTTGGAGAGATTCAGTTTATCATTTTTGAACTTGTCAAATATTTTGTGTGTCTTGCTTACGATAACAAAAAATATTCTATATGATCTTCTGGAAGTTTTCTGGTTTGCTATTTTACATTTAGGTCTATAAGCCATGTCAAATAAGTGTTTGTTGATATTTTTACATAGGTATTGGGGGTTTTTTTTAATATGTAGTTATCCAGATTTACAGTAACATTTATTAAAAACACTTACCCCCCCCATGAACCACCTTGGTGCCTTGGTTTAAAAACAAAAAACATGTACACCAGAGCTTGACACAGCATTGTAAACTGACTATAACTCAGTAAATTTAAAAAAATAAATAAAAACGAAAAACAAAAACATTGACATAATATTTGCTATTTCTGAACTCTATCTTCTGTTCCAATGATCTGTTTGTCTACTATCTCTGCAAATCCATCACTATCTTAATTGTTGTAGGTTGAAATCAATTAGTGTCTTTTAAATGTGTTCTTTCAAATTTATTTTGACACTTCTAGATCCTTTGCAGTTCTGTGTAAATTTTAGGGTCATCTTATCTATTTCTTCAAAAGGGCCTGCTGGAATTTTAAAAGGAATTGTATTGAATCTATAAGGCAATTTAGAATGAATGGACCTCTTAATGATATTGAATCTTTGAATTATTGAGCATTGCATAGCCTTTTATTTATGTCATCTTTATTTAACTCACCGATATTGTGGTTTCCAGTGTAGAAATATTGCACATGTTAGATTTCTTCCCAGACATTTTATGTTTTTACATGCTATCATAAGTATAATTTTAAACTTTCATTTCGAATTTGTCATTGTTATATTTAGAAATTCAACTGATTTTACTGTATTGATCTTGTATTCTGCAACATTGCTAATTCACGTTATAATCTAAGCAGTTGTGTGTGATTTTTTTTTTTGGTAGATTTTATGGAGTTTTATAATACATAATCATATCATCTGTGAATAATGAGCTTTTCATTTTTTCCATGTGAATGCCTTTTATTTTTTATTTTCTCTGCTTGCCTTATTACACTATCCAGGATCTCTAGTACAATGGCGAATAGAAGTAGTGACAGGACTTCCTTGCCTTCTTCCTGATGGTACTGGGAATAGGTTTACTTTTTACCATTAAGAAAGATGTTAGCTATTGGATTTTTTTGTTGTTTTTTTGTGTGTGTGTGTTTTTTGTTTGTTTTAGGGCAGGGAAGTAATTAGGTTTATTTACTTATTTTAATGGTGGTCTTGGGGATTGAACCCAGGACCTTGGGCATGCTAGGCACAAACTCTACCACTGAGCTATACCCTCCCTGCCCCTGGATTTTTTTGTTGTTGATACTTCTTAGCATGTTGAAGCAGTTTCTTTGTATTCCTACTTTGTTGAGAGTTTTACCATGAAGGTCATGACTCTTGTCATATGCATTTTCTTCATCTATTCAGAATGATTATGTTTTCATTCTCTTATGTTTTGTTAACAGGGCATATTACACTGATTGGTATTTTGAATGTGAAACCAATCCTTATATTCTGATATAAACCAAATTTTTTATGATGTATTACATTTTTTATGTTTTGGTTTCTTTGACTTACTAATACTTTTAAGGATTTTTTTATTAGGATTTTAAGTGATTTTTAATTTTTTCATGAGAAAATGTTGGTCTGTAATTTCTTGTAATATTTGTCAGATATTTTTAGTATCATGATAATGCTGCCTCAAAATGATAATATAATAATAGTATCATGATAATGCTGCCTCATAATAATCTTCCCCTATATTCTTAAACAGTTTGTGTAAAATAAGTATTATTTTCTTGATATTGGAATTCACTAATGAAGTTATCAGGCCTGAAGCCTACTTTATGGGAAGAGTTTTGATTTCAAGTTCGGTTTCTTTAATACATATAGGGTAACTTTGATTTTCCACTTCACCTTGCATCAACTATGGTAATTTCTGTTTTTGAAGCAATGTGCCCTTTTCATCAAATTTCATCAAATTCTATGAATTTATGGCATTAATGTTGTTTACTATATATATATATATATATACACATATATATGTATTTTTACTTTTTTATGGAAGTACAGTCAGTTTACAATGTGTCAATTTCTGGTGTACAGCACAATGCTTCAGTCATACGTGAATATACAATACATTTTCTTATTATCATTTTAATGTTTGCTGTGTCTGCTGTAATCTGTTCTTTTCATTTCCTGATGTTAGATTTTGTATTTTCTCTCTTTTTTTCCCCTGTGCAGAATTGTTAGTGGTTGATCAATTTTATTCATATATTTAAAGAAATAACACTTAAGTTTGTTGATGTTTCCAGTTGTTTATGCTTTAAAATTTCTTCTATTTATTCTCTTTTAAAAATACTTTTGTTACATTTATTTTGAACTTCAATTGCTCATCTATTTTTGCTTCTTAAAGTAGGATCTCAGATCATTAATTTTAAACCTTTCTTCTTCTCTAATCAGATTTAAAACTGTTAACTTATAAGAACTGCATTCTCTGCAATGCACAATTTTAATAGGTTGGTTTTCATTTTTATTTCAAAATATTTTTATTTATATTTAATTTCTTATTTAATGTTTGATTTCTTTAAAAGTATATTGTCTTTTCTAGTGTCTAGATTTATCAATTTGTCCTTTGTTATATCAATTTCTAATTTAATACTTTTATTTTCAAAGAAGATACTATGTATTATTTCAATTCTTTGATGTTTTCAAAACTTACTTTACAGAGCAACATGTAGTCTGTCTCCATAAATGTTCAAAGTGCTCTTGAAAATAATGTGTTTTCTGTTGTTATTCTATTAGTGGTATATACATGCTGGTTAGGTACAATGGGCTGATTCTGGTTTTCAAATATTCTATATCTCTACTGAATTTGGAGCGGGGCGGTGGGGGTGGTTATGGCAGGGTCTACTTGTTCTATCCATAACTGAGAAAGTGCATTTAAAATCTTCAACTATTATTATAGATTTTTCTATTTCTCTCTTTGATTTGTCAGTTTGTGCTTTTTGTAGTTTGAACCTCTGTTGTTAAATGTTTATATATTTAGGATTGTTATCTGTTTCTAATGATATGACCCTTTAACATTATGAAAATGTTCTTTCTATTTTTAGTCATGTTCTTTGACTTAAAGTCTATTTTGTTTGCTATTGGTATATAACACTAGCTTTCGTACATTTAGAGTTTGCATGGTAAATATTTTTTAACCTATTTCCTTTCAACCTATTACCTGTATTTAAAGTGTATTTCTCATAGGGAGTATATAGTTGCTTTTTTTTTAATTTAGTTGATAGTCTCTGCCTCTTAATTGCAGCAAGTAGTCTGTTTACCTTTAATTCAGCTGTTGATGTGTTAAGGTGTAAGTGTCACATATTGATATACATGACTTCACTCTTGACCCCTGCTGATGAAGGGAACAAGTTCACTGTTTTAATTTTTATTTATTTACTTATTCAAGATAATCAACAAACATGGGATTTTTCTGTTAATGCCAGGTAAAATTTTTAAGTCTTTTGTAACTAGTGATTAAAACATTGTGATTTTGTCCCCTTCCCTACATCCTTTCCAGAACACATGGTAAATGTAATAAGTCATGGAGCTGTTTATGTCACTTCAGCCTTTCTGGAACATGCCACTTTAGCCAACTATAAATTGTTCATGATTCTTGATTTCTTGATGGAATACTCTAAGGGTTAATGAATGTACTTGTAAATGAATTTGCAGCACGGGCTTGTCGAGAACAGATGTCCATATTTCACTGTATGGAAGAGCAGTCCTTTTATTTAACTCTAGGTGATCTAGCAGTATTTCACAGAACGTGATTTTATTAACTCACTAATGGAAGTGATACACTGCATGAAGATCTCCTTAAGTTTTGTGTTATTTGTAATTTTTTTACATGAATTTCTGACAATGGAGAAACTCTTGACTGTGGCATCTGTTAGTATATTGCTAGATTTTATTTTATGCAACTCTTTACTGTAGTGTTTTTATAGTTTCAACTTTTTCTTTTACATTTTAAAACCAGAGTCTGGTTCCAGGGTTGTTTAATATTCCACTTCTGTTGATAACTTATTTTAAAAAAAGGTAATTCTAAGTATAGTCATTTAAGCTTTCTTTAATAGGGAGTTAATAAAAAACATTAACTTAACCTTGTAAGCAAGTCGATATTTTCAATGTTTAATTTGCAAATTGGTAAGTAATTAACAGAAGTTTATTGTAATGGAACTATGGAACATTTAGAATAAATATACCTTTCTTTAAAATCTAAAATGAAATTTCCATCAGTTAGACATTCATGAGTTCATTTAACAAGTATGTATAGAATGCCTGCCTTGTGCCAGACACGTTTCAAGATTCTGTAAACTGCATATGTATCAGTAATGTAATTAATATTAAAGTATCTAATCATAGGTTTCTGTCAGTGATATCCATCATTGTTTCAAGAAAAAACTTTTGGCTAAAATTAATGCTAGTATGTGACCCAAGTTTTTAGCTTTTGCCAATATTACAATGATTATGTTTTGAAATACTCAACCTTCTTTCATTTTAAATAAAGGTGATAGGTTGCAAATGCTACTAATCAAAAATGGAAATGGCTTTTCTTTTTTGGGTGAGTGAGAACATATGGATGTTACTGGGAAGGAGTGATCATGAATAATTTAGAATAACTTGATACCTTGTGTGGTAGTAAAAATGAAATATGCATTGGTTAAATGAGAGAGAACTATGTTATTTGGGTTTGAGGTCATTTCAGTAACATACACGTACTATCATTCTTTTTTTTTTCCTTCACTCTTGAAAACGTATAATAGAATAAGTAATGCTGTGAAGCCAATCGAGGAATGAAGCCAGATGCATTTTAATGCAATCACTTGGGAAGTCTGAGCAGTTAGAAATCACAACTTTCAGGAAAGAAACTGCTGATATCATTTGGATTAATGACCTGTTTTAGTGAAGTATCTCTTCATTTTTATAGCACATGAAAGCATTTGATACTCATTTGATTTTAGTTTATCCATTCATCTAAAACATTTTTGGCATGGCTCCCTGAGCAGTGTTTCCCCTGACTTTAGATCTTGAGGACTTGACTTTGTATCTGGGTATAGAAACTGGATCATTCTCTAGGGAGAGGTGTATGTTTTGTTTTCTTTCCTGAATGAAGCACAGATACCATAAACTCTGGGGAGGTGTTTATTAACATTACTCAGATGTAGTAGGAAGACTGCTTATAAATTCTCTGCTGCGTTTCCTTAGAAGGCCAAGAATGATCACTAAGATTCTTCAGGAATCATTGATTAATCTGAGAAGTAAAATCAGCTTAAAAGTGGAAATGTGAGTCCAGAAAATAAACACTGTATGTTTCCAGTAGGGAACTAGGATTTAAGGCTTTCTTTGAATTTGTTTCTCTAAGAACATGCAGTTTTTTTTTTTAAGTACATAGGAGCACTTCTTGTCTTCTCTAAATAGAAAAAAAAATTATTAGGCATCAGGGTATGTGTTCCATCCCCCATTTTTCACTTAGTATAATTTTTAAATTATAATATGAGAAACGTAGTAACTTTTCTAAAGAATAGATACAATTTAAGGTTATTTTTTAAAAGAATAATGTGCGATCACTCTGATTCTTATCTCAGCCATAAAAAGAACTTCTTTGTAGTTTACATATAAATGATTAATGTAATTTCAATTTTAATCGATTTCTGAAATTATTTCCTCCTTGCTTGTGACTAGGTTAAGGATTATTTTTATCTACACAAGAAATTGTGTGTAGCCTCGTCAGGTTTGGGGAATTAATTTCTCTTGTTCCATTTTAACTGGACATATTATATATAATATTGATTTTTTTTTCTTTTGTAATGGAAAGGAAGGGGCTAGGGAGAGTAGCTCTCCAACTTCTTTCTTTTATCAATAAAAATATTGGAAGTTTATTTAATATGCTCAGATAAAAGACCTGTATTTGTTTTCACATGAATGCATGACAGGAGAGTTTCTGAAGATACAAATCTGTGTGATTTCCTACTGTATTCCTTTGTACTATCTTCCAGAGAATATTTGAGACTCTAAATTTAAGAGAAGAAAAGAAGAATGGGAGGGGGATGAGGAGGGAGGGGAATATGTTGATAAGAGGCAAAAAAAAACCCCAAACATTAGAAGGAGGTGAAGTTCTGGGATGTTGGAAGGAGCAGTGTCTGCGGGCAACCCTCCACAGGTGGTAGAATCTTCCTGGGCAGTGGGGAAGGTTTGGTTGGGCAGGAGGATGTATGGGGGACCTAGGGAAGTTGAGCCCTGGATACTAGAGTGGGCAACTAGGAACAGTTTACCCAGGCTTGGCTCTGAAAAAGTAGAGGTGCTGGGTTCCCAGAACCTCTTCCATATTTCCATAGTAACTCAATGAGCTGAGAAACCTCTCAGAAGGATTTCACGTGATTTTAGATAGGGATACCCAAAAATGAATGAGATTTAGGGGGGAAAAGCCAGATGTTGAGATATGCCCCCCTAAATCAGGGAACCACAAAAGATTTGGTTATACATTTTGAAACATTGTGTGTGTGTGTGTTTGTGTATGTGTTGTGGCAGAGACTGAAGAAGCAGTGAATCACAATTATGTATCTTAAAAATCAATCATTTTATTTTTTGAGAAAAGCATGTATTTTCTTTTCCATCACAATGAGCAGTATGCTCTTAAATCTCATATTCACTTTCTCACCAACAGGTTTAATGTTTTCAGGGGTAGGACAAAGTATAAGGAGGTAATATAGATCCTTAAGGAAATATCTGATAGAAGCTGATTTTTCCAAGAATCTTACAAAGATAGATTAATTCAGTTTGGTAACATCTTATTCCAAAGGTGATTGGTGCAATTTGAAGGATTGAAAACATAGGTATGACAGTGGGGGAAAAAAAAAGCTAGTTAGAAAAAATAACATGAATTCTATGGGAAAATCCTTAAATTTGAAAGCAAACCTAAATGGCTTTGGTTTAGTCATAATGAGGCATAGTCAGAGATTGAAGAAGTTCAATTTAATTTTTTAAAAAAAATGTTCTAAGTAGTTTCTTTTCTTTTAGGGTGATTAAAATATTCTGGAATTGTATAGTAGTAACAGTTGCACAACTTTTTGAATATACTGAAACCCACTGAATTGTATATTTTAAAATAGTGAATTAAATGATGTTAAAATATATCTGTCACATATATTCAAACCATTTGCTATTCAGTGATCCATGTGGCATAGTAAATAGCATGATATTTTAAGTAAGATAAATATTTTATTCTCATTTAATGTAGATATAAACATTATTAACATTTGACAGATGAGGAAAACTGAGGTACAGAGAAGTTAAGTAAATTTCCCAAAGTCACATAGCTAAAAAGTAGCCAAGCCAGAGATTGAACATTAATGATCTGGCTTGAAAGTCCATGCTCCTAACAACTGTGCTATTCAAATAAGCAAAGGGAGGAAATAAAAAGTACGCAATAACAGTAGTTGGTTTGTCTTTTCCGTTGTTTCTCTATCGTTGAATTTTGATACATACATACATATATGGTTTTGTGTATATGAGCTATTTCTGTATCAGCATAGATTATGTATAAGTCTACATACTTTTTCAAAATTGGAAAATGTTCCACTGACTTGAGCTTTTTCTGCCATTTAATGGCAGTTCTTGAATAATGGTAATATTAATAAAAACTGTTGTTGTTTATTGAGCACTCACTAAGTCCCAAGTACCCTTTCAAGGGGTGTGTGTATGTGTGTATGTCTGTATAAATTTAATTCTCACAAGTCCCTATAAGTCAGATGCTTTATAGTACTGAGACACAGCTTAAAAGCCTTGCTAAAGTCTTATCTAAGAGTCTTGGTAGCAGACGTGCTAAAGCTTCCACAGATCACAAATGATACATCCTAGGCTCAATCCCAGAATGTCTGCTCCAGGTCACCCCTTCTTGCCTCTGTTGGGCAGTTTCCTATGTTGAGCAAGGTATTTCTGCACTACCCCTTTAATAGGAGCGTGATCCAGAAGTAGGCATACCATATCAGTTCCTAGTGGTTGGATATTTGGGTTGGGTATAATTTTAATGTGTCCTGAACCTATGAAAACGTTTTCATGTATAGGTAGACCATGACTGCTTGGCTTTAATATGATTATATAGAACACTGACTGCTCTAAACTTTCACTCCTACAGTAACTTACGTTCTATGATCAGAATACCAGTGGTGATTGTGAATTATCATATAGATTCTGAAATACGAATGCAGAGGAAATGCATTGAGCTTACTCTGTGGCAGCCTGGTGTTTTGGAGCTGGTGCTCATGAGGCTAGCACAATTAAAGAGTCTTTCCTTTCTTAAACCTGTGCCATCTCTCACCCCATCTCATGCCACACAGAGACACAGTCTGCTGAGACAGTCTATTTCCTTCCCCTGAGGCTTGCGGTATCCTTCAAGTTGAGTATGTCCTTCCCAGCTCACTGGGATCATGTTGATCCCTTCTGTTGATTTGGGTACAAGGCATGCAGCTCTGGGCTTCGGACATATAGGCAGGGCATCAGGTGCCCTGTGGAAACTTCCATCCCACTTGCTTCAGTTGCACTGGCTTTGAAGACAAAAAAGTGACTTCCATTGTCTTCACCGCATCCAATCACTAACTATATCCCAACATGGTGAATTAAAGATGGCACTTGCGGTCCCTTCAGGTACTCGCATAGAACTACATGAAAGATGGGTGAATTCAGACCTTCCTCATTTTCTAGATTACAGTTATCCTCCCATGCAGGCAGGCAGGGCTTCTGCTGGTTTCTCGTAAAACTTCTCATTTATTACCAGGTTGTCTGCTGCAAGGGGAGGAGCAAAATAGATTTCAGCTCTTCTTATTTTAGAAATTGGAATTTTATAAACAAATATTTAATTGCATAAGTAATTAATAAATGTATCCTTCAATAAAATGCAAATAGTATAGGTAAGATTTCCCACTATTCTAGAGAGAGTCAAATTTAAGAGTTTCAATTGTGTGTTGTGGGCCCTTTACACACACACATGTACACACACACACAGAAAGTGTTGCGTATTGTTTTACAAAAGTAATATTGTAATGTATGATTTTGCATCATCTTTTTATCACTTAACTTTTTGTTGTAAATAGATTAAACTCTTTTTTTATCCCATGGTGGGATATCACAGTTTGATTAGCCTTTCCCCTTCTGATAAATGTTTTTATTGGTCCCAGATTTTTGTTATTAGACAAGGCTGCATTGAATAGCATGGGCTATGCCTCCTTCTTCAAACGTGGGAAGATTTCTTCCAAATCAGATATTCAGTGTTAATTGTCGGTTCATCAGTAAGCGTATGGAGCCCCAAGATAAGTCCATTTTAAGTGTTGATAATTTCCAGTTGCCTTCCAAAGTGGTAGCGCTAATTTCATTCCCTCCAGCAGTGCAGGAGAGTACTCATTTGCCTACTTTCTACCAATGTTTGATGTTATCAGGTTTTACAGTGTTTGTTAACCTGATGGGTAAAGAGTGGCATTTTTTTTTCTTTTAACTTACTTATCCTTGAAGACCCAGAGAACTGAAATGTGTTATGTGCACACACTGATGACCTTTGGGTGTAAGCAGTTCTTAGTGAGGGTAGATTAAAAGCAAGGCAGGCTGCTTTATTTTATTCAGAATTAACTCAGAAACATAGAAGAAGCTGACAAGAAGATTTTCAAAGGCTTGGAGCCTGTGGCAGGTGGAGGGCAGATGGTGGGACAGTTAAGACGAAGGTCAGTATGTGACCAAAAGCCACCAATGAAACATCTGATATTATACCCTAATTGACAGCTGTGAAAGATTGAAAAGCCAAAAAGAGAAAAGGTGAGCTTGGGCAACTAATAGTTGAACAGGAAGAAAGTTACAAAATATGTTAACATGCAGTTCATAACTGATGTTAATCAAAGGCAGACCTCAAATTCTAAGTTTTGTTTCCTAGTTTCAGAGTGTAAAATGATGGTTTCTAAGAAATGTTATCTAGATAAATGACACGATTATTTTGACAAAAACAATCAATAAACATTAGTCCATGTTTCCTGTTGTTGCAGGGTTTTAATATGTCTGAATAATAGCTACCACTTTGTGAACAATTAGGACAGGCACTTGGCTAAGTGCTTTATATATACTGAGCCATTGAAGCCTCTTAGTAATCCTATGAAAGCAGGCAATAAAATAATTCCCATATTACAGATGTGGGGGGCTGAAGTCCTGAAAAGTGAAGTGACTTGTCCAGGGTGACACAACAGTGAAAGACCGAGTTGTAGGTCTGTATCACTAAGCTAATCACCATCTTCATAAAAGCCCAGGCCTCATCCCGGGCCGATCACTTTAGAATCTGGGCATGTAGGGTTGGGGTGAGGAGGTAAGCATCCTCAGATTGTTTAGTATTCCCCAGATGATCCAGTATTCAACCCAGGGTGAGAGCTACTGATGATAGGAACACTGTTTAAAATACAGTGATATTTATCATGTGCCAAAGACCACATTAAACACTTCCAATATGTGAAATGGTTTTCAAGCTGCTTTTATGGCAATCTACAGTTTGAAATATATTTTATATTGTAACCAAGTACAAATATACAGACATATGTAATTCAGAAATTACAATTTCATGTAAAAGCACTTATCTAGGCAGATGTGACACACTATGATTCTGTTCTGTTGTGTTCTGTATTGTATTATGTTAGAAATGCCTTAAACTAAATATGAATAATGAATAGTCCATTATTGTATACCCAAGGAAAATATACAGTCTAAAAAGTAGATTTCTCCTCAGAAGTTAACTAGCAAATACATTCAAGCTCAAAGAAATTAAAGCCTGCTGTCCAATTCCTTGTCTTTCCATTACAACTTCAGAAGTTTAAGTAGCAGTAGAAGTCTGTTCCCTCCAGTTTATTCTAAGTGATGCCTCAGGAATTGGTGATCCTGGAGCCCCTGCTGTCTAAGAAAGACCTCAGAAATTGAGGCCAAGACTCTGATGCCTTTTACTTTTAAAGAGCCAAAGAGTTAATAGGACACAGGATTATCACACAACATTGGCTCCACTACAACATAATCTGAGTTTTGTTGTTTTTTGTTTTTTTTTTTTAAGCCTGTGTTTACTCTCCAGAGCAGTTGTCCCAGGCAGTATTGCATTCGCAGAACCAAGCATTTAATGTTGCCAGAGACCCAGTGCTATAGACCAAGGGGAGTTGATACAGGGCATCTTGATTTCAGCTTCACTTGCAGAATCCTACCCATGAAGAGAAGCTCTGTCTCTTAATGAGACGTTAAAGCTGACACTGGCCAGTTGACCTGGTAGAAAAATCCACCTTTGCATTACTGTTTTTCTAACTCAGAGAATGGTATTTGAGGTAGCACTGTTGCTCTGCTGAGCATGATAAGCAGGATTGTATGGTGGCCCCAAGACTCCTGAGCACCTGGTATACATGTCTTGTCTAATCTAACTGAATATGAGTGGAACTCTGTGCATGTAATGAGATCTCACTCTACTTATACCCGTACCTTAGATGACAAAAGAGATTATCCAGGGAGGCTGATTTAATCAGATACGACTTCTAAAAGCAGAGTGTTTTCCCCTCTGGTTGCAGAGGAGGATGTTGGAGGGATGAGTTTCCTTTGGCTTCAGAGTTGTGGACTGCCTTGGGTGCCTGTGTGGTAAGGACATGCGTCTGAACTCGTAAGATAATGTGGACCCAGACCTACAGCTTCAAGGAGCCAAATTCTGCCAATAACCCGAGTCACCGTGGAAGAAGACCTCGAGTCTCAAGTGAGATCAACTCCCCCGCTGATGACTTGATGTCCACCCAGTGAGACTGAGCAGAGGATGCAGCCAAGATGTGCCCAGGCTCCTGGCCCACAGAAACTGTGAGAGCGTAAATGTGTGTGGTTTTCACCATTGAGTGTGTAGTAATTTGTTATACAGCAACAAAAAAATTAATATGCAAAATTAAAAAAACTGCAGTGGGCGTAGCTCTAATTAGCAGGTCTTATTTAAATTATTTTTCTATCTTGTCTGGTAGCTCCCTTTCCATTTTCACTCCATCCAGCTCTGAGTTGAGTGTGGGCTTTCTCTTCTGAGGCAGCACTTCTCCTGGCACTGGACATTTTCACTTCTGTGCCCCAACAGCCGTCCTGCTCCCTTTCTGTCTCCTGGGGAATGTTTCTCCCACATCTTCTCCTGTGCTTCAGCTGCAGACTCCCTCTTGGCTCATCCTGGGACTGGAGGCTGCTGTTGGTGTGACTGAAGCTTCTGTCCCAGGAACTATTGAAGACCAGAGCTTCTGTTTTAGGACTCATTTGAACTCAGTTTATTTCCCCATCATGTTCCCTCAGGGCCCAGACCTATTCCCCTGCCTTTCAGATCATACTTTAAAGTCACTGAGTAATTTCTGAGCTTTCCAATCTTGAACCCATGGACAAGCAAAAGGACTTCAGCATTAGTCTAACCTCATCTTCCTGCCTTTAACCTGGAAGGTAGAATTGCTCCTAGGGCTCTTGACTGAGCTTTCTTAGACCTGGTGCTCCAGTTCTGAGTGGCAAGAGGAGAAACGCTATTAAAAGCAGCAAAAATGCTTATGCCTACCAAAGCCTACAAATGCTCTCTTTCTCTGCAACAAAATCTTGTCCCTAGTCTTGTCTGCCCAGGAACAGCGGTGTCTCCTTAGTCAACTGCAGCAGCCGATCCTTGACCTGGTTGGAGCTGTCCTGCATCCTCCTCAGCCCCTTCCCTCCTGCCTGGCTTGGGCTTCCCTGCCTTTTCCCTTGTGCTTCAGGCCCGAGTTGTGCTTTAGTTCCTGTCTCTGTAAAAACAGCTTCTCACCTGGGGCAGAGCTCTAGTGTCTCTCTCTTGGGTTGGATTCTCCCATCGTGGCCCCTGGGGAGGGGGGACGTTTGTGCTAGGGAGTCCTCGAGGAAGCGGTCTTAGGAGAGACTGGTAGGAAAGCAGGGGCAGGACAGGAAAGAGGAAGAAGCTGAGCAGTGGGCAGATTCGGGCCAAGTCCTGGCTGATCTTGATCCTGCAGGCAGCTCTGGAATATAAATTACCCCCCGGGTCTGTTCCACTTTAAGGGAAGGGAGCTGATCTTTCATCCTCCTGCACCATTCAGCTGTTGGGTCTGGGTCACACCAGGAAATGTAGTTCCAGGCATTTTCTGTTTTGTGCTTGTAAAGGTGATGCATCTCCAGTCATACAAGACAGGCCTTTAATAGAGGTTACAGGTAACAGGTATGAATGTTTAGATGCTAAGCGTATATAAACTGGGAGCCAGACATACAGAACCTGTCAAATGGATCCCCATGGACTTTGGTTGAATAACAACAGTAGTCACTACTAATGAGACTTTTGTCCTCCAAGTTCAGAATATGATGGCCCCAGGCTTGAATCCTCTTGCTCGAGGCAGGGCTGTTAAACCCTCCTGGCCTCATGTAAGGTTTATCTGTCACCGTTCATTTCCTTTGCCCACACACTGAAGTCCAGGACTAGAAGCCACAGATCTTAGTGTGATAAGAGCACCATTTGCTTCACCAGTTTTGACACTTTGATGTGTATTTCATACACCATGAGATGGCTCACTAAAGCTTAAAGCCTTTGAGAGGGCACCAAATCAGTAGAACCCCTTTGCCCACTTAAATTCTAAATCAGTGGAAAATAAAGCAGAGAAGAGGCTATGGAAGCCAAATTGTTACCTTTGTTACTGCTAGAGGCCAAGTTCAAGAGGAGAGTTTTAGTTCTTTTGGCTAAGTGGACTTGTTAAAGCTGAACTCTAGAATAAGCAGTTGCGTCTACCCTCTTACAGGCAGAGATGCACAAGGTAGGCCTCACTGTACAATCTCTGTTCCAGAAGAGCAGTGGAGCAAGATTAGAATCAAGGCAGAGAAGTGTGGCTGGCGGGCGCGGTTCATTGTTTCCAACTGTACCAGGGAGTTAGTCCTCCCACATCCCCTGGAGCAGAGGAAGAAGAAGGTGCAGTCCTAAGCTAAAGAGGTTTTGTCCACATGGAAGGAGTGAAGGAAATTGTTTTCTCCAAACACATACACACATGCTCACATTCAAGTGCAAACACGTGTATTTAGAGTCGGCATTAAGCTTTCTTTACATACAAATGAGAACATTTCCATTTACCTTCATTAAATCATTTAGGAATCCCTGCTCAAATGTCATATGCAATTTTTAAGATGTTATTAAACACATGAGTTTCTATTTGAACAGCACCAGTATAATGTTATCTTTCAAAAGTAGGCAGTCGACATTGATGACTTCTAAAATGCTTAAGAATTTCTTTCTATTCTGGATTAGGAACTTTAGGGACTGCCATTAGGAATGTTTTTGAAAATAATCTCCAAGTGGACCTCACTTAGTAACCCAGTTTACAGAGAACAATCCACAGTTGTTCCAGTCTCACTAACTCAGATATTCCTGTAGTTACTTTTCATAGATTACCAATTTTTCAAGGAGAAGGAACCCGGGAAATTGTAAACAACAGTGTATTGAACCCAGCTAACTGCTCCCTCGTTTGCATTCTCTTAGCTCTTTTACATACTCTTAAAACTCTCATCAAATTGTTTTTGTTTAGCTATGTGTTTCCTCTGTACAACTCTGAGCATCTTGAAAACAAATACCCAGAAGCAGTCATCAGGTTGTCAGCAAAGGAAATGATCATGTGAAAGAGGCCTTCACCCATTATCTTCTCAAGATTAAGAAGGTCCTCCCTCTTGGAAGATAACACGGGTGCCTTCTGTTCCCCACCAGCTAAGTCACTGTAGGTGCCGTATTTCAGGTTTTGTAGTTGCCCTAGTGCTCAACCTGATATGTATTGCACAGCAGGAACTCAGACATGTTGAATTGATTTCTCCTGTCTGATGTTCATCTATCAAGGATTCAGAAGCCAGTTGAGGTGTCGTGTTCATGAGGATCCCTGTGGCAGGGACATTAAGTGTCCCCTAGTGTGGATTCTGTTTTCATTTCCACGTCAGTTCTCCAGCCCTCTCCATCCAGCCTGCTCTGTGCCATAGGAGGCTGACTTCTGTAGATTTCTATAATAGACTTGCTTGCTGCTCAGCCCCCAATTCTAGCTGAGATCAGCCAGTGGATGGCAGGATGTCTGAGGGTGAGGAGCCTGCAATCACAGTAGTTATTCCATCAGCTGCTTCCAAGCTGGGTTGTCGTAAATAGGCAGTGGGCTGGTACTGGAGGCCCCAGCTTCTCATAAGCAGTCCTCTCTTAAGCTAGAACCCCTGTCCAGTGCCTGGCAACCTCTCCTTATGTTGTGGGTTGGATTATGTTCCCCTGAAAGGTATATTAAAGTCCTCATTCCCTGTACCTGTGAATGTGACCTTATTAGGAAATAGGATCTTTGCAGAATCAAGTTAAGATGAGGTCATACTGGGTTAGGGTGGGCCCTAAATAAACCTGGTAGCTGACGTCCAGTGTCCTTATAAGGACAGAGAGAGATTTAAAGGCCAGAGGAGACGCAGGAAAGAGGACCTGGTGATCGTGGAGGCAGGGATTGCAGTTAGGCTGCCACAAACCAAAGAAGGCCAAGGATTGCCAGCAGCAAGCAGAAGCTGGAAGAGGCAAGGGGGGATTCTTCCCTGGAGCCTTTGGAGGGAGGCTGGCCCTGCCAACACCATCATTTTAGACTTCTCTCCTCCAAAACAATGACAGGATAAATTTGTTTTAAGTCACCTGGTTCATGGTACTTTGTTATGGCAACGGTAGGAGACAGATATACCTCCCCCTGCCCCTCTGGGCCTATGAGTGGTCAGAGCTCTTGGCTGCTGATAATTTAAGATAATATCTGATGATAATTTCCCTTAACCTTATGCATACATTTTGTGAATAGTCCCTTTATTGAACTCACCTCAGCTACCCCGTTTGAATGTGCCATCTGTTTCCTGATGGGGCAGCCCCAATGGACACCCCCAGTTTCCATTCTTCTCGTCTTCCTTTCAGTTACAGAAAACTTTGCCCTTTACCATTGTCTTTGAGTTTTGGCCAAGCACATGTTCACAAGGTTGTCTGAAATTCCCAGGCTCCCTTGTGGCTGGGGTAGCTATGTGGTTAATTTCAGGTTGGTGAGACATGAGTGAAAATGATAGGTTCTGCTTCTGGGTTCCATTCTGTGGTTGATTGAATGATGGTCCCTCATGTATGTCCATGTCTTCATCACTGGAACCCATGAATGTGTGTGCTACCTTCTGTGGTAAAAGAGACTTTCTATAGCCAATTAATTTTAGGATCTTTCAGAGGCATCCTGGATTATCCAGGTGGTCCCAGTGTAACGACAAAAATCCCTCTAAGTGGGAGGCAGAGAATCAGGGTCCTGGAGATGTGTTGATGGAGGCAAAGATTAGAGTGTTGGCTTTGAAGGTGGAGGAAGGGGCTATAAGCCAAGGAATGAAGGCAGTCTCCAGAAACTGGAAAAAGCATGGGAAAAAAATTCTCACCTAGAGCCTCCAAAAGAAACACTTTGGACACCTTGATTTTAGCTCATAAGATCCACTTTAGATGTCTGACCTCCAGAATTGCAAGATAATAAATTTATAATGTTCTAAGCCACAAAGCTTGTGGATTTTTTTTTTACTACAGCAGCAGTAGGAAAAATGCAAAAGAGAAAACTGCTTGTACTCCACTCAACTTTTTCTTTTTCCTCTGAGTTGAAATGTGAAAATGGGGATGCTAAATTGGACCTTGCAGAAGAGGACAATGGAAGAAGCTCTAAGGAACCTAGATCCAAGTCTGGATTATTAAGCAAGAGAAAAATCAGCTCCTGTCTTATTTGGGTCGGTGTATGATGTGTTCCTTTGTTCCAGCCTATAACAGTCACATATCATTGTTCTATTCTGGCCGTATTTGTGAGGACTCTTAATTTCTAAGAAATAGAAACTGACTCTATCTGTTTCATCACAGAGGGCATTTATTTTAAAAATGTTTAATAAATCAAGGAGAAAATACCTATGAAGGTCAGAGAGCCAAGCCCAGAATTTATACAGCCAAGAATACCAAAACCATGATGGACCTCACAGCTTGTGTCATGAATACCATGGCCAACATAAGATCCAAGTGCTAGAGTCACTCTGTGTGTCCTCTGGGAAACGAATGGCATTGCCACCGTTGCTGTTCCTCTCCTCCGAGCTGAATGCTGTCAGTCCCTGGGAGTCTGTGCTGTAAGCGTCCCAAAGTCTGAGGAGGGTGCATTTACTTGTCAGAGCCTAGCTGTTGGGCTGCCTTATAGCTGCAAGGGAGCATGGGAAGAAAGGTTTCTGGTAACTGGGAGATTGCTGCCTCAGAATTTGGAGGGAGTACTCATGTAGGGGATGAGGATGGTGGCTGCCCAGACCAAAGAGCAAAAGTCCACTCCCCCTGCCACTCCCTGCTGTGACGGGAACGTGAGGGTGACTGTAAAATAGATTCCATTATTACTCAGCAGTAGCATCAGGGCACTTGGCGCTTGCAGATGTAACCTTTTCAGTAGGCAGTGATATGTCTTTTTAGCTCCCACAATTTAAGGAGCTAATGTGGATTTCTTTTTTCCTCATTGAGTTTATTTGGTTTCAAATGAAAAAGGTATTTTGAAGAGGGGAAATGAGAAGGCAGAAACATCTGCAGCTTGGCAACCAAAAGAAGCAGGAGGAAGAGGTGGGCTGAGTAGTGGAATGTGTAGAAACGAATCGTTGGGTACCCAGCAGCTGTAGTGGTTGTGCTGTTTAAAGACATTCCCCCAGAAGAGGAACAGGGGGGCAGCCGGTTATTGAGTTGCATGAGGCATTGGAACTTGGAGCTAATCAGGCGATCTAATTGACTGAACATCTGCAGCCGCTTTATCCTTATTCTCAAATGCACATTCCCTCTTTGCGTGCCCGGGATGCCTCCTTGTCTCCTAGCCGTTCTAATAGAAGCTCACTGTGGGGTTTACATTTTGACTGCTTTTAGTTGCACTGAAATTCAAGTGATCAGCTTTGAAGTCAAAAATAGTAAATTTTTCCCCCTCTCCTTTCTTTTCTCTAAATTGCTTTGAAGGAGAGGGTTGGAAAAGTGTCTAAGAGGGCGAGGTACTCCAGGTGACATGAGTGACAGTGCTCTGAGACTGTGTTCACTTAGACCGTCCAGGCCAAGTTCAGTGCTGAGCTGGGGTTGCAAAGGGAGAGACAGAGAGGAAAAACCATGTGCAGCCGGTGTTTCCAAGAGCATAGGTGCCTTCACCAGCTTACCTTGAACTCATTTCCAAGCAAAAGGCTTTACCTTCACAGGCCCATCGTTTTCCGTTTTGAGTTTATTACCTGGATATAATTTGCATTAGTGCCTAAGTCCTAATTATTGTCAATAATCATTTTCTAGCTGCTGTTGCCATAGCATCTAATTCTTTGGCAAATAGAGAAGAAATAACAATGAGGTGTGTGCTTTCCCTTTAGACACTGAAAGAAAGATTTAGAAGGGGAAGAAAACACACAAAAATGAAACATTTAAAAGGAAAGAAAACAGTATTGTTTGGGGAAGTTATGAAAATAACACCAGATGCAACAAAAGCAGGTCTTAATTTACTTTTACTTGGATCTGACTGTGTAAAACTCTGAATGTGTTTATTTTCACAGCTAGTCATATATGCTAGAATCCATTACCTGCAAATATGTTAACAATTTTTTGTTTTGTGTGTCAGTCGTTTCTGCTGGGAATGAGAATAAAAAATGATGTAGCTGGTAGAAATATGGGGAAAATGCCAAGAGGCTTATAGGATCTCAGTCCCATGGGTTTCGGTGAATTACTGTCCTGGATGAGTCAGGTTTGTGAAAATAGCTATTTTGTGTCTTCTGGGACCGTTTTCTAAGGATCATGCAGAGCGACATTTTGAATGCTAAATCCAGTTCAGTCTTTCTTATTCGTGAAATGTGTGGTCAGTAGAAATAACAATGAAATGTATTTCTGTAAAAAATATGATTATATGTTCTCCTGGCACATGAGAATTCATTTCTTCTGTAAAAAAAAAGATTTCAAGAAATCATTCATTTCCAAAAATAAAGGAAGAAATGATTCATTTACGAAGTACCTAGTGAGTTTTAACTGCACCTGAAGTCTTATAGAACGTGCCAAGGATGTGATGGCCATGCCCAACCCCTTTCTCATGGAGCTCTCAGGCTGGTGGGAAGCAGATGGGCACTAAATGTAAAAATAAATGAAGATCATAAATCCAGGGAGTGCAAATGGATATAAAGACAGTACAACAAGGCTTCATAAAGGGCGAGGCAAGGGAAGGAGAACTCTTCTGTAAGGAGGGTTCTCCTGAGTAAAGACCAGAAACGTGAGAAGAAAAGCCAGCCATGGGAGGTTGGGGCAGAAGGAAGATTTGCAGACCACCTTTGGCAAGTGCAAATGCCCTGAGGTAAGGATAAACTGGATTTATTAAAAGAACAGAAAGGAGGCCACTGTGACTGGAGTACAGTGCAGGAGCCTGAGGGTCAAAGAAGAGGTGAGAGGGAGAGAGAGGGAACAGACATGGAAGGCTTGTGGCCCATGATCAGGAGTCTGGATTTTATTCCATGGACAATGGGAAACCATTAGTGAGTTTTAAAAAGGGGACTAGGTATTGATTTAGGTTTTGGACTTTGGCTCCTGGGAAGAAAATGAGAAGGAGGAGGTTGAGGGTAGAAGTTGACTAGTTAAATGTCAATTTCAGTAATCCTGTTAAGAGATGAAGATAGTTTGGACTGGGGTGATAGAGAGCCTGGAGATGAGAGGCATTGATAGATTATATCTCAGTTTCAATAAATATGTGTTTGCATGTAAGTGTACACATAAATGTGTGTATGCACATATAAATCTCATTATAAATATTGTTTCAAATGTAAAATTTTAACTTGTAAGGCATTAATAGGAAAATAAGGCTGTGAGTCATGTATAAATAGTATCTGAGTTCTGTTGAGGTTATCATCATAACATCATCCATAATAAGCATTAACCCTTATGAGGCAATCACCCTTCACTAGCCACTTTAGTGCTAGTAGGTACTAGTGCTTTGTAGGTACTAGCTTGTCTAATTCTAAAGATGAACCAGTTAATACCTTTGTGATTTTTCCTGTTCTAGAGGAGGAACTGATGGTAGCTGGCCAGTAAGGGCACTGCTGGGATTTGTACCCCAGGTTTTCCGGCTTCAGAGCCTGGGTGGTGCTGACACTGTGTCCTGGCATCCAGTCCACTTGGGTGGCAAGAAAAATAACATGCCTGTTGAGTTGTCTCTCTTTGAATGAATGATACGAAATCTTACTCCCCTTGGAGATACATGTTCTGGACTAGGAGAATTAGTTTGGACTTACAGATAATTCTAGTGCCCCGGTGTCTCAGACATTAAATTCCCTCAGAACTGAGCAGTTGGCTCCATGATTCTGGTAATGGGTCCCTGAAATCCACTTTGGGGAGCCACAGAGTCTGTGTATTATTATATTAAGCAATTGTGTAGTGTGGTCAGGAAGCCATCTAAAGAGAAGGAAAAAATCAAAGTGAGATAGGGTGGCTGCACCTTCACTTTCTCTAAGGAGGCAGACTTTGTTCTTCCTTTTCTTTATGCTCCTTCGAGCGCTGCACAAGTGCTAAAATATTGCTGTGTTGATTCCCCCCATCCTGGTCCAGGTTGGTTGTGAGTGTCTTTGTTTATTTCAGTCTTCTGTGTTTACCCTCCAGTTCTGTCAGGACTGACTGCCAGCCACAAAGCTTCCTGCTGGTTGAGATAGGCTGAGTAACAACCACACAAGGTACCCACAGCGTCGGCCACACACCGAAGTCCCTGATAACATGGAATTCTCGGAGCTGCTGGGGAGCAGGGCTCTAATGAGGCCCCAGAGGAGCAGGGGTGGCCAGTGCCTCTCCTCGCTGCCAAGGAATCAGAAGCATCCCTGGGGTTGTTAATACCAGAAAACCCACTGGTGCAAATCATTTGGGTCCCTGTATCTAAAGAATCAGGTTTTTTTGAGCAAAAAATCAACTTAGCCACTTTTCACCTGCTTTATTCATTTTGCTGGTGAGGAAACTGAGGTGTAGGCTAGTCAGCGAAACTTGGTAAAGTTTTAGCAGTGTCAGAACTGGGGCTTCAACCCACTTCTATGAGTTTTTTTTCTAGTAGTTTCAATTATGAAAATAATAGCTACTGTTTGTTTAGCTCTGTGCTTGACTTTTTGTGCCTTAGGTTATTTAGTTCTTAAGATGACTCACCAAACACAGTTCCTATTACTTAACCCCATATGGCAGATGAAGAAGATAGTGTATATATGAGATGTTAAGTATTTACTTAAAGTCAAGGAGACCATAAATAGAAGATAAAGGACTCACATCCAAATGCATCATACAGGAGACTACACATATTATCTCTATGCTATTCTTTTCTTCATTTGACTCTTGATATGATATGTATCTTTTTTTTTTAAGCATGAGGGCTCTTCATGCCACTGATTATCATTTTTAATATATGGCCTAGGGATACACGGATGTCTCATGAACAGTTGTTGAGGAGTGTTGCAAAGATTCACTCCTAAAAGTGGAAGGTATCTTAGATTGTATTCTTTGGGAGACCAACTTTGAGACAACTTTGAGAGCGCTGTATATAGGAAGTTCATTTTAGAGTTCTCTCAGGATCAACTCTGGTGAGAGAGTAAAAGAAAGAGGACTGGACCAAGGAAGGCGTTCAGCTGTGATGCAGTTACATCAAAGGCCCAGCCCCTCTTATGGGGAGATCTGGGCTGGGCTGGCCCTTAATGATTGCCTCTTTGGCTCCATAAAGGCATGAGACTGGATCTTTCAGGCTGTCCCTAAGGAGGGAGGAACAGCTTTGAATAAGGTGATTCTTTTAAGCTGAAGGCAGTTCCTGTAAGAGGACTTAGTCAACTGCATTTCCAGCAGGTGGAGTCATGAATGCCTCATTCTGAAGGGATCACTGCAATCCAGTCCTTGTGTTGAACACATCTACTTGCTTTGTGTAATAGGTTTTGGAAACAGCTTCTTCAAGATTCTCATTGGCCACTCTCTCTCTCTCTCTCTCTTTTTTTTTTTTTTTTTTTGAGAAACTTACCAAAATATTTTGTCCTATTAGGGAACAGCTAATAGGACAAAATATGTTATTCACCTCTGCATTTGGTTTCCAGGTGCAAAATCTGTATATCATTATACAGATAGCATATAAAAAATACTGTATAAATAAGTGTTTGTCACAACACTTACTGTCTTTCTACTTTACTATCCATTCTAGATTCTCTTTGGCTGGAACTTCCTTTCCCCCTTTATTTGTTTATTGCTCTTCTAGCATGAGGACCCTGGAGTGACAGACAAGGTACACACTATAACTTAAAGTTCAATGGGACTCTGGCTGTGTCCCCTGGTGGAAATGTTCTGTCTCTGGGAACAAATATTAAATTAACAGTTTCAGCAAATATAAAGGAGAAAATTGCAGTGCAGATCAATGAGAGTCATAAGTGAGGCCACTTCTGCTTTTACTCCCTGGTTCCTGAAAGTATGTGTTCTACTTGGTCATTAATTGAGGGTATGTTCTATGCACTAGAGATGGGTACCTCATTCTTACAGGGAATCCTCTCCAAGATGATGCCTCACTATTCCTTTGAAATGTCATTACAATGCTGGGATAGCTGGGTATCCACACACAAAAGAAGTTAGACCACTTCCTCTCACAACAGGCCAAGTTATTTCAAAATAGGTGATATGCATAACTATAAGAGCTTAAATTATAAAACTCCTAGAAGAAAAGTGTAAATCTTTGTGACTTTGGACTAGGCAATGGTTTGTTAGATACATCATCTAAGTGTCAAAAAAAAGAGTCACAAATTGGACTTTGTCAAAATGATGCATATTTGGGCTTCAAAGGACACCAATGAGAAAGTGAAAAGACAGCCAATAGAATAATATAAAATATTTTAAAGTCACATGCCTGATAAGAGACATGTATCCATGTGTAAATAACTTTTAGAAGGCAACAATAAGAAGACAGATAACCCAGTTTTTTAAATGGGCAAAGGATTTGAACAGACAGTTCTCTAAAGATATAGAAATGTCCACTAAGCACATGAAAACATACTCGAGATAATTAGAAGATAAGCCACAGACTTGGAGAAAATATTATAAAAGACATTTCTGATAAAGGACTGTTATCCAAAATATACAAAGAGCTCTTAAAATTCAACAATAAGAAAACAAAAAATCTGACTGAAAAATGAGCCAAAGATCTTAACAGATACCTCACCAAAGAAGATATACAGATGGCAAATAAGTATATAAAAAGATGTTCCAGATGATATGTCATCAGGGAAATGCAAATAAAAATAATGAAATACCACTCCACACCTAGCAGAATGGTCAAAATCCAGAACACTAACAACAAATACTGGTCAGGATGTGGGACAACAATAACTCTCATTTATTCCTAGTGGGCATACAAAATGCTGTACAGTTGGGAGCCAGTTTGACAGTTTATTACAAAAATAAGCATATTCTTACCATACTATCTAGCAGCCATACTCCTTGATCTTTACCCAAAGGACTTGAAAACTTATGGCCACACAAACACCTGCGCGTGGATGTTTATGGCAGCTTTATTAATAACTGCCAAAACACGAAGTCAACTGACTCGATTATTTGGTGCCTGTCTGGTATGTGTTAACTTGTAATACTAAGGTCTTCGCATTGTGTTCTCACTCCTGTATCCCTGTTCAGGTATGTTCAGGTACGTATTCCTGTACAGGTACATGCCTGTTCCCCAGGTTACCCTGTCCCTGATCTACCAGTCTTATTTTAGACTCCTGACCAACTAGCCAAGCTATTTACTGCCACCCGTCAGTCCATTTATTTATTCTTATCTTGGGATACTTCTCTTGTAACAGAAAACTGATGCTCTGCCCATTGTGAAGGTTTACCTGCACTGCTGTCTCTCAGGGTCATCTCTGAAGATGTGGTGCAGTGGTTTATTTTTGATTTACACCCACATACACGGTTGGCTACTCTGGCCCTGCTCGTGCCTGATCCCAGAAATACCATTTTCATGTTATGATGGATTTCTGAGGCCTGCCTGATCATATGATTTGGAAGGTCTAACTGAACCTGGGTTACGATGGATGGTTCTGTCTGGATGGTCATAAAATGCCCCATATAATGTCAGGCATCTCCCTTTACCAGGGTTCAGTAGCACTACAGAGGCTGTTTTTCAAGTGGTATACTTCTCTGCAGAGGCATGTACTTGCTCCAGAACCCTGAGAGGGTCTCTGTGATTCTCTTATTGGGCTTGCCAGAAACTTTACCCACCACTGAAACCTCTAAAACCCTAGGATCTGCCTGGTCATATGGCACTAGGAGAAAGGCCACTTGCATTCCCGCCTTGGTCTGCTGCAGAGTCTTTTCCTGCTATGGACCCACTCAACACTGGCAGCCTTTGTACCACATGATGAACAGCCCAGGGAAGTATTCAGAAAAGGAAGAGGCCTAAGTTGTGGTGGGAGGTATAATGTGCAGTAGTTTGTCCTTCACTTTGGTAAGAATGTCGCCATGTGCCCCCAATCATGAGACCATCAGAAAAAAAAAAAGTTCAGCTATGAGGCAGACCACTGGATGTTGGTTGGATTTTCCTCCCACCTTCTGGAACACATGTATCGTATCAGGCCTTCTAAAATCCTTGATATACTATATTGCTCATTTGGTCTGACTAACATGGTGCTATTGCTATAGCATCATCTTCTGCAGAGTGTACACACTGTCTAGTTCCCTTGAAATTATATCGTATCAATGAGTGGAAGTTGCCGTATCCTCAGGGCAAGGCCATAAATGTGTACTGTTGTTTATCCCAAGCAAATGCCCTAGAAAAATATAGAAAGTTCAACAATTCATATTATGAATCCTACATAATTTTAATGTCAAAAGCTGATATGGTATATAAAAAGGAAATGACCAATATACATGTGATTTTAGGAAAAATAATTCTAACTAAAATGTAAAAATTTAACTAAAATATGAATAGTTGGCATTCAGGAATGTATTAAGAGGATAATAATTTTGACCAAGAAAGGTTTGTGCCCAGGAATTAAGAGTATTTTACTACATCATCAGAGGCAACAAGTCATTTTGGAAAAACCATATGACCATAAGTAAATACACGCTGAAAAACCGTCTGATCAGGTTCAGTTGCTATTTCTCATTTAATACATAGATAAAACAGCAACAGAGAGTATTTAGAGGTGATACGATCTGTGTAGCAAAAACTATCAAAGCCACATGTGTCAGGCTAAATGGCCAACCACTAATATTGAACTAAGAAATAGATGAACATGCCATTATTTCCAAAAACATGTTATAACCAAATCTACATCATTTGGCATAAGAATAGACAAATAGATTGGTAGACTAGAATATAGAAGCAGAAATACATTCTAGTATGTGTAGGAACTTAATGTGTACCAAAGATGGCATTTCAATTTAATGGTAAATGGATGATTCATTTAAGAAGTGGTGCTGACACAAATGAATATTCATGCAGAGTAAAATTAAGGTGGGGCCCTTCCCTTACTCTATCTAAATAACTATAATATGGTTTCTATATGGATTTAGGATTTAAATGTGAACAAATGAAATTTTAGAAGGACGTTTAAGAGGCAACATACTTAATTTAGTGGTGAAAAAACTATTCTAAATCAAGATAGCAACCCAGAAAATATGAGTAAAATATGGACATATTTTCTGTGTATAACTTAGTGGAAACTAACTCCATGGAAAATATTAGCATAAAGAGAATCAGTGGAAAATATATTGAAGAAAATTTCCAAAGTAGATGACAGGCACAACGGGTTAATGTCCATGATATACAAAGGGTTCCTACAAATTGACATCTGTAAATTTTATGTCTTTATAAGCAGTTCAATAGAAAAATGAACAAAGAAACAAACCCGCAATGCATTGAATAGTAAAACCAAGGAGCTGGCAAATAATATAAAAAGATGCTTAAATTCATGAGAGGTCAGAAGTGAAAAAGTGACAGCATTTGCTTGCCTGGTAGAATTATGGATTTTTTCACACTTTTAGTAAAGCAATCTGGTATTGCCTATTAAAATTTTTTAAATTACATTTTACATGTATTTTTATTTTTGGTAGTCTATTTCATGTAAATGAAAGTGTGTGTGTGTGGGTGTGTTACATGAGGGCTCTCAAAGTGTGGAAAAGGGTTGAAAACATTTTGATAACATCTCATTGTATACTACATAACTATTAAAAATGATATGTTAGAGCTATGCCACTGACTTGGAGAAATTTTTATGAGGTGTTACTAAGAATAGCAAGTTGAGGAAAAAACAATATAAATTTTACAAATCAATGACAAATGCTTAATGTGTAAGTATATATGTGTGCATAAATATGTATATATGAATGTATACACGTATGTTTAAATAAAATTAAATTAATAAATATGAGGGAAACTATGGAAGAATACCTGTTCTGCTGGCTTTTAACCTGAAAGTAGTGAGGTGGGAATGACAGAGTTATGTGTGTGGATCAAGAAAGGAGTGAAATGGAGAAAAGAAGTAATGAAAGAAAAAGTAATTTTATTAAATTAACAAAATTTAAACAAATAAAATAAACAGAATAAACAGAAATTTTAAAATTGTTTTGGATGCTTGTGAATGTAGGTATTTATTGACTGACTGCTTGAAGTATCAAGGAATAAAACCAGATCAAGAAGAACTTTACTAAGAGGCAGTGCAGTTGAGTGATTAAGGACAGAGATTGGACCCAGTTCTCAACTCTGTCCTTTACCTCCTGTGGATGGTGTGTAAAGTACAGGCTACAGTAAAATCAAGACAGCTTTATTGATGTTGTGATTTAAGTGGTTCTTTTTTGTTTGTTTGTTTGATTATTTTTGGTTATCAGGGTTTTTTTGGTAGCAGATCACACCCTGAATTTGTATTTATTTGCTTTATCACTTGGTATCCCTAAAGAGTTGAATTTCATGTTTAAAGGTTCTATATGTTTTGTCAGGAAAAAAGAAAAATAAAAAACTTGACCTTGAAATGCAATTTAAATAAAAGAGCTTTCCCTTGAGCTTAATGAATTTGTAGTATAAATTAATACAGCTACCAAATCTGTGAATGTATAAATAAAATAATTACATTGGTGCCTCTGAATAGACAGGTGGGGTTTTATGGACACTTCAGATGTGCTGGTGGCATCTGAATCTCGGAAAACATACCAAATAGATTTCAAGTTATTGAAGTAGGATAGAGGGGATTCCAAAAGGATGGTTTTCACAAAGCCTCAACTGAGTAAGGCGGTGGTCAGATAGCATCCACATCTTCAGAAAATTACTTTGACAAGATTGAAGAGTCTAAACTGAAAGCCCATCAGAGAGTAGATAAATGTTTAGGACAGCTTGCTGTTCAGAAAATTTATAGCAAATAATAGGCATTCTAGTTTTAGTTTGGGGTAATAGCCACTAATTGCTATGAGTTAACTAGTGGGTATTTGAAACAGTAGCCCTGCAGGACAGACAACCCAACACTTCTCTTGGAACTTTCATCATATTGTATATGGTGTTTTGGAAAAATGTTGAGGTTTTTAAGATTGCTTGTTCTTTATGTAAAATTGTTTTTTGAAGATTGAGTTTTCCATTACTTCTCAACCACATTGTACCAGAGAATCACCTAGGCTATACGTATAAAATATGCCTCTCTTGATCTCACATTGGTGTCTTCCTTCAATTAATCTAAGAGTAGGGAGCTGGCTGTATAATTGCTTTTTAAAATAAGCACCCACAGGATTCTGGAGATGGTTCAAGCCATATCTTTCTAGCACTCATAGAGGCTTTATTTTAGAGTAGAATATTGTCTGTATTCATCCTCTAAACTTTAGGAAGTTTGTTATGGACTTTTAAATAGCAGTTCTTAGACAAAATGAAGATAACTGTTTATCATTAAATGACTTTTAGTGTTCATGAAACTGTACTGCAAATGTTAGATTGGAACCAAACATTCTGACATATGTCCAGTGAAGAATGATCTGAAAAAATGATCTGGAAATAGATAAAGACTTCTTAAACGACCAAGTTTCTCAAAGTCAGCCAAGTTATGCTCTTGAACTAGTCAATGTATATTGTTATATCATAAGGTTGTGAGTTCATATCATAATTTATGAAGAAGAAATTCTCATAATGCTTTTCCCCTTTCCATGCCAGCCTGACCTCCATGTCAGTTTCTCCAATTTATTTCCTACCTTGTGGTCTGTGATCAATATAGAAAAATCAGCTGGTGTTCTTTCTGATTCTCGCATTCCTGGAGTTGCTGATTAATCTATCCTCAATGACTCTACAAAATCCAGCACTGCAAGTTGAAAGTTTAACTTGAACTTGTCAGTCAAATATGATGAAAAACCATTTTCAAAGAAGTGATAATGTTCTTTTGTGTTCTTTGAGCTATCTTTGTACTTGACCTTCCTTTCCAACGGAAAAACTCTTAATTTGAGGACTTGGTTGGATGATTACCACATCGCTGGCCTGTCCAGTTTCATTTTCCATACTGTCTCAGTTATTCTGCCCAACTTTGGCATTTTTGTGATCTTCTGATTGGAAAAGTGGGGCTATCAAGTTTATGTCTATGGTCCACTCACAAGTTTGACTCTACATTGCCCATGCTTGTGCAGTTGCTATGATGAAAGTGTCCCTCTGTTGTTTTGTTTTGAGAGAAGGTGGAGGAGAAAAATTAATATCTCTGCATAAGATACGACTGTTAAAAATATGTTGTAGATAACATTAGGTAACAGTATTAAAGGTCTAATATGTGATACCTGTGACCTTCTGCTGAATTAATTTATATCATTAGACCTGGAAAATACTTTAGCTTATTCATATTAATTCACATTTTCTATGAATGAATATTTTTATTTTTCTACATTTGGATCTCAGAGTATTATCATTTTAATATCCTTTTTGTAGAAAAACAATGTGTCATAAACCAACACTCTGCCAGGAGCATTTAATCCAAAAAGCCTTAGCTTGGCTACATCTTTTTTGAAATGTTCTTAGAAGATCTGTTACCACCAGAGATTATTGTTCCCAAGCAGTAAAATATATATGCTAATTTTAAACCTTTTCTCTGGTCATATTATCTTCTTAAATGCCCATCTATTCTCTTTTATCTTGAAGACTGTGTTCCAGTTTTCCACACATTCCATGTATTTTCTGCCTGTTGAATACTCTGAAACTTAACACACTATTTTTAACTATTAGGTCACTTTGGGTAACCCTGGAACTGTATTCTTTTTATCAGTACTTTTTATGTTATAAAGAAAATATATAAAGTCATAAGATAACTTTTTGATTGTAAAGTAGAAATATATAAACAGAATCAAACTTAGCGCATCTTTTGAACACTGTTTAGACAGTATGTATGATTGACAAATTTATGCTGTTAACTGTAGTCAAGGCTGTGTGATTACTGCTGATTCACGTCAGATTGGAACAATCATTGTTTCTGATTCATCCAGCTATCTAATACCACTTAGTGCATTTTAGCGGAATAATCAATGACTGACTTAGTGATTCTCAAATAGCTGTGTGGATCAGAATTGCATTAAGAACTTTTTCAAATATGTACATTCCCAAGCCTCAGATTTTTCTTGGATAGAGCAAAGACACACAGGTTTTGAAAACTCTCCCTCACAGTAATCCACAGTTTTAATGATCTGGTTTATCTTATTATAATTTTGTAAGTTGCTACCAGGCAAATTTCCCTACATCATTTCTTTACATACATCTTTATTCCAAAACCTGATGCTTCCTCATATTTCTAAAATGAAATTCACATCTTTTAGCGTCTCATTAAGTACTCATCACCCTACAGAAGGCTGGGACATGCTACAAAAACAGCCTTAATTCTAACTTACATCCTGCACCAGAAGTCCGTATCACAAAGCACTAGAGTCAAGGTGGGTTCCTCTTGAACCTATGGCGGGCATTGGCAGTCAAGCATGATATTCCTTCCAGGTGAACTCAGTTTGGTCTGAGCACGCTTATTTAACATAGTTTTTCAGGAAGCTACAACCAGTGAGCTGACATGTAAAGTAAAACCAATTTGCCGTCATATTCTGCCTGAACTCTTTGTTCTTGTCTCCCTCTTTATAGTACTTAGGGAAAAAAAACCCTATACTGTTTGCTTTCATAGTGAGACATTTCACACATAAAAAAGAGTATATGTTGCATATATATATATATATATACACACAATTTATAAAGGACAAAATAAACTCTCGTGGGCTCACTACACAATTTAAGAAATAGAACATTATCAGTGGCTTTGAAGGCTATTTCACGTTCCTTTCTAACCCAGCCTCTCTCCTTATTTTAGAGGTTGGCACCATTTGAATTTTGCATTTATCATGTTCTTGCCTTTTTAGTTTTACTAGGTATTCATGTACCTCTGTACAATTGTTAAATTTTTTTTTGATTTCACATACATGGAATTCTACTCTAGTCTTCTGCAGTGTGCTTTTTCAAAAATTCATTATATTGTTGAGATTTGGTTATGTGGATGTGTGTAAGTATACTTCAATTAATTCTCTCTGCCCTGGAGTATTCCATCGATTAAATCTACCATAGTTCATTTATCCAATACTTGTTGAAGGACATTGGTTTGTTTTATGTTTTTGCTATTACCCATAATGCTACTGGAATCATCTTTGTACATCTTGAATGGTGTACGCTCACAGGAGTGTCTATAGCGTTTACACCCAGGAGAGGAACTTCTGTCCTTCGATTTACCAAATGATGTCTCCTTATTGTCCAGAGTGGTCAGTATGTACCTTCACTCCCACAGTCAGGGTATAAGAGTTCTTTTTGTTTCATCAGCTTACCGACACTTGATATTCTCCAACTTCTTAATTTTAGCCCGTGGTTTTATCTAGATTATGTGATTTTTGGTAATGTTTGATACTCTTCTTTTTGACTTTTTGTACTTTACACAGTAAATGTATATTACTTATTAAATGAAATCAAAAGTTTATAAAATTTGAATGTAAAAAATAGACTGTAGAACAATGTGTATGTATGATTGCAAACATGTAAATAAAATACACCAGCTGTGTGTATGTGTGTATACATGTATATATGTGTAGAAAATCAATGAATGATTGCTTAGTTTAAATTACTTGGTTCAGTGAGACCACTTGGAAGTGTCATTTTTCTTTTTTTGTATATTTGTTGACTTAGGAATTAATGATGTAGTTGGGTAGTGAGAAGCAGAAGAAAGTTTAGCAGGTAGGAGGCAGTATAGAGGAGTGGGGGTAGGGAGGTAGAGATTGGGGGGTCTTCTATCCACCATGTCACTACTTAGTTAAGTGAAAACAGCTTCATCTCTCCAACTCAAATTCCTCGAAACACAAACTCAAATTCCTTAGTGTAAGAGCAGTGCCTACACTCTGTGTTTGTGTGAAGTTTAGTTGGTATAACCCATGTAAAACATTATGTATAGAACATGGCATTTAATAAGTGCTCAGCAAACTTGAGTAGCCATCTGCTTGGAGAAACAGGACTACAGAAAAAAAATAGCAATATAGGAAACATGTGCTAAATGCCAAAGTCAGCCCAGTGCATCATTTATAATCAAATCAATGTTCACATAAACTTGATAAACTTGTCTTGTTTTAAGGATAGAAATAACTGGCCGATAAGCAGTACATGTGGGAAATCCCCCAAACCTGAGCATCTAAAACTGTTCCTTATTATGTGTCTATCCAAACTTCTCCACATTCCCTACCCCTTTTATTGAAGAACAGATGAGGGGAATCTATGAAGAAAATCTGAGAAAAAAAGTATGAACAAAAATAAACAAACAACAAGGTCCTACTTTATAGCACAAGGAACTATATTCAATAGCTTGTAATAACGTATAATGAAAAAGAACATGAAAAAGATTATATATAAATGTATAACTGAATCACTACACTATACACAGAAACTAGCATGGTACTGTAAAGCAACAATATTTCAGTAAAATAATAAAGAAAGCAATAAAAGTATAAACAGAAATAGAAACCAGAGAGGAGTCACGATGTTCAGAGACCTGGCTTTCTATTTCAAGAATATACTTCTTTGAACGTGGATGGCTGCCAGCCCTCCAAGAGGGAAGTGTTTTGCTAGCCATGCACTTTCCTAGTTCTTAGAAACATCATCCCCTGGAGTGGTAACCTTGTAGAAGGTGAGCTACCCTAATAGATTGTGCTTGCATGACAGGCCATGCAGGTCTGAATTTTGTGTGTGAGGTTCTGGAAGGCTCTCTGCCAGGTCATTCTGTCATCTCTTATAGCACACAGAGCCTACTTTCTGAACAAATCCAGTGCAGATGTGGGGAGTGAAGCCTTGATGTTCAGACTGTTGTGAGGGACTTTGCGTTGTATCCACACATTCCTTTCTTCCTACTCACTTCCAGCCTTAGTTCTTTACCCACCTACTCCATCCCTTCCTCAGAGTCTCAAAGGAGCAAGGAAAGTACAAATATGTTGGTCAACTCAAATGTAAAAATAAAAAGAAGTAATAGCCAGTAACTAACAGAAAAGCAGCCCCGGAATTCTGTGGTGGAATTATCCTTGTAGGGGCTGCCTGGATGATGTGTTACATGACCATTTTGTTGTTGTTCTATCCCAGAAGGAATGGATGTTTTGAACTGATGAAAGAGACACATGGATATTTCAGGAGGTGGAGATACAGCAGCTCCAGTCCTCAGATTCCATTGTAATGGACTCTAAACCACTGTTCAGTAGCTGGGTGATGACATATTACTTCACTTTTTTAAGCCTTAGTTTCCTCCTCCAGAAATGGGAGTAGTCAGAGTACTTCCCTCAGAGGGCTGTTGGGAGGATTTTGATAAGCTCAGTGCTAGGCACAAGACAGTCAGTAAATGACAGGAATTACCATTACTATTTGCCCTTAATACTTAGAAACATTTCTGAGCACCACTGTTCGGTACTAAATACTTGCAGTAAATCGAATCCTGAAGTTTCAAAGTGACAGTCCTTCCCCCAGGGGCACATTAAATAGTTGGATCTCATTGCCATCATCCATCCTGTGCTAGATATGTGTTCTTTTATGTCATGCCTGTGTCCACAGGAGACCACGTGCTGAGAGGAAGATATCTTAGCACACATTGAAATTAATGGGCAGCTTTCTTTTTAAAGCACTAGAAAAAAAGGTCATTTATAAACTCCTGTATAATGTGAAAAAATCCACTAAAGTATTATTCTCAAGGTACCAAGGGTGATCGTCAAAATATTAGGAAGGACACAGCATTGCCCAATTAGAATGGATGACCGCTGTGCATAATTGCCCTGGCTCTGCCATGTACACTTGAACTAAGTATCAACCTTGAGTGTGGCTAAGAGAATTTGGGTTGTGGCTGCAAATCTTCAGCCATTTCCCACCTTTTAGTGGTTAGTCCCTACAGAGCCAGCAGCTTTGTTTTTGATTTCTTTCCTCTGTTCCTGCACCAAGGAAGTGTATCTCACAAAAAACACACCACCTCCCAATGACCTGAATATCCACATGTCCTTTGTATCCTCTATATTATAAAATATGAAGTTTTCAAAATGCCCAGATGACAATAAACTATCTATTCAAATACACATGCTCTAATAAAATAGAGCATCTCTCAAATGAACATTAAACAGGAAGATTTCATTATGATAAACCAGAATCGGTCTTTTTTGTTGTTTCTTGAAAATACATTTCAAAGCACCAGTTTTGCTAAATAAAATAATTGATGTCTGACCCTACAATTAATTGGGCTCAGGAGAAATTCATGGGGAGACAATTTTTCACTGAAGTTCAGCATTCTCGGCTTTCTTGTGATAAAACCTTCAGTCAGCTTTCAAAGTGCAAAATTTGTAGATTATGTAACCAAAATAGGGAACATTCTTATTGTACCCACCAAAGTGTTTCACAGTTACTAATTAATCTGCACAAAATCCTTTCAAGTAAGTATCACCTCCAAGTTTATATAAAAAGCCTTACTGTAAATGGGGGCTAGGGGGTGGAATTGGGACCCTTCCCACATTCAGATGGCACAAGAAATTCCGATTCCTATACTTCTATAACTCTGCTTAGGTCTTTTTGTTTGTTTGTTTTTTATGGCAAATCTTCTTTCTGCCTCCTCATGTCCTATTTTATTTCCCAGAGTCTTCACAGAGCCTGTGAATTGTAAAGCAAGTGGTAATCAGCAAGGCTTGGAGGGATGGATCACAGACCATTTATCCATCCAGATTATCTCTATCCATGTGCCCTTCCAGTCAGGCTACCTGTCCTGGCTTCTGTTTCTTGGAATCTGTTCCAAGTCCATCTCCCTGAGAACTCTAGGTAACCATTCTTCTCTTCAGTCTGGTCACCCCTCTGGACATCCAGACCCTTCTCTGTTAATCTGTTTCCAGCTGAGGCCTTTGTTGAATCTCCTCAGTGTTTTCTTGGAAACAACCTGTGCTTTTGGAAGCAGCTCATTAGGGGAATAACTAACTTTCCATTCTGCCTCGTCCTTCCCTGTTACAAGGAATCACAGAGCTAGCAAAACGGGAATATTCAGGGAAAACTTAACCAAGTTAAAAATGTTTAAAAAAAAAAAAAAAGCCACAGAGGTGAAGATGCCTTTAGGCTTATCACCGACAGCTGGGACTAGAATTTGGCGGCTCACTGTGTCCTTAGCCAGCGGTTCCCATGTGCATCAATGACTCTGCAGCAGAATTACTTTGGAAAGTTTAAAAAAAAAAAAAAAAAAGGAACAATTCTGGGCTTGGTGCCTGGAAGTTCTGATGTGGTGAGGCCAGGGGATCAGTGTTTCTGCATTACTCCCCCAGATGGTCTTCTGTGGAGCCAAGTGTGGCAGCTATGGCCCTAAATCTGATGTTCATTAATTCCACACATATTGTTTTGAGTGTCAACTGTGGGCCGAGCACCACAGTAGGCTTTTGGGCATACAGTGGAGATGTGCACGGAAATGTCTAGGCAGAAAGTGAGCACAGCAGCAGAGCTTATGTCTATTTGAAGAAGAGTATCTCCCTACAGAGGATTTTTGTTATTGTTATTGTTCTGTTCTCGTTTGTACGTATATATTCAGAGACCTCAAATTCCTGGCCCATAGGCCACATTGTGTCTACAAGCAAGTTTTGTTATGCCAGCCCTGTGTTTAAAAAAAAAAAGAATTGCCAACATGAAAAACAAAAAGACATACTAACAACTTTTAATTTTCTAAAATGGAGAAGTGGCTGTCCCTTTTGATAGGAGAGCCATTCTGCAGCGCCATGCCATCCCCACCTGGCACTCTTGATATGATGTCTGCTTGGTTCTTTAATATCCTCCTATTCTGAGTGTATTAAGAAATACATACTGTGTATGTATTCATGAAACATGTGACTGTTCGCAAAAACTATCACTTGTTTTTGTTATTTTGAAATGTGAAGGTCCAACAATCAGAACTTATTCTGGATCTACAAAATGAAATATGTCTTCAAGTGTTACTTTGTCTGGAGAGTCTTGAGCAGGAGGAAGTAAGCAGAATCTGTGCTCTGAACAGGCCAGAAATCTCAGAAGTCCATTCCCAGAAGCATATGTATCATAAATGTGTTCATCCAGGCAAAGTTCTAGGTGCTGGAGAAGCAGCCCTGGTATTTAGAATTGGACCTTTACCTACAAATCTGCAGGTAGCTTTTTGGTAAATTCACTTTCATCCCCTAAATCAGTCTAACTATGAAGAAGTGAAACCAAATTGATTACTGTTGTGTGAACTGAAATGTATCAGCTCGTAGCTGCACCTCAAAGTCTTCATTAAGGTCTTCAAACTTCTCCTGCCAGTAGTTACAAATGCTCTCCTAATATTTCGCACCCGGATGGCATGCACAGAGATGTTAATATCTGTATGGTGTGCCTGGGTAGAGACAGGAGGCTCTTTGTGGCGCAAAGCAGCCTGTGTGCACAGAGCTGAGGAAATCTCCAGTCTGGGCACAGTCTTTGGAACCCTCTGAACTTGGCTTGAAAAGTTTTGGTTCTTAGGCATGAGCTCATTAGTGGATGAATGAGGACTATTTCATTGAATAAAATGTAGTAACTTCTACATAATAAAGATCTCCTCTGATGAAAAGTAGAGGGGATGCATCCTCTCCTCCACTGTTACCCTTCCCCCAGTGGAAAGATGAAACAAAATTTGAAAAAATTGTATTCCTGATTAGAAAAGTTACTGAAGTGGTTTTAGGATGCAATGTTGTCAATTTCTCTAGGAGCAACAGAGTGATCAGTTACGCTTTTCAGAATTTTAAGCAGGAGGATGCATTTTGGTCAGTGGTTTCAAGATGGATTGTACCTAAATTGCAGGCATATTTTGTTTGGTCCACACAAATGTTTTGATGTTGTGGTTTTAAATAGTGGCTTGCTAACATGTGAAAGCTAGGAGATCCCATCTCAAACTCTGTAGGTCCAGGGCTCTCAGAGCATCATGTGGACAAGCCCCAGAGGCTGTTAGATGGGCAGACAGGCTGCTGTTATCAGGCTCCAGGCCTCCATGTAGTTCTGTGTCCGAACATTTCAGAGTATTCCGTACAGGCAGGCAGTTTGATGTCCGCCGCCACCACCATTGTGGATTACGGGCTTCGTCTGAACCATTATATATTTGTATGAAAAACAGAGGTTTGTTGCAGTAGGGGAGGGGACCCAGGGTACTCTTCTCTCTCTGTCTTCTCTGTTGAATTTTATACTGTGGATATAAATTCAAGCTGCTATCACAGTTTGCCTCAATTTAGATTTACACTTCTGTGTTGATAGAGTGAATGTTTTATACACCTAGATATAGCTCCTAATAGGTGTGAATGCTAAGCAGATAACTATTCATAGCCACGATTAACATTTCCAAAGGGTGTCAAAATCGCTCCCATTCATTGTGATAAAGCAACTTTAAAAAACACAGTTAAGCAGAACAAGTGTTTTAGTTTAAAAAAAGATGTAAGCAGTCTCTGAGCTGTTAATGTCTCTTTAAAATGAGTTAGAGATGTATGTTTGAGTTAGTACTTAGGTCTTTGGTTTATGAATTTTTTTGAAATAATAGTAACTGTCATGTCCTGGATACCAGAGAGTTAGCTCATCAAATAATCACAATCATATTAAATTCTTACAGTCAATGAATTGCATATACACTTACCAGCCCCATTTTACAGATGCAAAATTCAAGGGCAAAAGGGATTTAAGTAACAAGTAACTTCCCCAAGGAGATACAATTGTGTGTGTGTATACATGTACCCATATGTTTATGCCACATATATAAGTGTGCACATGCTTCATATACATATATACCGTGTTTAACCACAGTTCATTCTGCTTCTCATGTTTTTAAACTATTTTTGCCCACTCTTCATAGTAAGAAATACTAGTTATTTCAGGGCTTAATACTTAATATGCTAGCACTTCTATAGTATCAGCATAGAAACCAGTACTAAACCTCAGTTAAATTTGGTACATTTTGATCATTTCTATTCTATTTGATTTCATTCTGTTCTATTCTGTTATTTCACTTGCCCCCCTAAACACAAGTAAATTAAAAAAAAAAAAACCCTATGCATTGCCCTCTAAATAGGGCACAACCTGAAGTATGAAAAAAACACTGACTTAGAAGCTGGATGTCAGAGAAACCATTTCTGGTGGAGCGTGTGGGAGAGACTGAGGAGGCGAGGTACTTCCAAAATGAGACCACAACACAAGGGCATTGGCTGTCCAGAAATTGATGAAGACAACCTTTGTCTTTGTATTCATGTTTTCCTTGCAATAGAAAGATCTTTGTTTTACAATAAAAATGATTCTTCAAAATTTTGTATTAAAAATTACACAGTGGTTTTCATGTATGCAAATTATACCTTAAATAATTAAAAAATAATAATCAGGTGGGAAGTGGGATAAATGGAGCTATAAAAAAAAAAACAAGAATGGCAGATATTTGATATCTGCTGAAGTCAGTGGCAGGGATATGGGAGACCATTATCTTGTTCTGTTCACTTTGTCTGTGATTGGAATTTTTTTGTAACAAAAAGTTATTTTTAAAAAGTAGGAGGGCCACCATGATCTTTTGTTCTTTTTTTCCCACAAGGCTGGGGTGGTCTGAGAGCAGGACATGTGAAGGCTGAAGTGTGGCCTTTCTTCTGTGAGGTTGTGGACAATAAGTAGCCTACACAGACAGGAGCTGCTTTTAGAGTCTTCTGATTCCAAATTGCTCTGAAGTCAGGTTTCCTACTTCAACACAATTGACATTCGGGGGTGGATAATTCTTTGTTGTGGGGGAATGTGCTGTGCATTGTCGAATTGTAGTGCACCACCCCCATCTGCCTCCATTCTCTAGATGCCACTGGTACATCCACGTCCCTTTCCTCCCCAGTTGTGACTACCAAAAACCTCCTCAGACATGGACACATGTCCCCTGAGGAGCAGAATCTCTCCTGGTTGAGAACCACTGCCCTGGAGACTGCGTACATTACCTCACCTTGTGTGTTAAGTCTAGCTAAGCTTTGAACAGAGATATGGGCTTCAGAGAAGCACATTCTACTTGTGTTTTAGGGTAAATGAAGGCTAGATCAGGCAGAATAATCATAACTAGGGACTGACTTAGAAATACCAGACTCAGGGAGGGTCACCTGTGTGAAATCGGGTACGTTGGTTAACTTTTCTCTACCTTAGTTACTGCATGTGTAATGCTGAAAAATGGGAATGGTGGCATTACCTTTTTTGGGACATTGCATGGGTTTGTATTTATAAAGCACTTCAAATCTTGCCTGGCACACATTAAGTACTCAGGGTTTGCTATTATAACCTACCTAGAACCTGTTGTGCCGGATTTGTGGTTTGGATACTTGAGGGATACAGCGGTTCTCTAAAGTACTATATTAGTATCATGTTTAGTTATTAGTGTTCTCAATGTATCTGAGTGCTTTGAGAATGTTTAGTCTTGAGTATGCTGACTGAGTAATTCCAGATTTTTTTTATCGAAGTAGGGTTAGTTACAGTGTGTCAATTTCTGGTGCACAGCACAATGTCCCCGTCATGCATATACATACATATATTCATTTTCATAGTCTTTTTCATTAAAGGTTATTATAAGATATTGAATATAATTCCCTGTGCTATGCAGAAGAAGTTTTTAAAAATCTGTTTTTATATATAGTGACTAACATTTACAAATCTCAAACTCCCAAATTTATCCCCTCCCACCCACTTTTCTCCAGTAACCATAAGATTGTTTGCTATGTCTATGAGTCTGTTTCTGTTTTGTAAATGAGTTCATTAGTGTCCACTTTTTTCTTTTTTTAGATTCCACATATGAGTGATATCATATGGCATTTTTATTTCTCTTTTTCTGAGCTTACTTCACTTAGAATGAAGGTCTCTAGGGCCATCCATGTTGCTGCAAATGACATTATTTTATTCTGTTTTATGGCTGAATATTCCATTGTATAAATATACCACAGCAGTTTTATCTAGTCATCTGTCAGTAGACATTTAGTTTGCTTCCAGGTCTTAGCTATTGTATATAGTGCTTCTATGAACATTAGGGTACATGTATCTTTTTGAATTAGAGTTTCCTCCAAATAGTTCCAGATTTAAAAGGAGAAAGTATGGTGGATTCCAGAGCTCCTCAAAATGGAGTGACTCCATAAGATGAAATCATGGTTTCTAAATTAATTTAGCTCTGAAAATAAAAATAAAACAGGCAGACAGGACATGCTGAGACTCTGGTCCCTGGCCAGGTATCAATGTTTCTGTGATCCACTGGAGACACTCAGAAGGAGCCACAGAGACCAGTCTGAAATACTCCAGAAAGAGACCAGCCTGAGAGAATTCCAGAAAAGGTCTCCACCCCCAGAGTCCATCTTTTCTCTTTTACATTGAATAGTAGTGAATCACAGCTGTTTCCTTTTCAGCTCATACTTTTAATCTTGCTCCTGTGATTTTGCCTGAGGCATAGTCATTACCATACCAGTTCCCTCCAGGAAGATTGTCTCCTCTATTAAAATATACCTTTTGTTTCCTGGAGTTTGAGTTCTTCCCTTTAGTCTATAAATATGCCCAAGAAGTTTCCAACTTAAAAATACCCTTCATTGACTCTGTATCGACCGTCCACCCATCTCTAACCACGATCCCATCACTCTCATTCTGAATTATTGAAAGAGTATCTGACTCTAGCTGTTCCCACTTCCTCACCCTCTATTCACACTTCCACCCACCACAATGAGGCTGATGCCTCCCAGCAATTCCACTGAAACGGCATGATGACATCACCAAAGGCATTTGCACGCCTTAATTTACAGTCTGTCTTTCTTTTTTTTTTTTCCTTTCTCTCCTTCTTGTTCTTTGTTGCTCTCCTTCTCTTCTTCCTTCTTTCTCTCTTTATTTCTGCCATTTTAAAAAGGTAGCTCTCTTGAGGTAAAATTTACATAACATAAAATACCTTCCTATTAGTGTACAACTCAGCGATTTCAGTAAGTTTGCAGAGTTGTGCAACCATCCTCACAGCCCAATTTTAGAATACTTTGATCACCTGGAAAGAGCCCTCCTGCCCATGTTCAGTCACTCCCCATTCCCACTCCCAGCCCCAAGCAGTCTCCATCACCCCCTTGCAAGACTAAACCCTCTACATGTACCCTTACTTTTCATAACCTGGTCACACATGAGTGGCACTGGACCCCTAGGCATGTTCATTTTCTGTCATCCTCAAGGAGTGGATCTTCCTTTGCTCACACCCTAGACACTGGGCTTCTCCATCCTTCTGTCTCAGCGCAGGGCTCTCTGGACTTTCTGTGAGTCATTTCACTCACTCCCATGAATCACCTGTGGTGCTAGATTTTGCCAGTATTGTTGGCTCCTTTGTTTTCTCCTGGGTACATCTTCCGCTTTTAAGAATTACCCCGGATGCCATCTGTACTAGAATGTTCAATGGAGTGTCCCCATTTTCTAACCACTGTTCATGCTTCTTGTCTTCAACTGTACGTTAAAGAGATGCAGCTCTTGAGCTGTGACCCTCAGGCAATGTCGTTGCCTCTCTTTGCCCCTTTGTATTCTTTCTGTGAATTTGTTCTCTTAGTCCTCTCCTGCCCCTGGAAGAAAACCCAAGTAGCCCTGTCCACTGCATATTTGATGATACTTAGGTCATCAAATCCAATCTCATTTCAATCAACAAATTAAAATACTCTGTCCTGTGTAATAGTTTAAAATTAGAACTTGATTTAAAGAGAAGACAAATCTCCCTCCCCAGTGCTAAGCTGCTGCAGCGGGGAAGTCTGCAATCAGAGAAAGGGTATCTTGGCTTTTTTTCTGCTTAGCATGTCTACACCTCTTCCCGCTAGTTGGCTATTTCCAGTTCAGCGACCGTGTTGCACAGGAAGAGAAGAGAGGGGCCAGCAAGTTTTACGTGGTTAGTTCCATTGTAGTGATTTAGGATCATGGCACTTTGATCTTACCAGGAGTGTTAGAAGTGGTATTTTCTTTCAGCAGTTCTTTCACGGGTTCATTAGATACCCTACCTTTTCTCTGGAAAGTCGTCCCCTGCCCCAGCCTGGTGGTTCTCCTGCTCTGGGTTTTGACAGTTACGTTCCCCTAGGCACTCCTCAGGGTGTGTCTGAAACACTATGAATTCTGTGCCTCTAACACCTCTGAGGATCCATTCCCTTCATAAATTGCAGTCTTCTATTCTGCTCAGCCTACTCTATTTCCTTAGTGTGGTCCTAGACCACCACACCCCTCTAAATACAGCTCTCCGGGGGCTCCTTAAAGCCCACGCTCACCCAGGGGTTTCAAGAAATATCTACCTTCCTCCCCGAGTGGGTGGAAGTCAGCAGAATTTTCTCCAAAAAGGAGCTTTTCTCAAATCCTCTGCTCAGGTTCCAGACACCTCTGATGTGAGCAAGGGTCTCAGAGGCAGACAAATGGTTTTGCGGTCTCTCCTTTGAAAATGTGTTCCTTTCTGTTCTGGCACTTCCCTTACCTTTAGGATATAACACCTGCTGTGTCTTGTGACTGAAGAAGGAACTTCATATTAACAACCTGTTACAGACCTCTCTCCTCCGGTCTGGAATCTTACATTACAATGTTTCTGGGTCAGAATGCTTCTTGAGAGTGTAAGTACCTGGAGGTCAAAGATGATGATTTATTTTAAAATATTCTCTCTGTGCCTGTACCTGGCGTGCCGTAGGCGCTCAGCGATGGGCGTTTTCTCACCAGGATCATTCTCCTTCATCCAAAATTACAAGGTTAAAAAAAAAAAAAAAAGAATGGCCTTGCTTAGTGTGCGAAGCTAGTCTTCCTGCTGAGTCCTGTTTAATCCAGGCTGAAAAGCACTTTTTAGCATTTTTCAACCTCTTTGTCCTGTTCTACTTGACTCTCACAGCACAATTATTTACATGTTTTTGAACCTATGATCCTGTTAGCAATGAAGTGGGACTTTTTTTCCCTTTTTCAAAGCATTGGTAATATGAGAAATCAATATGTGTACATTGTAGAAAATTGAAAATATAGAAAAGAATGTAGAGAGAAAAGGGTTTTATCTCAATTTTCTGTTCCTAAGAGCACAGGTCTTCTCCCCATAGACAACGGCTTTCTCCAGTTCTTGTATATTCTTTCAGACAACTCTGTGCGCTGGTAAATGTATATAGGTGTCTGTTTCTTTTTTGTCTCCACACAAAAAGCATCACACTTCACACATTGTGTTGGACCTTAACTTTGTGGGTTAGTGTGTCTTCGAGATATCTTGATTTAATCCCAAGTAGAGTTGCTTCATTCTTCCTAATTCTTGCCTACGAGAGAGGTGGTGCGTTATCACAATGTATATGCTTGAAATCCAGCAGGACAGTTATTTATTTAAATAATCCAGGACTTTCCCTTTATAAAAGAAGTTTAATTTGTTTATAATGTAGTGAAATTCAGTGCATTTTCACTGCTATAACTAGTTTCAATTGCCAACTATATGAATACAAACCTTTACAAATCTATAAAAGATCAGGTTATATTATACAGTTCCCTAACAGTCTGACTGCTTAAGCATCCCACTTGACACATACTGTGTGAAAAAACAGTGAAAATACGGAGCTTCTGTCTTTATTTCTCTTGGACAAATGTTTTACCCCCTGTGCATCTCTGTTTCTGTATCTGAAAGGGGGGTGATAATGGGGTGAGCCTCGTGGTTTGTTGTGAGGATGAAGTGGGTTAATGTACGAAGCAGTACCCGGCAAATAAACACTCAGTAGCAGGCATGGTTAGTATATCATGATTCATTTTCCCTACTAATATTTGGAAAATTGTCTTTGTAAGAAAAGATTTTCATCATATGAATTAAGCTTTTTTTTTTTTAAGCTTTTAAAAAAAATTCTAAATAAACTGTAGTGGCAAGGACTGTTGTGATGCAGACTTAGGAAAGGTACATTGCTTGTCCTCACCATGGCATGAGGTCTGCAGTCATTTCCCATTTGGTAAGAAGGAAGGAAAACCCATGCAGCATTTATAATTATAGAAATTTGTTCATTTTGTTCTTTGTTTAATTTGGGAAATGTCAAGGATAAGTGTGTGACACAGATCTTGCTTATCGTTTAGTTTTCCTCTTGTCATTAAATGTTGTAGGACCTAAAAGTCTTAAAAACCTTACTTAGGGCAAGGTTCTTTTCACTGGAAGCATTTAAAAAAGAAAAAAAAAAAAGAGCACTTCCGCTCTCACCACCTCGGAAAAACATTAGACACTGCCAGTCTTTTTTAGGAATGAAGATTCCGTTAGAAAATCCTGTAAGTTTACTGAAACTTGGACTTGCTACAAAACACAACCTGCTACCAGGGCCATTGCTGCATGCCAAGTAGTAGTCACCCATGATTGGAGAGGTGTTTGTAAAACATTGTGGCCTGGAAATGGACACATTTAGTTTGAGGCTTAAAGTAAGGCAAGAAAACGGAAGTACACCCTCTGTCAAATATACTTAAAGTACTGACATTTTGTCTAATATTCTGAAGCAGGAAATAAGTTGGCGTGATTTGGTAGCTGTGTCTTATCTCTCCAGCTTGCACTTGGATGGAACTAGGGGAACCAATTGAAAAAATGGAATTGTCATTTTTTTCTGAGGTGGTTTCAGTGAAAATGTCTTTGAATTGAGGACAGAGAGAGCTCTTAAGTTACAAGAGATGACCTCTTTGAGTTGAGGACCAAGTAAAAGAGGCTCTGAAATCCATGGAAGGCATCTCAGAGAGTTCTGGCAATATTTTTATGTGGCTGATTCAACAACTGCCACGTATACCCACCGAGAGCTCCCATTCATTCTCTTTGCTGCTGCCTGTGTACACTACTTGCTAAAAGATCAAAAGAAAAAACCTAACTGGATGTCAGAAATGACATTCCTCCCCATACCAAAAACAGTCTCATAGTTTCAACTTCTTTGTCAGGCCTTTCAACAGTAGCCTTCTCAGGAACATTTATTTTTTTAAATAAATTTATTTATTTAACAGAATTATTTTTCTTTTCAATCTGCGTAATTTATATTTAATTCCATCTTGGTGAAGTTCTCATTAATTTCTGCGTGAAAAAAGAAAGAAGAAATAAATCTCCAAATACACAAACAGATGCATATATATAAACACACACATATATATAATATACACACACATATATATATAATATCAACATGAAAAATTATTTTGCAGTGTAATAAAACAAATAGTTTACAAGAAAGAAGTTAGCTTATGTCACTCTGTGTATTTTGGAGTAGAGAGGTAAGTGGGTCCATAGATTTGGCTGATTCTCAAAAGGGACCTCAACCCCTGAAAGGTTATGAGTCTCTGTTTTGTTTTGCTTTTGCAGATTGTACTCAAGTTGGAGAGAAACGCCATGGTCTAAATAACCGTAATGAAAGGTGTTGAAAGTGTTGAGGGTCGGAGGAAGGATGATGAAGGGCTGTAGGTCTCCGCAGGAGTGTGAGATGACTGCTAGCTGGCATTTGCCTTATTTGCTGACTGTGCTGCTGTAAACACAGAACCGTTGGTGTGAAGATCACATCAAACAGGGCATATTACATTCCTCCCTCTTCTTAGCTGCCGAACACTTGTAAACTGTAGGAAGGATGCGTGTGGAGCTGTCAAGCCCAGTGTTCATGTAAATTTCATCCCCTGCCCATTCAGTTTCAGCAGGAAAGGAACAGGTTTAGTATGCAGAGTGGATCAGCTCCATTTCTGGAGGATGTGCAGATCCTGAATGAAGGAATGATTATAATTATGATATGACTGAAAACAGAGTGGGTATATGATGCCTGATTTCTGAACTGACAGGATGTGCAGTCTCATCAAGCCATTCAACTCATTTATTCATTGACTACCATGGTATTTTGGTTGCATACCATGATGGTGAGTTAATATAGGCTCCAGAAGACTCAAAATACAATACCCGTAGGCATTGAACTTTCATGCTTTAATGATTAAAAATTTTACTATACTGGAAGTCTCTAATCTGTTCAAGTTTTATGTGGGGACTTTTGGTAGGGGTTGGGAACAAAGTATATTCATGAGTAGGATTTGTTGCTCAGATATCGAAGTTGGGGGTGACTTTTTTTGGATGTGAGAGATGTGTTAAACCATCCTGCTCAACAAAGTTGCTGTAGGGTTTGTCTCTTCAAAAAAGAGAATGCTCGTTTGGTACTTGTTACTCTGATAGAAATGAAGCCAAATTATTCTCACATCTAAATTTTCCTCTGCGTAAAGAAACTTAACTCTGAGCATTTGCCAAGACTGCATTCAAAGTTGTCTATAAACATTTAATATTATAAATATATATCAATATTTCATGATCCACAATTTTGGAAAGTATATGACAAAAGCCACAAATGGTCTCTTCTTTTAGAAAGCAACCAGGAACAACTATTTACAGCATTTTTGGTTTTGAGTCCGAGGTCTAGCATTTTTTTAGTTCAGCTGACATTAAGAATAGATAGTACAGTTGTCAATATGTACTAAATTTGGGGGCTATTTAAAGAATAGCCATGAGAAACGTGCTGTGAATATATTAAGCTTTAGCCCCCAAATGCAAACGTCTATTAGCAGAGAAAATTCTAAAGGGCATGCAGTTTTTCTTTGATTTAAAACGTTTTCTGTGAATAGTAGGATATTTTTATTGTAGCAGATGACATTTTGATTTGTATTTGTCTTGTTTCAGTAGCTTCCTTTGTATTTATTTTAGCTTGGTGATTTCAGAAGTGGGGTGAGCTTTTATATGTCCCTTCATTCTGTAACAATACTTGGCAGTGCTGAGAAGTCAGGTCATGATTGTATTAATTACTTTCACTATTTATAAAGTCAGTGCTTTACTTTAGCATGGATTAAAAATGAGCGGCATGATTTTTAAAAATAACATTCCTGAATGTGGTTTCCTTTTATCTTCAAACTTTAGACAGTGTATTCCTGTGTGTGTGCATATATAAGAATATTACAATGGACATATTTCTTCTCTTAAATCAGATAGTTTGGTTAATATTGTCTAACCTCTGGTTTCTGTGAATTTGAAGGCAAGAATGAAATTAGTGTGTTGCAAAATGTGTTGCCTTTTCATCCTTTTAAGCCTAATACAGATTAAAATATATCTGATTTGAATGTTCATTGCAAATCAGGTCAAAAAGACTTTAGAACTTCTTTGAATACATTTACACTTTGTGATTGTAACTGATATGCATGTTACTTTGAGAATGCATTATTGGGAAGATAACATTTTTTTTAAGTTGTCATCTTCTTAACGCCTCCTTACACATTTTCCTGAAATAATTTTCAAATGGTGGCTGGATATCATGCTATAACTTACCTTTTCTTTGCACTAGAAATGCTTCTCACTCACTTGATGTCCAATGAAATCATTTAATTTCCCAAATTGACTTATTCCTGTTCTTAAAGCTCAGTAAGAAAAATTACTTGAAAGCCTAAAATTATGTACAGAGTGTTGGGAACATTGGAGCAACCAGTGATGGAGAAGATGTGGTCCCACCTTCAGAGGTATATTGGTCTAGTAATTTTCTCCTTATCCTATTTGTGTTTATAATATTTTGTTTCCCTCTTGCAGTATTGGAACATAGACCGTTTATTTTGCTTTCTGTATGGCATAGAGCAAAGCCTCTCACATATTTATTTGGGTGCTTTTTAATGATTGTGATGATGTGACTACTGGACCTTTTGCTAAAGTTTGTCCTTTTTACCTGAAAATTCCAGCAACCTGTGGTTTTTAAGTTTATTATTTTGTTACTACCAAATTCTTTCCAAGTATATTTAATGTATAAACTGGGTTGCTTTTACTCTTCAAAGAAAGAGATGCCAGTTCGATCAGTGTTATACTCCTCAAGCCTTTCCTGTGTTTGAGACTCACCCAATGTCTTCAGACTTTAATATACCTTCTTAACTTTTCATGAATATTGGACACTTTGTGTATCATACCATTGCATTTGATGCTTCCAGTGCTTTTTATGACTAATTATCATTGTATTTTATTTGGAAAGTTTTTTTTAAATGTTTGCTTTTCTACTATGTGTGTGTGTTGTGTGTGTGTGTATGTCATTCTCATGATTTCTGGACTACCGTTTCCTCACATGCATGATTAGAGGGAAGTTATGGTGGTTATGGCTGTCAGATTGAAGTTTAATCAGAGTGATTTCAGTTATCATTCAAGTTACTAGTTGAAAATAATAATGGACACAAAATATCTCACAGATTGAGCAGAAATACAGCAAGGAAGGCTAGGTATCAGAAGCCTTTGGTCCAAGTGGAGGAAATCAAGTACTGGGAAGGCTTGAGAAGTATAATGATTGAATGAGGTAGAAGGTGTGTCCTCCCTTGTATACTTAAAGCATTTCATGTTTCTGGCCATAAGTCTCCTGGGACCTGATGCTATTGAAATAGCTTCAAACAGTCTCAGTTTCATATGCACAGTGTAACAAACACTACATGCGCCTCATTCATATCCTCTTGCCTTTGTTACTTCAGTGCACGATTGAAGCAATTGTCACCATATGCAATTTTGGCCTCAGGAGACACTTTGTTGCACCAGTGAGAGGCTAGAAGCGCTGGGTAATTAATATTCACTGAAAAAAGCCTCCAAACAATGACTAATGGAAGTTGATATATAAATACTCCAGCTCCCTTACCTCTTGGTAAGGATAAGTGGACAACTCAAGGATAACTCAAGGATCACCCTGAGGCATACCTTCCACACAGACTGGACTTCCAGGGTTTCCCCAGCAGGAGTAAGTTCTGCGTACACACAGGGGTTGATGGATTTATATCTTACCCTTCATTGGCTGCCTTCCTTTCTCCCTCTCACCTCCCCACACCCTGTGTTTTGTTTTGTTTGTTCATCTCTCAAATAACCTGCTTTCACTTGAATTCATTTTGCTGTATTTGCATTAAGGGGAACCCAAACTAAGACACATGCAGTTTGTAGTAATGAGGCTAGTGAGAAATGGTCGCAGACCCCTTGGTGGTGTAAGTTGCTAACCTGCAGTTCTTAGAGGAGTAGTTCTTAACTGTATTTCCACCTGTTCCAGATTCCCATGGACCAAGTCCGAGTTATGCCTAAATCCTGGAATTCTAGCTGCAATTCCATCTCTTACTCCTCCCCTTGACAAAAACATATTATATTGCAAGTGAACAGGAACAACATTACTGTAAGAATATCTGATTTAATATATTAGGTACTTAGTTTGCAAGATGTTGCATTTTCACTCTTGAAATTATTATTATTTGGGACACACTTAATTCTAATTTAATACCTCACATCACATGACAGGACTCCATAGCTGAGAACCACTGAGATTTCTTTCCTTTGCTCAAGGACAGGTAAGACAGCCTAGTCCACAGCAGCTGCTGACTGACACCTTCTCTGCCAAAATGGCTGATGGTAAAGTCGTTAATCCCCTGTGTGGAACCAGCAATCAAAAAAAGATTCTATGATTTTAGGTGTGTGCATCTAGCCTACTTTGATTACTAACCTTACAGTTTAACTAGTTTCAAATGGCCACTGAAAATGACACAGAATATTCACACAATTATTTACTCATTCAAGTCGATGAAAACTCAAGAAAGCAAAAAACAAAATAGTTTCATTTGCAAGATTCTCAGACTGCACAGTTTCATCATTAGCATTTTTTATCTGTTTGATGCAACATATGTAATTGGATGCTTTCTGCAATTTGTCTCTGAAAAAATAGGTTTAAGATGAACATTGATAATGCTGTTTATTGTGTATATGCCTTATGAGGGATTCAGAGACTATGAAAAGTGGTGCTTCAAGATATCTGCTGATTTGACCCTTTTAGTTTTATTAAAATGTTATCACGAGAGGAAATGAGAAAAGTTAGAATTTCAGGGTAATATTTTATTTGTTGTAATTACTATCTAGCAGTACTTCATTATTTAATATACTAATATTGAGTATTTTAGTATTGTTCAACATTTCTGATTTTGTGAAGTTGCTTCCACCTGCATATTAGTTACATAAAGCATTTTTTAAAGTGTGTACATTTCATACATCCTTTTTGCATCAAAAATATTCACTTTGAGGGTTTTGAGTGGCTGTGAATGGTAGTTTATGAAAAGAACACAATCTACTTTTTAAAGCAGTTTGTTTTTTCAAGTCTGACTTCTTTGTAAATATATTTTACAGATTAAAGGATTTACCTGAAGACAAAGCAGTCTATTCATCAGAGACTGGACAAGAGTTACTCTTGCTTTTGGCAATTAAAGATGATGTTGTCATGGAAACAGCTGATCCTGCTTTCATTCATTGGCTGCCTAGGAGGTAACAATAGGCTGTATTTTCTAAGTTGAGGTTAGAACTATACTTGAGTCATATGTTAAGTAATTTTTAAATGTTGAAGTTATACTCTACCAGTAGCAAAGACAATTTTTTCCCAGAAAGAAAATTCTAGTGTTATCTTCTGCTAATTGGATTCTCATTTCACTCCTAAATTTTTGCAAGCCATTTTATTTTCATAGCAAATATAATGGAACTTAATATTACAGAACTACTGTAGTATTACGAATTTAACAATTAATCAGAATTTAAGAATGTTAATCTGTGACTTTTTTCCAAAATGGCTAAATGTTGTAATCTTTAGTGTAAATGGAGAATATAAATTTTAAAGAATGTTGATATTTTCATGTCTAATCTTAAAAACAATACTATTTCTCTTTAAGCAAATAATTTATTTAAGGGACCAAAAATAAAGATAGGATTTTTTTTTAATTTGAAAGTTTGAAGTTTAGAACAAAACAAAGATAAAGGAATAATTCGCGCATATCCATCATACAAAAGCAACTCTAAAAAATTATTTGATGTATTTCCTTTTGTTCATTTTGTTTTGTTTCCTGGAGGAGTGGAAGAGTAAGATAAGGATTCTTATAAATGAAATAGTTTATTTTATCTTACTGTTTTCTTTCTGTTTATTTTAAAAAATTCTCTGGCACCTAAAAAGTTGAAAGAATAGCACAATGAATATTCACATATGCACCATTTAGATTTAACTATTGTACAGTTTTACTATATTTGTTCTGTCTATTTACATATGGGTATGTATTGTTTTTGATTGATTGACTATACCACTTGAAAGTACATTATAGAAGTTATCATCTTTTACCCCTAAAAATTTCAGCATCCATCTCCTGAGAAGACCAATTTTCTAGATAATCATGAGTTCTTTATGATACATAAGAAAATTAACAAAAAATGTGGCCTGTCATTTTTCTTTATATGAGGAGGAAATTGGTGTCGAATAAGGCCAAATACACTGTCAGGTAAAACACATGTTATTTGAAGACATGTTTATGTTGGAGTAGACGTCTAAGCCCTTAAGTCAAACTTTAAACAGCCTTCAAATATTTAAATGATATTAAAACCGTCAACTGTTTTTAAAACCGTCAACAATTTTTCAAAAAGCATGAAAAATTATTTAATGACAGTACTCTTGAAATTACACGTCTGTAAAGAGTATCACAGTAATATCATGATGAATTTTGTTTCTGGGGAACAATCTAACACAGAAAGACTCACTTGATAAGCAGTTGGAGAAAAACCTCCAACTTTGAAAATAAAGTTTTTTGAAACAGGTTTTCCCCTGTGATGCCTCAGTTTTGTTTCCTAAAATATTTTCTTTGCTACTAACCTAGCACTGAGGGAAAAACGAGTAATTATTTATAAATGCCTGCCTTTTTAAATAGTCTTGCAGAAAGACCAATATGGATATCAAAATACATTTGTTTTTCTTGGTTTATTTTATTCATTTACAAAATTTTAAATTTGAGTTTTGTTGTTGTAGAGGGAGCAAAATGAAGAGAATATACTACAGCAGTATTATTATTCACAATACCAATTTTCATAGAAACAACCCTGAAATTTTCCAATTAATTGGAAACAGGGAGAAACACTCAGAAAGTAGATATGCAGCTAAAGAAAATGAGATTAGTTTTTCAAAAGTTTAAAATTTTAAGTTGTAATTTTACACTATGTGCGAATTGTGTTGATTGTTCTTCAGCATTTATTAGAAATGCTCTACATATTTATGAACAGACTTATGGAAAAAGCAGTATCCATTTTTCTAAAATGTTAAGACATTATTAAAAATTGTAAAAGTCAACCTGATTTTCTGGATATGTTGGTGAAAAAGCTGTAAGGGTTGATAAAGGAGAATTGGATTAATTGATATATGATAAACTATATGTAGGATATTACTTAGAGATTTGGTCATCTTTACAAGTAAAATATGGAAAAGAATTTGGCTCTAGTCAATTTGCTAAGGAGTATTAATTGTATACAATTCTTCATATACTGAATGTTGGTACTGCTTTTGGATTGATATCAAATTTAGATTAAAAGATCCGCTTGTAAATGTTATATTCTGTTACCCAATATTGGGTCATTTTTAAGTAAAGTTAAAAATCTGTTCATAATATAAGGAAGATCTCTAAATAAATGCCAAGTAAAAACACATTGTTTGAATTCACTTGCTTTGAGTTTAGCCACAGACGTAAACTCAATAAATGCAGTAAATGCTTGATAATTTGTGTTTTCTATTTTCTCAAGTTTAAGGTTTTTGTTATTCATTATTCTGTGCATTTTTCTCCATGCTCTTCTGTTGTTGTGTCTCTGCATGTTTCTCTCTGCAGCAGAGAGGCAAATAGTCATTTTTAGCCGGGAGTTTTTCCTAAGATGAACTTGATTTTGTTTTTCCTCAAAAAAAAATTTAAGATTCATTCATTCTTTAAAAAATATTTTTTAAGCATCTATTATGTGTCATGCGTTGTTTCTGATGAAGAAAATGGACAGGGACCTGTGTCTCTATGGTATTTAAATTCCATCATGTTGGGTTGAAAATGACTTAGAGTTAGTTGATATAGAAATGATAGTGTTATGAAGGAAAAAAAGCAGAATAAGATGAGAGTGTGGGGGGCTGGCATGTGGGTTACCATTTTAAGTGACGTCATCCAGTTCATCTTCATTGAGAAGGTGACATTTGAGCAAAGACTTACAGGCGAATGAGTTGATCTTGTGGCTATTTAGGGAAGAGAGCTCTGGGCAGAGTCGGCAATCCATGCAAGGTTTTAATATATGACATGCTGAGTATTTCTAGAAACAGCAGAAAAGTTAGCATGGTTGAACAGGGAGGTATTATAGGAAAGAAGTAGTAGATGAAAGCCAAGAGGTAAGATGGAGTTGGTTGCAGCGAAGAATGGAAGGCCTTGTGTATCACTGAAAATATTTAGAGCTTATACCCTGAATGTCTTAAGGAGCATTGGTTTGGTCAGAGACTTTTTTTTTTTCCCTCAAGAATCTCACTGGATGTCACGTTGTGGATTGATTGTAAAGGGGCAGGTGAGCAGGCAGGGGCACCTGTGAGAAGTTAATGCAATACTCAGGCAAGGGCTCATGGTGACGACTCCAGGGGGCAAGCAGGGATGGTGGTCAAATTTGGGTTATTATTTTGAAGGTAGATCCATGAGGATTTGTGGATGGAATGTATGTGATGTATGTGGGGTATGAGAGAGAAGGAAGGGTCGAGGATCACCTCAAGGCTCTGTGTCACCTTATGTATACATCACCCTTGTGTGTGAAATGAAAACTCAGCACAAAAAAGGGATGAGAGTTTTCCAAACTGAAGTTCACTACCAAATAGTGGATTAAAAAATCAATTCTGTGGATCATAGCCAGCATTTTTTATTAGAATAAATGAATTAAAATTAAAATAAGAATAGAGTATACTATATCAGCATGTATTGCCCGCTTGGTAAATATTGTCTACTGGGCACTTCTGGGCATTTGGGATATAGCAGTGAACAAAACAATGTCCCAGGCCTCATGAGCTGTCCTTTCAGTACATGTGTATTGGGTCGTGATCTTACATACATTTCTTACTGAGCTGCTGTGAAAAAAGTTTAAGAGCCACAGACCTAGGTAGAGAATAGAGAGCTAGAGACAAGAACTCTCCAGAATTCTGAGAAGAAACCAGGAAAAGAAGGGAGACTCAAATCAGGAAAACAATAGTGATAACAGTAAAATTAATAATACCAGCAATATTAATAAAGGGAAGCTCAGTCACTGTATACCAGGCACAATGAAAATGCTTTACTTAGGTCACCTAATTAACAAAAATACAATAAGATAGATATTATTTCTATTTTGGAGACAAGGAAACTGTCTCTAAGAGTTTAAGTAATTTGTCTAGTCTATTTAGTCGTCTCAAAATTTCTGTTTATGTCTAAAATCAAAGTAGAGCTCCCTAGTCACTAGTATTTACCACTTCGATGGTTTCTCTTCTGGAATAAAGTCAGAGGTATAGGCCATGGGCTAAAAGTCATCAGGGATCCCAGGAGATTGTCGTCTTGCTTCTTAATTACCTATCAGTTCGTTGCTTAACTGCATTCGATACTTCAGATGTTCACTATCCTGTATGGGAGCCACTAGCCACACGTGGCTGTGGAGTTTTTGGAACGCAGCTAGTCCTAGTTGAGATGTGCTGTAATTGTAAAATGCACAGAGAATTTTAAAGAAGTTACCAAAAATATTGAGTTTAAATAAATTATTTAAATATCTCAGTAATTTTATATTGATTAGATGCTGCACTGATAAAAATTTAGTTATATTTGTTCAAGTAAAAATGTTGTTAAAATTAATTTTGCTTGTTTCTTTTAACCTTTTTTAACATAGTTACTAGAATTTTTAAAATATATGTGTGACTTGGATTATATTTCTCTTGGGTGGCATGACTCTAGATATTTATGAAATAGAAAGCTGTAATTTTGCAGAGGTTTTCTAATATTTAATAGCCCAAAGGGGATCCAAATTGTGGAAGCTAATGAGAACTTTTTGATTTCATATGAAAATTTGTAAATATTTCCTGAATGTGTATTAGCAGCAAATCCTGACTCCTCTGTCAGATGAGTTCATGTTTCAGGCATCATTGCTTAATGAATGTTGACAAATTCTCAATCAATGCAAGTGTTTTGGTTTTAGTTTTAATCTTTTGGTGGTACCAGCAAGGTAAATGTAAGTCTTTTGGAAAGAGAAATTTCTTTGGATAGCTAAAATGGTTGTCAAAGCCTAGTTAAAAACATCATCATGGAAAATATCCTACTTCTGTAAAAGTTCTAAAGTTTTCTTATTTTATCAAATTATTTTCTTAAAGTTGTAGTGAACAATCAACATATTGGAATCTATTGTTATTTTGGTAGTACCCAGAAATTACTTGTGAATGTAGGTAGCCATTGATTTTGGAAGGGATTAGTCCTCAGAGGGAAGATGATTCTTAGTTGTCCTTAACTTTCTTTTTGTGTATATTGTGTTGGTATCTCCAGTGTCTACTGTTTACCGCAGCCATGAAGCAGCCGTGAGGCCTGAGAGAGGCTGACCCTGGGCAGAGCTCCACAGATGGATTCATCTCCTTTGTCCCAGTGATTGGTCTAAGCCAGTGAGCTCATGGCTTTTTTCCTTTTTTTTTTTTTTTTGGCCTTAAGATTTAATTGATTCAAAGACTTTTGTTCAAACTTTGTGGAAAATGTCCTTTCTCCTAGTGCATCTGAATGAGGAATCTCAGAACCCTGGTTGCTGTAGGTGGCCAGCCTACAATCATCAGGGAAGCTAGCCTGAGGGAAAAGCTGATTCAGTGCATTCAGGTCAGAGAAATAAGAAGACACCAGCTCCTCCCTGATGTCATGTTGACATGCCCCCTTCTGGCTTAAACTCTTCAAAAGCAGTAAATACCTCACCTGTAGATCCTGTGACCTGTCATCCTTATTCCACAGAGCTTCAGTGACCTATGAAATTTACCTTTGCCTCTTTGGGGAGTTACCAAGGCAGTAAAGGCCTGTGTCCTCTCATAGGTATCTCTAAATGTATTATAACCGTGACCACAGGTCAGCTTTAGGAGATGATTTAGATCACCTTGATAAAATCATTTAAAAATTCTTAGTATTATAATTAAGGATAAAATGTGTGATCACCAAACATGAACCTTGGCTTCCTTTAACAGTGTAGATTTAGTGATAGACAACATGGACAAACAGAATCACTTGCTTGGGCTGCATTTGCAAATCATAAACTCTGCTTGTTTTAAAGCCATTAGTTTGTGTGCGAATAGAACCAAACCTACTAATGCACCTTCGAGTGCCTTCCATTATAGCCTCTGTCCTATATTTTGTCATCTTAATGTGAATAACTTTCCATGCTAGGCTTTCATCCAAATAGTGATTAAGGAAAGCTTTGAAAGCAAAATAAACTTTCCAAGTTCTCCCTGAGATAATTGAGGAATATTTTTCAATTGGTTTTAATCCTGCCACCCTTGTAATCACTGAGAAAATGAGTTTGTGGCATTGGATGTGGCACTTGAAGTAAATGGTTGCTATAAACTCAAATGACTGTCATTTTTTCTGTGGTATTTGTGTGCAGTGTGATATGACTTGATAACATTCGTACTGGTGAAATGGAGATGTCGCTGATCTCTCCTTATAAATCTTGACATCCTCCATGTTTTTACCAGTAAACTTATTTCAAATCATTTCCTCAATTGCAACACCCTAAATCTTGAATTGCTTTTCATTTATTCCATTTAAATCTTGACAGTTTATCAGAGTATGCATGTAAAACTCAGGGGGGGGGGGAAAGCAAACATTGTTAGTGTGTTTTGTTCCTATAACCTTGATCTCCTCATATCTGATTTTTCTAAGCTTGATGGAGGCTTTTGGGGGACTTAAAAAATAATATGTATTGGAAATGCTGTTAGAGTTCAACAAAAATAGAAGGCTAAATAAAACCCACAATTTTATTTAGCTCTTTAAATAGCTATTATTGTCTCAAAAGTATCTGTTGATCAGTTCACTGACTCCTGCAAATAAGGTGCTCATTCAAACCAGTTTCATAGACTATTGCCTAAGTGTTCAGCGGTCTTAAAGCACTCATCATATAAAAGTGTTTTTAAGTACCCCTGTGCAATTATGTTTTCCCACGAATTGTGGTAGCAGAGCTAAATGGACTGGGTTCTTGGTATGTAAGGGTGCATTCCTAAGTATTAACTCATGACTCGTGGTGAACTTTGAGTATAAGATACACACACACACATTTATGCATGCATTTATTCAAGCCACAACAAAAGGAACCTTGATGCTAGTCATCAACATATATTTTACATGTGTTTTGCATGCAATGTATATTTAATACATGCTAACATGTATTTTGCAAATACTCTTGTAAGCAAGGAGAAGGCAGTAGTTACACTGTTATGGTTTATACTTCCTCATCATTGTCCCCTATTCTCACCCCATCCCTGTTCCCACTTCCAGGATACCATTCCATAGGCAGCTCAGGTCTTTAGTATCTCTTATCTTCACTCGTGCCCCAGCCTTGCTCCTCCTCCCTCTGCCTGCTCTTCCTTCCTCTCTGCAGTGCATCTTATATGTTGCAACCAGAGTTCTCTTTTTGAGCAGCCATTCAGCAGGCATTTACGGAGCATCTGCTTTGTGTGAGGCATTGTCATAAGTGCCATGGAGGAGTCCAAGATGAATCAGCTGTCTGTCTAGGAAGGAAAGAGGGCATGTGCAAACAATGGCAGGAAGAAAAAGGCTAAGATTTAAGATCCTATGTAAGAAAAATATGAAAAGACTGGCATTAAGTTCTAAGAGAGATCTTATAGAAAGGAAGATAGAAAATATTTGTGGCAAGAAGCACATTTGAGCCGGGTCTTAAAATAATAATAATTAAAGTGAACATGCAGTGAGTGCTTACTTTATACCAAGCACAGAGCTAAGGGCCTTGCCTGAATTCTGTCCTCTGAGCCTTGTGTTATTGTGACCCCTATTTTATAAATGAGGGCTGGAGGTCCTGACAGTTTAAGGACTTTTCTAAAATTCACACAGTTAATAAGGGAATTCAAACAGCAGTATTTAAAACAGCCTCACTCCACTGCCCATGGAAATAACCATTTTGTTAAAATTGGACATAATCTAAGAGAACATAATCAAGAGAAGCAGGTTTTAGTCTGCTCAGATTGCTATAACAAAATACCATTGACTGGGTGGCTTAAACAACAGAAATTTACTTCTCATAATTCTGGAGACTGAAAAGTCCAAGGTCAAGGTGCTGACTGATTCGGTTCCTGGTGGGGACACCCTTCGTAATTTTCAGATGGCTGTCTTCTTGCTGTGTCCTCATGTGGCAGGAAAAGAGGAAAAGCAAGCTGTCTGGTCCCTTCTTTAAGGGCTCTAATCCCAACATGAGGACTGCACCTTCATGATTTCATTTAATCCTAATTACCTCCCAAAGGCCCTTCCTCTTATTCTCATCATGTTGGGGGTTGAAGCTTTAACATACGAGTTTTGTGGGGGACACAGACATTCAGTCTATAACAGACAGGAGCAGTCATTCAAGTTTAGAGAAAAGTGTAACATAGAGTTGGTTCCTAGTTTTATATTTATATTTATATTTATATTTATATTTATATTTATATTTATATTTATATTTATATTTATATTTATATTTATATTTATATGGCATGCATGGAATAGCTTTGATAATGTCAACCCCAGCTTGAGCAATCTATTTGTGTTAATTTATTTAATATAATTCTCCCAGTAACTTTAGATATTAATTTACATGAGGAAACTGAGGTACAGAGAGATTATTACTTTGCTTAAAGTCACAGGCAGTTAAGTGGAGCCAGGTTTCAAACCCAGACTGTATTTCTCTAGATGTGCACTATCCAGTCTGGTGGCTACATGTGCCTGTGGATCGCTTGAAGCATGGCTAATCCAAGGCAAGAGTTGTCATAAGTTTAAAATATACACTGGATTACAAAGGCATAAGAAAGGACAGAAAATATTCCATTTATAGTTATATTTATTGCATATTAGAATAATATTTTGATATATTGGGATATACACAATATATGAATAGATTAATTTTACCTGCTTCATCTTCCTTTTTTATTACTAGAAAATGTAGACTTATGTATGTGTTGTGTATCTTTATTTTGTGAGAACATGTAAGTTCTGCTCTCTTAGCAGACTTCCCTTGTACAATACAGTGTTATAAACTATAGTTTTAGTTCCATTGGAAATTACAGGTCTAAACTATATGCCTGTCACACACTTGAAGACAAGTGGTAGGGAGAAGACTAGGGGAAAAAAAGGTTGTGTCTAGAGGTTGTCAAGTGAGGAATGTTGGCATCTTAGTTTTGCTGTATAAGACCTTTGAGCCCATAGGAGGTTTGTAGGGTAGCTTGGAAGGAATAAAAACAAAGAAAGAAGATCTGCTTGGAGGATATTGTAATACATCAAGTGAGGGGTAACTTATGCTCAAACTAGGACAATGGGAGTAAAAAAAGATAAGATTGGAGATGAGAAGAGGGGCAGGTATAGTTCAGTGGTAGAGCACGTACTTAGCATGCCCAAGGTCCTGGGTTCAATCCCCAGTACCTCTTCTAAAAATAAATAAATAAATAAAAATCTAATTACCTACCCCTACCCCCCAAAAGAAAGATTGGAGATAAGAGAAATGACAGATCCATGATTGAAAGGATGGTGGGTGTGACAGGTGAGAGAGAGGAGATTGTGAACAGGGACTTTCAGGCTTCTGAATTTGAGTGGGAAGATAATGAGGCAATTAACAGAAATAAGAAACATAGAAGGAGGCAGGGATTTTGGTGTTTGGGGCATATGGAGTTTTGAGGTGTTTGAAGAGCGTCTGGGTGGTATGAGCCGGTAGTCTGTTGAAACCAAAGGATTAGAACTCAGTGTGTGGGGCTGAGGTAGGTTTCAGAGCAAGAGATCAAGATTAAGGGGAGGTGTCTTCAGAGTGATACCACCCAGTGAGACTGTTCAAGGATAAAACGTGGAGAGTTCAATGCAAGGGGGTAGACCTGCACCCAGGGCCGGGGTGTGACAGGTGAAGGCAGAGCGGAGATGTGTAAGGTTCTCCAAGCCAGCAGGATATGGTGAACATTGAGGAAGCATTTCAGGGAAAAGGAGATGGGGAAGCAGATGTGGTCTGAGGAAAAACTCCTGAGGCTTGTGAACAGGAAGTGCAAATTGTGAAGGAAGTAATCTTTGGTAAGAAAGGAAGAAAATACACTGGTAACAGTCATCTTTGGTAAAACTGAGTTGTATTTTATGCACATGCACATCCATATGCTTTTGTACATATTTTTGTGTATTTCAGACTTTCCTCACACTATAAATGAGAACAGGGTGGTTTAGAGCATTTCTGGGACTTGCTCACTGTCACACAGCCGGTTATTGAGTTACTGGCCGAGGGAGTGCCTGAATTTCTGTCTGTGGAGCCTCCAGCTGAACTGAGACTTTGCTGAGTATGATGGGTTGTAGATCCTTTTAAGAACCAGATGGTTCCTCCTTGAGGCTGGGTAAGGGACAATTTTGATCCTTACCCCAATGTTTGAGAGACAGATGTGTATGAGGCTGGGTGTGCACTGACAGGAGTTGTGTCCTGAGAACATCTTCATGTGTTTTCAACTTCTTCTACTTGCTCTCCAGGTGAATAGCCTCAAGTGAATGTGCATAAACCATTGTCCCAGGGAGGCTGGACTCCTGCAAGGAAAATGGTTCCTGTGAGATAGAGCCGCCTCTAAGTCAGAAAACGTGAGGTTCAGTTGGTATTAAGTGACTCGAAATTACCTTGGTGAACCAAGTGGCTTAGGGATCAGATTTCCATTCATAGTACAATGGGCTTGGTGTTTGGTAAATTCTAGTCCTAGCATCTGTGTTTATCTGCTTTGTCTTTCCCTCTTGAGGACTGAAAAGTGCTTTCCTGGAAGGAATTGTGTGTTTCAAGCCTCTCTCATTCCCTACCCCGGTCTCCATTTCTGCAAATTCACAGCTGAGACATAGAAAAATGTCCATTCACAAGGGCCATTTCAGCATCCATATGACTTTCAAAGGGAAACTCTTACTTGAGAATGGCTGCGTATGTTAATTTGAGAAGTGGCAGGGCTCCCTCTTCTTGTTTTGCTAGTGAGCCCGAAGGTGCCACATGCCTTTTTCTTCCACATAAGTGAGACATGCAGGTACAATTGTGTTCACTTCTGCATGTTCCTTTTTTTGAACATTAACCCAGCCTTTAAGGTTGAGACAATGACAAGTGACAGAACTCTGAGATTAGATACGCAACACTGGATGCTATTTTAGAGAAAGATATTTTAAATTTAAAATTATTTTATGAGAATAACATGCAATAGGGAATAATCAAATTATGTATGCATCATTACATATTTAAGTATCTGTGTGTCTAATTTGAAGAAACTAGGAGAAGATAGTCATTTTCTCTGTTGTGATATGGCTTTCCTTAATTTTAAAGCAGTATCACATTATTGAACAACTTTCAGAGTTTTTATTTGCTAACCGTGGCAAGGAGGGATTTAACCAAGGTATTTTACTATGGTTATTAGTTGTCCAGTGATTGGCAGTTTTCTTTTGTTTTCTTCTGAAGCCTAACTAATAATGCCCACAAGAAACTCCATATTAATTTCTTTGAAGTGTGTCAGAGAAAATGAAAAGGCACATGACTTCTAGAAAGAGATGAAATGTTAGAATTCATTTGTCTATCAGTAAATAAATACATAAATGAAAATTATCCAACATTTTATTTATTATATTTTTTGTCTTTCAAATCAATGACATGATATTTGGAGCCTGAAATAACCACCACTGCATTAGAAATTCAATTGTGCAATTTTGCATCATGGTGATACTACTACTTATAAAATTCCATGTTAGATGGTTAAGATTCAAATATCGCTGATAATAGAATGTTTACTCAACATTGTGCTCATTGTGAAAAGCATCTTTTGAGTGTGAACACTGCTTTTTGGCCATGCTGCATCATTGGCAATTATTGCTTAAAAAGAAGAAAAACAACAAACTTTATCTCGGCAAAAAAAAGACAAAAACCTGTACCCCTACCTGGCCACTGGATTTATCCATGTGCTTCCTCTTTCAACTTCTGCTTGGCAGCTGAGTAAGCTCTTATCTTGGTATTTGACTTACTACTATCTCTTTATACAACTTGGGTTTACTTGTCTTATTTATAAGACTGCTGGAGACAAAGGTAATATTCCCACCTGTCACTTAAACAGGAGGCAATTTGTTCCTTTTAACTAAAAAAAACAGTTTAAAAAACAAAAAAAGGAGTACTGCTTCAGGTAGACCTGAGACCCAGCTTGTGACAAGTGACCTTGGGAGACTGTTTCAAGGAAGAAGCAGCTCTTTTCTTGGACCTATTGAGTAGTCATGGAAAATCTATCATTGGTTGTGGAAGATAGTCAAGAAAGAAAACTCAAGGGATGGTGTGTGATGGTGTAGTGACTCACAAATCCATGTTCTTTAAATCTATAATTATTCAGTTTTTTTTTTTTAACATAAACATCTTTGTGGTATCTGTTGACCTGAGAGAGTAGAATTTGTAGGCTGCCATTTTCAATGGTTCTGGTGACTTATTCATTGTTTATTCCAACCACAGAGGGGTGGTGAAGGCTGCCATTGCCTGGACTTAACACCTCCAGGCAACTCTGGGATCGGGTGTTGCCATTGTGACATTGATTGGTGTCACCCATGAACCTGACACTAGCAAGTTTCAGCAGCTATTCAAGGGACACTTGAATTCTGGTTCATGAATAGGGTTTCCCTGTTCTACCTTGTTCATGGTGGCATCATACACTCTCTTGTTCTGAGAACCTGTACAACTTAAGGGCCTATCTGATGTGCCACCCAGGGATTTTTAGGACAGATGGCAATTTGCATGTCTTTTGTGTGTTTTTATATTAGCCTTAGGTTTTTGTAGCAGGGCTCCTGGAATTTTAGTCTCTGAGTAAGATTTTTCACTACTAAGTGTTCTTTTGTAGGATTTTAAAATACTTTGTATGATTTTAGACCATAGGAAAACAGCTTTTCATTCTAATCCCACGAGTATGTGTGTGCGTGTTTGTGTGCACTCCCACACATACTTGTGCATGGTATTTAAACTGGAACATATGTACTGGAAATATAGAGAAGTCATATTCAGAGCATAATTGTGTAGATAATTATGAAGTATTGGCTGTTGAATGATGTACCACATGTGTTTCTGGGTGACCATCCATCTTTTAGTTAAGAAATAATATTTACTGCAGCATACACAATGCTGCAAATGCCTTTTTGTGTGTGCTTGATTACACAGCAGAGTAAATTGAGAATCCTCAGTGCTCTGGCTATTATTCCTATTACGGAAGAATAGGGAAAATAAACATTCAGCTAATGACAGTATAAAAGAATCTCATGTTTTTTCTGCTTCATGGGGTTTTTGAAAGCTCTTTGCTGCTTATTTTGAGTTTTCCATTGATACTGCTTTGGTGAGTAATTATTGGAAGAGAGAGTGGAGAGTAAATACTTGGAGAATTGTTTCCTTAAAGAGCTGAGTGGGCCGTAGAGAAGACCCCCCCCCTTTTTTTTTAGCTATTTGAAGTTATCACTCTCCACAGATTAATAAGCACCTTTTGTCTTAGACATAATACTTGAAATTATTTGCTCAAACCAGATAAGTGAACACAGGTGTCAGTGTTCACAACCACTATGAAGATTAGGACAGTTCCATCCTATTTTTCATGCCATGTAGATATGAGGTTCTAATGAATGAAGTCATTAGACTACCTTCTCATAAATTAGTAGTCCTCAGTCACATGTAATTAAAAGTTTGATACAAGGGCAAAGCAAAAATATGCAATAATAATGCCATTTGTGGCACTGCTGCTGTATTAAAATTTTTTTGCCTATCCTTGTATCAAAACTGTATATATAGTGTTGGTATCATTTCCATATAACAGTAGAGAACTCAGGGGCTCTGAGAGCCTAAATGACTTGCCTAAAGCTTGATGAAGGTATTAGAGAAAAAATCTTCTTCATCACAAGGCAGAGTCATTGTTCTGCTAGTAGGCATGCTTCTTCCTAAAGCAGCAATCAGCAAACTTTTCCATAAAGTATTCAGATAGTAAATGTTTTTTGCTTGGCCCCCCCCATATGGTCTCTGTCATAACTACCCATCTCTGCCATTGTGATGCTAAAGCAGCCATGGACAGTACATTAACAAGTGAGATTGACTGTGTTCTAATGGAACTTTATTCATGGACACTGAATTTGAATTTCATGTAATTTTCATGTGTCATAGAATAATATGTTTTTGATTCATGGGTCATGCAAAAACAGGTGTCAGTCGAATTTGGCCCATGGGCCATAGTTCTCTGATTCCTGTCCTACAGCATAAATAAGGGTTTTTTTAGATCATGTTTTATCAAACCCTTATCATGCTATCATGTGCAAGGTCTTTTTCAGTGTGCTGTATGGGAATCAAAAAAGGCCAGAGGTTGAAGGAAAAAGAGGAAACATACACACAAATTACTGAAATACAGATGCTTTGGGAGAGGTATAATCCATACACTAAACTGAATTGCTGAGAAAGTGGGAATTCATTTTGGCTAGACTATCAAAAGAGACTCAATGTCTTGAAAGATCAACTGGGAAAGCCTTCCAGGAAGAAGAATGGCATCAGTCAGTTTGAGGGAACTTCTCTGGCAAACAGTTATTTCGTACATAATTACAGGTGAAGTTCTTACTGACAGCCCAGCAGTCTCACTCCCTGTAGGGCTGCCTTCTGGGAAAACTAAGAATGTGCTCTCTCTGTATGACGGTGCCCAGATGAAGGATTGCCAGAGGGAAAGAAAGCTCAGTATTGCTAGACTTAGTGATTTTTAAAGGTGAAGTTTCACTTGATGCCTAGTACATTTGGATTTTTAAACGAGGCCAACCCAGAGTTTCCAAATATATATGATAGGTCACGTCATACACGTTTCATATAATTTAAGAATCTCTTTTCACAGTCCTAGAAAGACAGCCTAGTTCAGGTTCTATCTGAAAAGTGAACACAGCGTCCTAAGTAGAGCTCAAATCCTGTGGTAAAGAGTTCAGGCAGTCAACAGGTGCCTGACACATCCTAACATTACAGCCTAACCTTAAAAGATTTAGACTAAAGTAAGAATTGCACGCTGGTTACATTGGTAAGTAAATTCATGGTTCACATAAATGATTTATCATGATTTGGGGATATTTTGCAAAGAGAGCCATTCCATGTAATGATAAGACCTGATGTTTTGAAACCCTCTTGAAAACCCTCTCGAAGATAACTTTGAGCCCAGTCAACTTTCTTAGAGGTCTGTTTAGTAAGCAGCCCACCAAAAGCGCAACTTTTTTTTTTAAATGACTTTGGTGGCTGTTACATTCAGGCAAGTCATTAAAATCCAGAAATGGGGCTTGGCTTCAGCGCTCATAGTTATGCAAGAGACTACTAATAAAGCACTGTTGCTTTTCAAAAGTGCTGTTCATATGTGGCTTTAGGGAAGCAACTCCTGTATAGTACCTGTATTTTCAGTGGCCAGAGAGTGTGGCTGAAGTGTAGTGGCCAAGCTCCTGCAAATTACCCAGATAGAAAAAGCCCCCAAATAATAGCAAATACCTCTACTGTGAGAACACAGCAGGGTATTGTTAGTCATCGATGCAGTTATTCAGTTAGCTTCTATAAGTTCATATGTTCATATAATAAATGATTTTGTCATTGGACATACATATTCCAGTTGGAGATAGAATATCTGCTTATGGTGTTCTGAAATGACCAATTTTTTTCTTTTGATCAGCTGTAAGATTTTGTGAATTAAAATCATTTGCAGTGAAGCATGAATGCATGCATTTCCATTCAAATGTTAATGTACCAAGTTTTCTAGTATATACAGTAAGAGAGGTATGCCTAGGTGGTAGAAATGTGTGTTACATGTAGTCACTATCTTCTATAAGTTTAAAGACTGGGGATGAAGGAGGTATCAGTTAAAAACAAGTAAAGATAATGTATAATATACAAAAATTGTTTTAAGAATTCAGAATGGGGAAAGATTGCTACTAAATGGTTATATAGAGGGAGAACTAATGAAATAATCTATCAGAGTTTCTTTAGACTTCCAGCATGACTATAGCTTCTCTTATATACCACCAAAAAGTTCTCCAGAATGGTGGTACCAAACAGAGAGAGAGAGCATCCACTGTAACTCATCCTCACCAGTCCTGAGGATTATTATTTTTAACATGTGCCAGTATTAGCTAAAGCAGTACCATTCAAATGAGTACCATTTTTTATTCAGTTTTAATATTCACTTAGAACTAAGTGACTTGGTGGATGCATAGCATCTAGTACAGGGCCTGGTAGTGAATGTTTATTTTTTCTGAGTTGACATTTGAGACTGTGCATGTGTTTGTAAAGTATGTATAATGAGTGATGTTGCTCCATACTGTACAGAACTGGGGAACAATGTTTTTCAGAATAGAAGAAAATGTTTCCTTAATTGCCAAAGCTACAAGTAGTACACAATATTATTTGTTCTCCCCAAGACTACAGAGGATATAGCAGTTCATCTGATTTGGGGATGGCTCTCTTGTCATCAGTAGATCTTGGGACCACAAATACTCTTTCTATTTTGAATATGGTTGGTTCTTCTCCTTCATTGCCAAGGTTGGTATTATTGCTAAGTGAAGGAAATGAAAGAAATACCTTACATTCCTTGCAGTTCTACCCCTCTTCAAAAAATAATAATCTAAGACATCGGGATCAAGGAAGGATGCTACTAGACCATGGATTATCAAATTAGAGGTAGAAAATCATTGATGGGTAATGATATTAATAGAATAGTTTATGCTTACATATGCAAAAATGAGTAGGACAAAACAGATTGAATGGAATGGAATAGAATAGAATAAAATAGAATAGAATAGAAAAGAAAAATATTATGATTCAGCATGCTGTAAGAATTTTTAATCAGTTGTATGTGTGAGTGTGCACACTGTGTCTATAATAGATCATGGGGAAAAATAAATCTTAATTGTGGATCAAATGAAAAATAATTAAAAAAATTTTTTAACTATTCAAGTTTCTGCAACTCTGAAACTCCCCCATCCACAAATCATAGTTCCAGATACAGTTTGGGGAGTGGTTGTTCTTTGTCCTATTTCCTCTGACCTGCATACCTACCCCACAACCCAGCTTAGTTCCCCTCAATGGTCTAGAGATATAAAAGCAGGATCCTTGTTTGGGAAAAGTGGGAAGAGGGAGCTAGATGGTATCTTACATACTCAGGTATCTACAAACACAATGCTGGCTTCTGCTTACCGAGGTGCAGGTGGGAAAGATTATGCTCTCTTCTACATTATGAGATTACAGCTACAAAAATACGACAAAATGCTATCACCAGTTCACATTATTTCTTAATAGCTTCTCCATTACAACCATTTTATAATAGGAATTCTTTATTGTATAATTTTTTTTCATAGAAACAATAGCCTTCAACTAGAGTTTGATAGAAAATACTCTTATGAAAATACACGAAGGGAATCATGCCTGAGCCCCAGAAAACCTTGACCAAGTCTCTCTGGTAAAGAATAGAAACCACAAATATAATCAACTCTATTAAAATCTTTGAGAGAAGAAATGCTAAAGAAATGTTTTTAAAAGAGTTGATTAATGAAGTCTTTTCAATTCAATATCATTGGTGAGAACCTTGTGAATTTACACCCTTCAAAGATGTTCAGTGAAAGTTGGTAGAATGGAAAGTGAGGATGTTAGGTGTTTTTTCTTTTCAAATAAATGTCATGGGTTGGATTGTATTGTAGCACTGCACACTGCATCTAACAATAGCATTGTAATATTTTTTTAATCATGTGGAGTTGCTATTAAACCATCTAGCAAGAAAGGTAACGTTACGGGCTGGGAATTATGGTATGGAAAGATGTCAGGCAGGTTCAAAAGCACTAGATAGAACTCACCTTCATAAAAAGACAATAACATGGGTTTAAATAAAGAAATTGACAAGGTATTATGAAAATGTTTTAATCTACAAAACTTCATCCCATCTCCTCTCAGCTTGTTTTCCCTCCAGTACATTATTTCCTGCAATATGTAAATTGGTTGAACACACTCAATTGTAAAGAATATTTCACAAATAAGAAGTACAGCTGTTGGATTAAACACACCAAGACGATATATTAGGCACCCTCAGAATTACTCCCAAGTTTTCTTATTTTACTCAGCTATAGTACAAATTAAATATTAATCAATCCAGTTAAGTAAATGATAACTTTTATCAAAATCTGTAATCGGTTTACCAAAGTGCTAAAATCCAGAGATACAACCATAGACACGAATGTTGTGTACATAACGTGTGTATGGGTGTGAGCATTCTTGTGCTTTTTTTAAGCAGGTTACAATGAGAGGAAAAATAGAATTCTTGGTTAAAAAAAAAAATTATCATGCTTTGAAAGAGCTTGGCCACTCCAGGGAAAACTTAAACAGACCCTTTCTGGTCTAATTCCCTAGCTATTGAATATTTCTTTCTATGAAGTTACTCTATTTCTATTTATGGACAAAGTATGAAGTAAAGATGGAGCAAATCATGTAGTGGACTATCAATTTAGCAATTTAAAGAATTTTTATCACTTTTTATGGGCCTTTGTCATGCTTTGACAGAGGTGTTTGTCACACTTCAACACTTTTTCTTTTAACCTCATGGCTTGATAAGATTTCCAAATGCGGGAAATGGATAAATTAGTTATTCCTGGTAAGCATTTTATTTTTTTCTCATCTAAAGTATGCTATATTGTCTTTTCCCTTTTTTAGCATGTAGGTTACAGTAGATTCAGCTGCAGGTAACAACAATGTATTAGAGGGTATTTTTCTAACATACGATGTTTAGAGTTAATGTAGTTCATGTTGATTTAAGAACTCAAAGATGTGAGGGCTCTGGGCTTGCTTTTCTGTGACATGTGTGTGTGTATATATGTGTGTGTATGTATACCTGTATATTTATTCCATCTCATGGTGTCTAGATGACCCCAGTATGTCCCAGCATTCCTTCCTTCTTCACATGACAATTTCCATATCATAAAGGAAGAGAAGCAAGATCAACATTTCCTTCATTTTCCCCCTAAAATCCAGGTAGAGGCTCTTTCCCAGAAGCTCCTAGCAGATTTTCCCATGCTTCTTGTAATGAGTTGAATTGTATCTCCTCGATATTTGTGTTTCAGTGTCCCAATCCCCAGGACCTCAGATTGTGACCTTGTTTGGACATAGGGTCATTGCAGATGTAATTAGTTCAGATGAGGTCATTAGGGCGGTGTCCTCATTAAAAGGGGAAACTTGGACATAAAGACGCACGTATAAGGTGGATGAGGTGAAGAGACATAGGGAGAAGACAGCCATTTACAAGTTAGGGAGACAAGCCTGGAATAGATCCTTACCTCAGAGCCCTCAGGAGAAATCAGCCATGCCCACACCTTGTTTTGAGAATTCTAGCTCCCAAACTGTGAGACAAGTTAGGTTCTGTTGCTTAAACAGCCCAGTTTGTGGTACTCTATTATGGCAGAGCTAGCAAACTAAAACACTTGTCTTTGGGTGTGGTTGGTCTCATAACCCAGGCTCCCCTGTCTACACTATTGCCCAGTAAAAACCCTTTAACAAAGAGTTCTCGAAGGGTAATACATCTGGTGCTTTCAGTACCTCTGGTGAGAGGCAAGTTCTGAAGGCAAGGCGAACAATCAGAAGAACTGTTGAGCAGACAACCAGCAGTGTCTGCCAGGGCTTATTTTTCACATGCTGCATGTGTCTGGCATTCAAATATCTGTTAAAGAAATGAATTATCTTAAGATTGAATTCTTCAGCCTCTCCTGACTTTGGAGGAATATAAATGGAATTTTATTTTAGCTGTTCCTTGTCTCTTTTAGCATTTTCTAGCTGTAAACCGTCAATGCCAAAAAAGAAAAAAAAAAAAAAAAGATGACGTCCCACTGCTTCAAAATGTTTCCATCTTAAATTGTCTTTCCTGTGGAGTAATACAGCCTAGAATACAGATCTCACCTCATCAGCGACATGCTATTTTACATTCTCTGGCCCTGAGATAGAGATCATTCTGTTTGGATTGGATATCTCTTAATTAAATACATTAAGAGAACGTTGAGTATCTTTCTAGATTTCACCTTCTCTTCAGTTCTGCCTGAAATAGTGCTGCCCACCTTAGCTGTCTTTTGGGATTTACATTCTTCGTTTTAAAATCTGCTCCTGTTTTGTGTCTTGTAGATAGGATGTAAATCAGCAAGGGAAAATGGGATATGCTTTCCTTTACTGTAGGAATTTCAGAGATAACGTTGTCTTTTAGGAATTTCATTTATTTTAGTAAAAGTAACACAACTGCCTGTAATCCTTTGTCTGTTTCTCTTTGTCATTCTTCATAAAAATTGTATAGAGTACGACCATTAGAATTGATTGGCCACAGTTTGATCTTTTAGTGACATTACCTTAGGAGCTCATAAAGCTTGTACTTACATTCCAAGGCAGTTACTCCTAGTAGCCTCTGGGTGTTTGGAGGGGGAAAATCACCTCAGGATTGGACTTTTGGACTTATTAATCCTGTTCGGAAATGTTATATGCCCTTTATTTTAGGTTGTAAACTTAAAATTGAGCTCAGGAGCCAGGCCAGCATATCAAAAAAATACCCCTGTCACAAAAAGTAAAGTTTAGCATCAATCTAAATGTTACATTGAATCCATTTAGTTAAGCGTATCCCCTTCTGTTTTCTGCCAAGCTGCTTTTTCACTAGTTATGAATATCTTTGTGAATAGTAAAGGTTTTGTCCTTTGGAGGATCAAAATGTGTTTTGAAGAAACTGTTGGATAATTTCCTTTAGATTAGTGAAGACTTCAGAATTTTTTTCCTTTTAAGCTTATATTGCTAGCAGGAGACTAGAATTTTATACCCTAGAATCTCTCATCACCTGTTTCATTCCAGGGAAACAAGATTGAGTGGCCTTTGTCCCTTTTTCTGAGGAGGAAGCATGGATCAACCTGTCATGTTTGATTATTAATTCGTACTTATATTTTAAGAGTCGTAGGGCTGCTGATGTTCTGAAAAGCCTTTAGGAGCCTTAAATTTCAGAAATGGTGGGTATATGTCTCACAGGCTGTTAACTCCAGTGTCATCAGGAAATACTGAAGTTGAAAAAAACAAGCTGATGGTTAATTTTCACCTTTGATCATATTTAGAACAGCGTGGTTTAATGGAAAGGGAAACAAACCAAGAATATGAGCAACAGGGTCTGATCCTAAAAGTTTTTGGTCTCTCACCAAAAAACGGTTTTAGTATGATTGGTTATTTAACTTCTCTGGGTCTCATTTCTTCTGGGGAGGCCAGACAACTACAAGGTAATAATATAAGCTCTGAAATTAAAATCATACCTTTATCAATCACCAGCTGTAGAGTAGTATCTGCCTTTATATTGAATTATTGTGAGAATTTTTTCATTCATCTTAATCATCCATTCAGCAGACAGATATTGAATATCTGCCTTGTTCCAGGAGTTGAGGATGCAGCAATGAATTAGGTAGAAATAAATAACAAACATATATATAAACATGTATAATGTTTATTGATAGCAAGTTACAGTGAGATGTGCTTTGATATATCTGTGACTTGTGAAAGTGAGGGGTAATGATTTTAGATGGTGGGAGGGGAAGTCACATTTAAGCTGAGAAGGTGGCATTTATGCTGAGTTCTGAATGACAAAAGGAAACAAGAGCACAAGAATATCAAAGAAGTCAGCCCAAAACTCAGCATGTCTGAGAGTCAAGGACAGTGGTGCAGCTGGACCTCAGAAGGTAGGGGCTGGGTCAGAGGCAGCTTGGGAATAAGGGAAGAAAGGCTTGTAAATGGCTAACTATAGTGCCTGGTACATAAATGTTAGCAAATTAGCTATTATCATCACTCAAAAGGGTCTCAGAAAAATGTGCTTCTAGCTTTTTAATACCGGCATCTGAAATTAATAGTGGTCTCTAGAGAAGAGTTAGAACAGCATTTGGGATTTGACTTTTCTTAGATGATGATGGATATTTGACTTTTCATGGTGGTCACTTGTAAGAAAGTTTTCAAAACACCTCTCTGAGTCTTTTTTATTGAAATCATTCTCTTCTAATCTAGACCTAATTTTCTTCTGTTGTTTCCTTCTCCAACTTACCTGTTATTTTCAAACATATACCATTATGTTATTATATTATTGCTTTCAAGCGCTACATACATCAGTTTGTCAGGACAGTGATGCTATACCATCTCATAAATGAGTGAAATGTGTTTAAGTCACTCAAAATAAATCAGAAGCCATAGCACTAGGAAGAATGCTATGAAATATCCACCCTCTTAGCCAGTGTTTACAAACAGACATTAGAAGTATATTCAAATTTCTAAGACAATAAATTTGATTAATGAAACACTGCTGTTTTTGTATTTATTTTTATGCAGTAAACTATTTGAAGGGAAAAAATTCAAGAAAATGACAAAATTGGTTCTTTTTGATTAGAGGCTGTTTGATTAGTAGCTATTTCAAAATCCCTTTCTCCCAGAGGTTGTCCTTTTTAGCAAAGGAAAAGTGAGATTTTTTTCCTTGTGACATTTTCCCCTTGTAGGTAAATAAAAACCAGGGATGATGGAGGATATCACGCTGCTTTCTTAAATCATGATCGGCAGTATAAGGGTTAATTGAGTGGTGATGTGTTAGTGGAAAGTGCCCAGAGTTAGCCAAACATTGAAGTTTGAGTGCACATTCCCAGACTGCCCTCATTTCTAACACGAACTGCAAGTTCTGGGTTTGACAATTCACTGGAAGGACTGACAGTAGTCACTGGAAGCTGTTATACTCATGATTATGGCTTATTACAGGGAAAAGAGCCATATTAAAATCATCCAAAGGAAGAGAAGCATAGGGCAGAATCTGGAAGAGTCCTAAATGCTAAGCTTTTATTGTTCTTTGGATGTACTTCCCTTCTGGTGTTGACATGTGATGATACATGAGTAGTGTCGCCAACCCGAAAGCTCATCACGCCTCAGCGTCCAGAGTTTTCTTGATGCTTTATTATCAGTCATGGTGGACTGAGTGCACACGTGGCTGAGCTCAGTTTCCAAGTCAGCTCGTACCATGTGACCCAGATCTCCCACTGTCAGTCAGGTGGTTGGTCTTTCTGGTGTGGACAGCCCCCATCCAAGCTGATCAGGTGTTGACAGTCCCACCATCAGACCCAGGGTGGCAGTCCTCACAGTAAACAAATTACCTGTCAGTCTGGACACAGATTACCTGTCAAAGGCCAGATCCAGTGGCAAGGCCAAGTTCATTGGGCAAAAGGTCGTAGGGTGTCTGGCCCCTAGAGCCAAATCATCTACAGCGTATCCATTTCAGAATGGACAGCATTCTAAAATGCTCTGTGAACTTGTTCACGTCACCTCACAGCTCTTAGACTCAACACTTCACTTCTGCACATTGGGAATAGTTATGGTACTTACCTCTCAGGGCAGTGAAGATTAGAGAACAGATGTGGGCACGTAGGATTCACATGGTGGCTTTAGCTGTTGCATTTCTCATCATTTCAATGATTATTCTCAGTATTGTGTCTGCCCTATTACTATGGGAAATATTTTTTATTAATGTTATAATGTTATTACTACTTCAGTAGCAGGTTAGTTTCTGGGCTTTTGGGGTGCTTTTCCATGTCATTTTCTTTGTCATCTGTCCGTGGTTCCTCTTTGTGTCTTAGTCTGGTTATTCATGAAGTTTTACTCAGCATTTCAAGATGGGAGAGTAAAGAGGTGTTTTTTTTTTCCCCCTGTGAATATGTTTGTTTTCCGAAATGCTCTGGCAATGATTATACAATTGCAGTAGCTTAAGCAGTTGGTGATGGCATTATCTCATTCCTTTTTACATTCATAGTACAAAGACACAGTTTTTAGTTTTTTGTGTGCATATGTGGAAATTCTCAGAACGTTCAAGTTCTCTTAACCAAATTGCAAACACTTTCTAAAAGACATTTATTCAGTGCTGTATCCTTCTCTTCAATTTGCTAGTAATAAAATAGAAATCCCACCAACTATTGAGCGTTTTGGGGTCAAAAGACAAAATAACATTGTCAGCCTTCAGATTTGTAGACATGGCAGATTTCATGAGAAAGACAGTACTCAGGGTTTCCACTGATTTTACAGCTTTGGTTTTGTAAAGAGACTTAGGACAGAAGGACTTCCTGGAGTAGATAATTCACCAGTGATAATTTTGGTAGAGCTTATGTTATAAAATGTAATTAGTACAGCCTTATTTGTTCTTTTAAGTAATCTTATTAATATGGCAGTGGTTTTGATAGTAATTTTCATTCTCTGAGAAGTGTTACTAGGCTGTTAAGGACAGCTTAATTGATGCTCATAAACAAAGCAGGATCTACAGAGCATCTTTGTGGACAAGGGAAGAAGCAATGCTGCTTTTTCTTTCCTTTTTTTTTTTTTTTTAAAGAGCAGACACTAGTTGCTTGCTTTTATTCTTCAATTCTAGAGTACAGCTTATGCAGTACCTTTCACTTATGATGGTTATTTTTTGGATGTCTCCCACCCATATAGGTGAGCTGCTCTTACAAGGCCCAGTGTTTATCAAAGAGCCCAGCAACAGCATTTTTCCTGTTGATTCAGAGGATAAAAAAATAACTTTAAATTGTGAAGCACGAGGCAACCCTTCACCTCATTACAGGTACAGTGGAAAGTTTGAAAATCCAAATTAAGAAAAAATGATGTGGCAATTGTGAATTTTTTTTTTTGCTTCAGTGTATTTATACCATCAGTAAGGAATAATACATGAAGCTAAAGTTGTCTGCTATATTCAACAGAGCTAATCTGTACACATTTGGATCCATATTGTGTATGTTTGATTATTCACTTTACAGGAAGGTTTATTGATTAATGAAAAACATAGTAGAGTCTCTTAAGCAATGTTTTTTCATTGTTTTGTGGTAGAACTTAATGTATAAACTTGGATTTACATGCATTCATTGAGAACATATCCATTGTGGGGATGAAATTACATTTGTTGTAAAGGTATGTAGCAATCATAGTTTTAGAAAAAGATACTTCAGCATCTGTCCTTCCTTTTTTATTTTACTGGGTACATGTTAGAAGGTTCATTAAATATAGAAGAATAAAATACATTCTTACTAAAGTCATTTTAATTATTCTTGAAGAGAAAATAAATGTATTAGATTTTTTTCACGTAAAGGTATGTAATTTTCAGGTTATATAAATAATACTTGTTCACTGAAAACCTTCAAACAACACAGAGAGGTATAAGGAAGAAAGAAAAAAAAATACCTCGACTTCCATCACCTTAAAAAAAAATTAGCATTTGGAGGAGGATGGTGGATTATTTGGATAGGATGGATATTTACTTTATTAAATAATACAAGATTAACAATTTTTTTTACTCTTAGGGGTGCTTAGGAGACCCACTTAAATGAAGAGATGAATTATTTATAAATAGCATATGCTGCTTTCATATAAATGGTGATGAGAAGGTACTTGAAGCACCTTGAAGGCAACATGCTCTATTGAGTACTGTGAGCATTTGTCTCGAAAACTCTGTTTACAATATTAGTTCGCTTGGCAAAACCTTCTCTATAACTCGCAGAACAAGCCGACTTTAGCCTGTTATTAATGACATTCTAAATTTTTTGATGTAGCAATGTAGATCTTACTGAACTTCTGTTGTTCTCTTAACCCGTGCAGATAATAGAAGCCAACAGGCCAACAGTCAGTTAAATTGAGTCAGTGTTAGGTAAGAAGGTAGACCTTTGTATTTTTGCATCTAGAAGTCATCAAGGTCTATCTCTTTCAACATTGTTCAACAACATATTTATTGAACACCTGCTGTGTGTTTTCAGCAAAATAAATGTAATGATTCCAGGTTACTGGTCAGAATTGGCACAGGTGATAGGAAGTTTTCTCTCTGCCTCTTCCTCACCCCATAGAAATAAGAGAACTATAACATGATTAAAAAAAAAAAAAACTAAAACCTACGTTTTATGAGCCTGTTCAAATTAATCAGATATTAGCACATACAACATTTGGAAATATTTTCTCCTTTTGGGGAAAGAGGAACAGATAAACTTAAGATATTATTTTGTAAACATTTATTTTCCCAGCATTTTTGTAGGACTTTCTCACACTTTCTTAGTGCATCTGTTTGTTTCTCCCTGAAATGGAAAATCATCCTTTTACATATTACTGTAAATATTATAAAGAATCCATGTGAATGACTCATGGGTGGGCTGCTTTTTTTGTTGTTGCTGTCAGTAAATTTATTTCCTGGCATTTATCTTGTGAATAATTTGGTGATAAATGTGTTTAGCTGAAAAACTATCAAGATACAAGATACAGTCATACAGGAGTGTGTGTCTAAATGAATAGATTAATTACGTTTGTAAGGTTTAATCAAACAGCAAGAAGTCTTGAGCTTAGAAATCCAGAAATAGCTTTTTGTTGTAATTATTTCTTTATATATCAGGTACTTATTTTAATACTAGAGTAATACATTTAAAATAATACCAGATATTTACACAATACCATTTTATAAACACAATGTATGTGTTTAAACATACTGATAACCTGTATAACATTTTGATAAAGTTCTGCAATTTGTAGAGTAGTTCCTATGTTTTATTTTGTGTCCTGACATAGTATATGTTGCAATTTTTACAAAAATCTGTACCTGAGACTGAGAATTGTGTGAATTAAGTTGATTTACTCCTTTTAGTTCTGATAAATGAAAAAATTTAACACGCTAGGTATTGTTTCAAAGTATTTGGTTTGTAGCCAAACAGAGCAGATGCTTTCACTATAGCTCCAAAGATTTTCTAAAGTTGAGACTCCTAACTAGCGTAAAATGTCACTTTATAGTGACTGGAAATTGAGACCTTGTAAAAGCACGAGGGAACCTCTTTTCATTGTGAAAATATTAGGCTTTCCTATAATAAGAAACAACTCCCCATTGTCCGTGTTATCTGTGTAAGTGATGGATGATGGTGATGGAGTAAGTGAGGGTATAGACTCATGTGAGTTGTGACCATAACTACCTACTTAGACAACATCTTCATCTATGGCCTGATTTTTTTCCCATAGCTTTTGACTTTAATAGTCAACCAGGTAATATTCCATATTATTCTTTAAATGTTCTAGAAGAAACTATGCTTGTTTATTCTTATTTGTCTTGCTCTCACTTAAAAATTACAAATAGTGTAAGTATGTAGTTACATTGCTGACATAAAAAATAACATAATTAAAAAAATTAAGTCTGAGGAAGAATAGGTTTTTATCAGTATTTTTAAACATAAGTGGACAGATAAATAGTTAAGCAGGTGAAAGAAAGAAAGAAAAGAAAACAACAAGGAGAAAAATTAACAGTCCATGTGAATCTGTAAGTTAAAAGCAACCCAAACATATTTCTCAAGATACAGATTAAAGTTGAAGAGTCTTGTAAAAGTATGTTCTTTGAAAGCCCGGGGCCTGTCTTGTAGACTGAGGCAAACTCGTCTGATGAGAGATCTTGTCTTTGTTATTATCCCACTGGGTAAAAAGAACTCTTAATTGGCCATATTAGAAATCCAAAAGTTCAGAAATTCTCAAGAGAAATAACACGTCTTAGGATTTAACTGAGAATTTTATTCTTTCTTTTGCATCTCCCTGCCTGAGCCCCAAAGCCTGTATTTAAAGGTTAATTAATATTCGGTCTCATCGTAATTGCTGACAATGCTAAAAGAGGTTACCCTGAGGAAGTATTAATAACTTTTTTTAAATGGGAAGGATTTCCTCTGACTTTTCGTAGGGTTAGAAATACCCAGCATTTGCTAAGATGAAAGACCCCCAAATCGGAGGTTCCCTGGTCGCTTCTACTGCTGCTGTTCAGCCTTACAAGAGACCACATGTTTGGACTAGCCTGGGGCATAATATGCAAATACCAGTGGGCACTGGGCAAATAACAAAACTGAAAAAGGTGGCCCTTACAAACATGTGGGCACATTCAATAATTCCTGAAAACTGTCCCACATGCAGCTGTAGGTACATCCAGTGATCACGACTGCATCTCAGCACTGGCCAGTTGTCACCAGCCAGGACTCCTGGTCTCATATTACAAAACCTTTTCAAGAGATGTTTAAAGCTGAGAAATTTTCTTTTTGGAATCTCTCTATTTCTCGGGTTGACTCTGTTTTTGTTTTTTGTTTTTTTTTAAACGTAATGTAGGCTAAAGGAGATAAATCTTAAAGGTGCATGTGGTCCATGTGGGCTTTGGGTTTTCAACGTTTCGTCTGGCCCCAGATTTACTTGTGCTTGTCCAGTATGGTAGCCAATAGCCAAATGTGACCATGTACGTTTAAATGAGTTCAATTAAAACTTCACTTCCGCCGTCAAAGCGGCCTCATTTCAAGTGCTCATAGCCGCATGTAGCTGGCAGCTACCACATTGGACAGCACAGATGAACAGTTCTGTGCTTGCAGGAAATTCTCTTGGACAGCACTGCTCTACTCTGACCCTTGGATCCACAACTCTTTTCTATAATGCTCTTTTCTATAAATGCTCTTCTGTTTTTCTGTTTTTTTGTTTTTCTCATTACAAGGAAGCAAGCAGAACATCATTCTCTCCCAGCTTTATATAACAAGTAAACAATTTTAATAAAGTTCAGTGTCTGGCATCTTGGATATACACATTGTAAGGACTACGTATCTTTGCAAAATGCAGCTCTCTCCTGGTGACTATTCTCCCTTTTAAGTATGCTTTCCTATCATGGAGTTACATCCTACATGTTTAATTTACTCAAAGTTCACTAAATTCATTCAGTATAAGAAAGAGGAAAAAATAATGGACCAATTTCTGCTCACCATTTATTCAAGGAGCAAAATTCTCTTGGCCCTAAGGAAATATAGTCCATTATGCTACATTACTAGGCCCAATTCTCTCTGTTTATCCTCAAATTCAACTCCTTTTAACACCCTGACTTTTCTAGCTGATGAGCTGTGGTCCCCACTCCCACAGTCAGCCATTGAGAGCAATGAAATGTTTACATAGTTGGAATCATTGCAAACTATAAAAAAGAAAGAATATCTATAGTGCCTGAGGCAAGTAGAGGCAGACAACATCTCTTACAGGGCATTTTAGACTTGGCTGCACTGCTGTCTCTCCCAGAGGCTTCTTTGTATTCTCAGTGCTGGTTCCGTCCTCCAACCATGTACTTACTGCTCATTGCACCCATACCTTCCTGAATGCTTCTCACAGTGAGGCGTGACTGCCCTGGTTAGATGTAAGTCCCATAAAGGATACATTCAAAATGCTTAGCAAAAAGCTAAATGCTTAGTGAAAGCTGAATTGGTGACATGAAAAAAAAATGGACTGAAGTTAACAGAGGGGAAAATCAAACAGAGGAAATCTGGTATTAGATCATGATTCGGGAGTCAGGAGTGTCATGAAGGATCTTGGGATCAGAAGTGATCCAGAGTTTATTCTATAAGATATTATTGAGTTTGGATTGAGTCCCCTTTTTTGGCTCTTATTTCAAGACAGATTGCCCTTGAGGTGACAAAGATGACTGCTTAGAATGCCAGGTCCACTTATATCCTCCCCAGAATATTACCTGGAGAAAGAGGGCATCTTTCCTATTCATGTCATCAAAAGCTCCAAATGGTGTCAGAAAAACATGAAATGAAAACATAGCGAATACTGCCAGCAATCAAAACCCAGGTGAAATGTGGAGGTTAGAGTTGAGATATTAAAGATGGCAGTTTAAAAAAAATGAACATCTTTTGGTTGTTGTTGTCCTTCTAATATTTTTGCAGTGGGGTAAGGAGGAAGGAGAACACATACTGATCAGACACAAGATAAATAAATTGGGTCACAGTTGTGCTCTTAACCAATCACTAAGCCCTGAGACATGGACTGTTCTCAGTGGCCAGGCCTGGGTCCTGGGAGGGGTGCCCTGTTCAAAGGAGGATGAGAAAGACGGTACCAGAAAAAGCTAAAATGGGTGCAGGGAAGGCAGAAATAGTAGCCGTCTTCTATGATGCTCCTCAGAATGATTTTGAGACAATCACAGATCAATCTGGACTAGGCTATAACAATGTAAACTGAACAGTTGTTTTTAATGCCAGTGTAGCTCTATTCTCTGTTGCTTTTTTTTTTTTAATATATATGCTTAAAATTCATCAGTGAGTGAAAAATGGGAATCTGTGTAATAAAACACATTAAAAAAACTTGATTTCTAAAAACATAGCATCACAATTTAACTCATTTGTATCTTCAGCAATTATTGCTGAAGCCTAACTAGTTATTTTTGGATAAAGTATTGAATATGCAAATTCAGACATTCATTCTTTCAAGGGCTGCAATTATTCTCATCACTTCAGTAAACATATTAACAAACATTGCATTTGAACACAAATGTATTTGCTTATTAACTTGAAAGCTGCATCTAAAACCACAAATTGCTTCTGTGATTAAATTCCTAATTTTCCTGTCAGACCCCAAGTAAAGTATTGCCTATTGATTTAACAAATATTTAGTATGAGCATATTTTCCAAACCCTGGCCCATCCCCCTTAAGATTTTAGTAAATTATTTTGTTCTTTTTGCTTGGTTTTGTATCAAAGTCTAACACATGACATTTGTTTTTCTTCAGAATATTGTTTATATTTCCATTTTCCTGACCAGATTTTAGCTATCTTGAAGGAAAATAACTTTGTACAATCAACCATGAAGTGAATTACATCCTGGGATTATTTTGAGACAACCTGATGTCACTCAATTTATTGTCACTCAGTTTTGTTAGTTTCAACTTCAAAAGGTGACACTCCCTAACCTTGTTAAAGAATTCTAGTGGAAGACCAGTTTAGGACTGGGTGCCTTAATTATACTGACAACACGATATATCTATGTTTATCTTCATTATTCTCATTCCATTGTAGTGCCGTTTTGCGTGAGAGATCATCATATCCAGTAATAGCTAATATGGTCGATAAATTATAGCTGGTATGGTAAATGAAAATATCTATGCATTTATTCCCCATCTTTGAGACGCTTGTTAATAACATGGAGAGTTGGGGTTAGGGTTAGGGATGACTATATGGAGGTTAATAATAGCTAGATTAGAGGCTAAAGTAAAATTATTCAGGAAACTTCTATGAGTACCTACCATGCATCCTGTATTATAGCTGATGGTGGGAATTCAACAGTGATTGAAACAGTCATCATCCAATGCTTTTTATGTTTTAAAAAGCACCTTTCAACACTGAGGATATAGGCTTTTAAAATGGATTTAACTCATTATTATATAAATTTGTGTTTACCCAGAGACACACACACACAATCATATACAGAGTTTGTTCTTTGTATTGGAAGGCAGTGATGCATATACTCTTAATTATTGAAAACAATGATAGTTTTCATCATTTAGAAGTAATAACTACCAGTTGAAATATCTCTCATGTCAGACACCTTATATTTTCTGTTCAAGATTCAAAAACTGTTAACCTGAGGGCCTGCACAATATTTTAAAGAAACTGTATTCAAATTTTTTAGCGGAAAATTGCCATAGACTTCACCATTCTGTTGTGGTGGGGTTGGCCTTGTTTTTCTCAGTCACTTTACCTGCCTAGCCTCTCTCCAGTGAGGTTCAAACCAGTGTCCTGTTCTGTAGAAGGTGTAAAGGAGGTTTAGAAGTGGATTGATCAGATTGCTGCCTCGGGTCACCCAGCAGGCTGAGCAGCCCAGGACTGCTTCCTACACCCCATCCTCTAGTTATTGGCCTACAAACCAATTCACATATAGCCTCCACACCAAGCAGTTAGAGAGGATGAGAGCTCATTGCTGGAGAATGTGACTTGTAAAATGTGAATAATGAACCGTTTCTCACTTGGGGATTCTGAAAGCAAATCCTAATTCATGTAGAATGAACGTTTGAACACTGAAAGCTGACACTGAACTTACAAGATCATTCAAGAGTGTTAGAAGATGGTGATTATGCAGAGGCGCTTAATCTTGCGACATTTACCACTAACCTAAAGCTACAAGCTTAGTCTGTTTCTAGAGTGCAATGTAAATGTTATATGATTGAAATGCTGGTGTATGTAGCCCCAAGAGCCACAGGGCTGTCGTCTTTTGCTCCAGATCACTGCATTAAGCCTTTTTGGAATGGAATTTGGGTATGCAAATGTTACTTTTATGAAGTTTTCAATAATTTCCATATTGCAAAAAGATTTCATCCTGAGACATGAGAGTTCCTCAAAAATTTCAGAATTTCTTCATAAGAGTAGACATCTGTAACTTTTACAAAGGATTGTAAATGTGCAAAACTAAAAGGCAGTGTCTACTTCTAAAAGCTTCCTGAATTTATGACCTGAATGTGCCATTTTCATGTCACAGTCATACTACTATGCAGTCTGTTCATGAACTCTGAATAGTGGGATTACAAGTTACTGCAAAGGAAATTAGTCTAATTTGTAAATTTACTGGAAGGAGTATGTGTGTGTGCCTTCAGTTTTCCTGAATATTTCTTACACTGAAGAAAATATTGTAAATATTTAGAAATCAGGCCCAAACATGAATATTTTGCATTAGGAGCTTAACTACACACTTTTCTCAGGGTAAAATCACGTTTGGATGCTTAGGCCCAGATATTGCTTACACATTGCTGAGTATAAACCAAGACAACTCTTCTGAATTCACGTATTTTCAGCAAAAGGGAGAACAATCAATATTTAGTAAGATATTAAGAAATTTTATATCACTTGGGGATGAGTTCCATTTAATGATGAATAGTGTTAAGAAGGAGAGAAATAATTATATTGCTTTGACAAAACATTCTTCACTGTATCTCAAGTGTATCTTCGCTCTGAAGAGTTTGCTAAAACAAATGCTCTCATACTTTTGGTGTAGCAGACAAGTGTAAAAGAGAATAATTTTTGCTTCTTCGCATAGTGAAATAATCTCGAGATTGTGTCTGTATGACAAAGACTGAGCTAAAAGAAATAAGAAACATTTATGCATGATAGAAATCTTTTCCACTTTTGAGTCTTCAGTCAGAACTTTGAGATGAAAGCTTTTAGATCTTAGATGCTTACTGAAATAAGGGATTTTCCCACATACTTTATGGTCTCTTAAATATCTCCAACTATTAAATAGGCAAGAAGAAGTGCTTCTCCATATTTTTATTTATCTTTACAATTTTCCAGATAGCCATTGTACCTGTATTATTCATCAGTTAAATACAAAAACAGAATTTTCAAATGAAACCATCAGTCATGCCTTGTCAGGCCATAAACATTCCAGATTCCAGAACTGAAATCTTTTCTTCCCATATGAACTGTTCTTTGTAGGTAACAAAGCCACAAGGACCCTTTGTCATGAGAGTCTTCTATTCAAAAAGAACGTGAAAGTCACAGCATCTTTCCTCCTTTGCATTTAGAGGTGTTTTCCCCCCAGGCAAGCATTAAGTCACTTAGTAACTGACAAACCCTTTGCAGCTTAAAAATTCAATCCACCCACTTGTGAATTACTGTCAGATTCATCCTTTGAAGATCAAGCCCAGCATGTGTCTCGTCCCATGTTCCACTGACTTCTCAGGCAGGTACAAATGCAGACAGACCATTTGTGGAAGACACAGTCCGTTCCACATGAGAGATGACCAAAAGCACTGAGTCAAATAGGTTACGTATAACCAACATCTACTTGAAGAGGATGGAAGGAAAACAAAGCAGACAGGTCTGCAGCCTTTATGGAGTCTCTTCCCACACTAACAGTGGCGCTCACCCATTTGTTTGATGGCTGCCATAAGCTGCAAGCTGCAAGCTTTCCATACAGTGTCTGAATAACTTGATAGAAAAGCCCAGTGGGAAAGATGGCATTCTCTTTATTTTGCATGTTAAAAACTTAGGTCTAAAGGAGTTAAACAGTTGGCCCCTGGTCACACTGCTGGTGAGAGATGAGTCCAACCCACTCACCAAGGAGCACTTGGTTCTGAATCTCATTTCTGTTCATTCTGCTGTTACATGGTAGGATCTGCTAGGACCCGGAGACTAGACAAGGATGCAGAGACAAGACCTAGGAAACAGTAAAAATGTCTCCACAAAAAAGTAAGGTCCATGAAGGCAGGAACCTTTTTCTCCATATCCTTAGAACCTAGAAAATTGCTTGACATTTAGGGACTTAATAAATTTTTTTTTCCCCACAAGGAAGGCAGGAAGAGAGGAAGGGAGGAAGGAAGGAAGGAAAGTAGGTTGACTTTTCTAATTCTAATTGTTGAATATAAAATATGCTAAGTCAAGAGCAAGGAATTCTTATCTGCTATGCCTCTATGGTTGCTTCTTGGGGATAGTATATAGACCAGTTCTTCTCAAATTTAAATGTGCATATTAAGCACTTGCAGATCTATTTTAAGATGCTGATTCTGGTTCAGTAGATCTTGGCTAGAGCCCAGGATTCTGCATTCCCAGCGAACTCTCAGATGATGAGGAGGATGATCTTGGTCTGCAGACCACCTCGTGTATCAGGAGTGCAGAGTATTCAAACAGGATGTTGATGGACAGTTGTCCTTGATTTCATTGCCTTTTGTGAACTTCTGTAGTTCTAGGATTTGAGCAGGAATAGGATGAAGGAGTCTTAATAAGTGTTCATGTTTTGACTTAACAAACTCCAAGGGCAAGATTAAAGTCTGAACAGAAGAAAGTGACCTCAACTGCACATGCAAATATGCACTTGCCCTGAGAAGGATCAAAAAAAGGTTACTCTACAAACAAAGCAAAATCAAACCAATAGCTGAAATCTGCCCCAAGTGAGAAAACAGTTACAGCCTTTTCTATTTCTTTGTAATTTTGCTCTTTTAAGTTCAAAAGAAAAGACATGAGGCCTCCAGTTTTTCCTCTTAATTTTATTTTGGTTTTTCAGAAGAAGTGTTGCTTTAGACCTGGGAGACTTGTGTGGGAAGATGGAAAAAACTCAATAAAGTCTTGATTTTGAAAATGAGCAAATGATAAAATATTACTTTAAGCAATAGGAACTGGACTTCTAAATTTATTCGTTTTCTGTGGCCTCTGTCATTACAATTATGTTATTCATTATTTCAAATATAGAAAATGAAGTAAACATACAATCAAGTATAATGACGAACATCCATATACCCACTACTCACTTTAATAAAACCAAGAAAGCTAAATTTCCCAATGTTTGCCCCAAAATGTATCCCTCTTTCCTCTCCATGCGAGCTTTAAAGTCTCTTAAACTTGAGGTTTTTTTATTTTCATACATTTTAAAAGATGTTTAATACATTCCTAATACTGCTTTATGTGTTTTAAACTTTTATACATGGTATCAAACTGCATTTAAAAATGTTTTTATCATTATTGGCAAGATTTTTCCATGTTTACAAAAGTTCATACATTTTCACAGCTGTATAGTATTTCATTTAACTTTACGCACTTTCATTTGTGATAATGCTCACATTTCCTCTCTTTGTATGCTTTCACAGTGTATACCATTTCCAGGTTAAATATTTGACATATGAATACAACAATTTTTATATGGCCCATGACAGGATGAAAGATCTCTGGACTAGAATTCAAATGGATACTGTTTCTGATCCAGCAATTAATAGTTTGGGAAGAGTTGACATCCTCATCTATAAAATGGGCATTTTATTACTCATTTTCTCAAACTTACTATAAAGAGAAGTCACAATACCCTAAAGTTTATAGAACTGATAGCAGTGTAATTTTAATATAAAAACCAAATCTTCTGGGAGGTAGCTGGCTTGATTTATACAGTGGATGTGTTCTTGATATTTTGGGATATTTAATAAGTTTTTAAAGGCGATACCTACTTTGATGTCAGGTGTACTTTCTATTAAAAATATTCTGATTTTTCCATTTAAAAACCAGCTTTCTTTTTTTTTTTTTCTTCTTTTTATTTTGGCTTCCCAGTGATAAATATGGCTCTGGGGTTAGTGTCTTTACTGTTTCAGACCCCCTAGGTGGCATTTAGGGTCTTTTACCACAGTGTACCATTTAGGAAATAACACTGTGATGGCTTGGAAGAGTGGAGAGAGCCTCTGGGACAGGTATTTACCCAGACAAATTGAAATGGATAGTTGAGCACTTTGCCAATTAATTTATTAAATGTGCTCAGTCAGTCTGGATAAATCAAAGAAATGAGGTTTTTCTCACCTTGATCGGCAATATGAGATTGGCCTGAAGTGCATGAGATAATTACCTCAATTTTCTACTTCGCCTATACAGACCTAGCCTAATTTTTCCCCTAGTGAACAAACTGAATTATTCTCACCTCTTCACAAAATCTTTAACTTTTAGATGCTCTTCTGTTCTGCTTTCTAGTATAATTTAACCTTTTGTTTCTGTTAAAAAAAACTTGGGCATATTTGATCTTCAGTTATGTAACAATTCAGTGATATATTCGTTGCCTTTCATTGATAAGAGAGCTGATGTTTAAAATGGATAAAAATTTTTTAATATACTGAAAAGGGGAAAAATCCTGGATATTTGTTTTACAGATGGCAGCTGAATGGAAGCGATATTAACCTGAGTATGGAGTATCGTTACAAGTTAAACGGAGGAAATCTTGTGGTCATTAACCCCAACAGAAATTGGGATACAGGAAGTTATCAATGTTTTGCAACAAATTCACTTGGAACAATTGTCAGCAGAGAAGCTAAACTCCAGTTTGCTTGTAAGTGTCATGTTCACACATCTAGCCAGTCCAAGATTTAAAAATATATTACTGATTTTATAGTCATTTTGGATTTCAGAAACTAGACATAGATTTTATTAAGTAAGTTGAGAAAACAATTCAGTATGATTTTTTGGAACTCTAACGACTGTGCAAATCAGAGCTTAAAATGTGTGTATGTATGTGCGGGTGGGTGTATGTGTGTGTGCATGTTTTCTGTTTTACTATTTTGTAAGGATTCTGTTGAGGGGAGGAGGAAGAATATAGTTAAGGATGTGTTTATTCATTAGTTACTCTGTGCTTTGTTCTGTGTTGGAACTGAAAAGAATACGAACGAATTGTCAGGCATGACCTTTGCTCAGGAAGAGCATGAAGATTAGAGTATTACATCTAACAAATCTGAAAATATTAAGGCACAAAGAGTGTGAGAAAGAAAAGAATGTGACATACCTTTGACCTCCATTGCCTGGCTCAGGATGACCTTCAGCACAACCCTCATGGAGGCCTGGCTCTGGGAGCCAAGTTTGTATTAATTGGAGCAGGGTGAATCCATGTCCCAACCTGAGAAAATCACATGCTTTCAGCAGGGAATTTAGAATTGGGACCAGAGATTGCATTTAGTGTTTGTCTTCCTATTTTGTACGTTTTGTTTCTTCTCTCTAGTCTCTCTTCCTTTATTTTTTGGTGCGTATTTCATATACAGTGAGTATCAGCGTTACCTTGGTTCTGCAGTTTCTTTTAGTTCTTTACACCTCAATAATTCTAAAATTAGATTGCATGTGTTCTTATAATGGTAGCAGTCTCCCCCCCCCGCCATTGCCACAAACCATTTATAAATTGATGAGGTGTCATTTAATGCATGGCTTATTCTATTGCTTTCTGTTTTTGATAATGGCAATGGTTGGTTTTATTCCTGCCATTATATTCTGTGTGTTCTGCCTTTCATACTTCCTTGCTCTTCCTTTTGATTCTCTGTTTTTTTTCTTTTTTCCCCCCTCTATGAACATTTTTTTTTACCCTGAATTTTCCCTGAGTATTTTAAAAGCTATATATCATATTTATATTACATAAGGTTAAGTTTACCTTTTAATTTATGGAAGTACCTTTTAGTTTATAAAAGTTTGCTTTTCTAGTAGCCAGAATTTTAAATTTAAATTATTTTTTCAAAGTCTCCTCCTTTTGAACAATGAGTTTAGCTCCTTTTTTTGTCCTACTGTACACTTTACATTCATAGTGACTCACATATTAGTGATTTACATTGGTATGATGTCATTTTAATATATATATAAAATCTGTGTGAACATATATGATACTATTTATATATGCAAATATGTGTTTATATATAGTAAATATAAATGATATTCTCCTTACAAATAATTTTATATGTATATATTATCTTTAACTAGGATTTTGCCAAAATTTATGATACATCTATGTTTTACCTGGCTGCAGTGTCAGCCACAAGATTTTCCTGTCTTTTCAGAATTTCTCAATTTTTAGATATTTGGAATATTTCATAAATTACATTGAAAAACATAACTATATTTCATCGTATTGCATTTTAAAGAATTTTATTATATTGCTTTAAATATGAAGACACCTGATTGGTACAAATGTTGGATGTAAAAACTGTTTATCAGAGAATCCTAAGTGTGTTGTTCTGTTGCCTTCTGGAATTTGTGTTACTGAACAGAAGTCCAGGACTAATTTCTGTTTCTTGGGAACTTACTGCTATCTCCTTTTTTGTTGTTATTTTTTTTGTTTGTTTCAGCTGGTTGTATTTTTTGCTTCAATTGGTTTTATCAGTGAGATAATTTTTTCTCCATCCTTTTAGTTAAAAAACAAATACATATATGGAAATACATATATGTGTTTGTGTATGTGTGTGTGTGTATATATATCTCCAGCATATAGCTAGGTTTAGATCTCTTAATTTACTTTACTTAGAACTTGAAAAAATTATTATTATTCTTACACATCTTATACACAATTCAGGAAATTTTCCTATATCTTTTAGTTGTATGTTTGATTTGATTATATTTTTAAAGGATTTATTTTTTTGTCCCATTTCTTGAAATACTTTTTATTTCAGGCTGTGCTTTCCTATGAATTTCTGTTTCTGATTTATTATATTATTCTGAGGATAGAGTCAGTGTTCTGAAATGCTGTTTTGGATCTTAGAGGCAGTCTTCTCTTGTACTTCCATTTGATGTTTCCATTCTTAGGTTTAATATCTTGAATAGGTTGTGAAGCAAATTTTGTCCAATCTAAGGCTTTATCAACAGATGTTAATGGACTGCCCTGGCTCTGCTGTCTTTGCCACATGCAGTGACCAGATTCTCTTCTCTGATCCACAGGGGAATACGCAGTTCCCAGTCTAATTCCCTATTTCCAGGAATCTTTCACAAAACACATTATTCCTCTTAATATTTTTCTACTGCAGGTTCTTGATACCCCATAATAACTGAAGAAGTATTATTGACTTACAAGTTTTTCCCCCTGTACAGTCTATCCTTCCTAAAGAGTGTGGCTTGTTTGGAAACACTTCTAAAATTATATCATGTCTCTTGCAGTCTGCCTCTACTCCCTGGCCAGTACTTTATCAGCAAACTAGGATAAAATTATTGAGTCTGAGATTTTATTGTACCGTACTTTCAAACTAATAAGCTAGCCTGCTACTATTCAATGGATGGTGGCAGATGATGTGATATTCCTGGGTCAGTAACAAATTATTACTCACAGCATAGCAAGCAGTGTGCTCTTGCTGTCAACCCCGAGTCCCATGGAGGTGATACGATTTGGGCAGGACAGATGCTGCAAGTGCAGCTGAGGAACACTGAGATTAGAGAATCCACCTCTTTTCTAGCAAGCAGTAAGCAAGCCTGCTCTTTGTCCTAGTGGGAGAGTTTGTCTTACCCCTCCTGGTTGCTCTCTGAAAACACATCCCTGAGAGTCACTGGGCCTTTCATTCTTGGCACACCCAAAAAACTTTCAAAGAAGCTAAGAGCACATAGTGAGTGGATTGCCTCTCCCAACAAGTTTTTTTTTTTTTTTTTTTTTTTTGGTACTATCCTTGAGTTTCTACATTGGGTGCACCCTATGAGGATACATGTGGTGGGTAAGGTACACAATGTCTTCCTACCTTTGCTGTAAATTTTCTCTTTCATAAGGAAAACCTAGAATGTACCATTTAGTCCCTTGGGTTTCCCCACAGTCTATCCACATCGGCCTGATAAGTTTTATTTACTCCTGTGCTTGCTGTTAGATTGCTTTTGCAGTCTTGATGACAGTGAGATTCTATTGTTTTGTTTGTCATTTTTTTTTTTTTTTGGTGTTGTCTTAAGTGGTTTTTGGAAGTTACAAAAAGCAATATGGGGTATTCTTAACTTGATGCCACATTGGACTAGAAAGGTAAAAAATGAACTTTTGAATTCATATGGTTGAGATAAAGGTTTCTGGTAAAGAAACCAAAGAAGTTGACAGAAGTGGAGGATATTTAATACATCAGGGATTCCAAATTACTAGGTATAAGAGAGCATTGCTTTTACTTGACAGCCGTGAAGGGAAGTAATACAGTAACTGAAAGAAGGGGCTAGCTAATAAGGAGACCCTTGTACTACTACATGCAAGTCCTATGATCCTCTTGACTCCAGTTCAGGGGAATCGTGACTGCCTTTGCCGCAGGTAAATGGTCAGTAAAGTGTCACTGAAAAATGTTCTGATTATTCTATAGTTAGTTACACTATAGTTACATCTCCTCTTGACTATATTGTATGTTTGCATGCTTAGTAATACTTGTTTCTGTCAGCCATGCAGAAAGTACTAAAAATGTGCTTCCTGGAGAAATGAGTAAATGATAGTATTCTCAATGCACCACTTTTTTTTAAATCTATTTTTATATATCGTGGCTAACTAACATTTGTAAATCTCAAACTCCCAAGCGCACCACTTTTAACACTAGTGAAAACACAATGAAATTTTGTTAATTTTCAAGTTGGTTAAAAATAATATTTGTAATAAAATGAAAATGAAAAGCCTATTTGTAGTTTAAGAAGCCTGCTTTCGGTAGGTATTCTCTATTTTTTTTAATAGATTCTTTGTGGAGCAGTCACAAAACTTAGGGAGGGGAAAAAATACCTAAAACGATGCAGTGTTTGAGTTGCAGACATTTTCACAATTATTTGCTGTTACGTTATATGTGTATAATTCTTGAAGCTTGTTTAATACATTTGAAAATCTTTTTTTTAGATTCTTAATTCTAACCCCAAAAGGTCAGGATAGTACCTCCAAAACCCCAAATATTTTTGCTTAATTAATACTTAGTTTTACTTTTCTTATTCTTGAATTTCTTGTCAGTCTTTATAAAAATTTTTTCTTTTAACCATTTTTGAGGTACAGTATATTTTTCATCATAAATTAGACATACAAGTGGTTTTGGAGGAAAGTCTGTCTGTGTAGCCACAACTTAAGATTTAAAGATTCAAAGTATAATTAAACCTACCTGATAAGTCACCTGATGACTTTTCCTTCTCTCTTAAGCCCCCTCTGCATTAGGTATTCACTGTTTGGAATTGAATGTGTTTTCTTTATCCTTTGAATACATATGTATGTGCTTCTATACAATGTGGAAACCTGGTTTACCTTCTTAATTTCTTAAACTTTTATATAACGGCATCATACTGTACTCCTACATCTACAACTTTTTTTCCCTCAACATTATATTTGTATCTGTTGATCTGCATACTTGCCAACCCTTGTTATTGTTCTGTATTTTAATTTGTGCAAATCTGGTGAATTTCAAGTTGTATTTTACTTTTTAATTTGCATGTTCATTTTTAACTTAAAATTTAATTTTGGTTTTAATTTGCATTTCTATAATTATAGTGAAATTAAGCTCTTTTTTCTTTTTCATATATTTGTTGACCATTTATGTTTCTGTTATCTAGATACTTTTCACTGTATGGTAGTCTTTTTTTTTTTTTTTAAACTTACAGTTCTTTGTATACTCTGAATTAATCCTGTCAGATATAAGAATATTTTCTTTTTAGTGGCTACTTTTTTTCCTGATGCTGTCAAATGATGAACAGATGTTCTTAATTTTACATAAAGTATTGATTTTTCTTGTAGCTTATGTTCTCTCATGAGTTGTTTAAAGTTTTTTTCTTCCTTGTCCTGAATGGTAAAGACATTCTCCTAAATGTACTTATAAAAACTTAATATTCTCCTGTTTACATGTAAGTCTCTAATTACCTGGAGTTGACTTTGTATATCATGTGAGGTAGAGGTACCCATTTATTTTATCCCAGGATGGGAAGTCAATTCTACTAGTTCAATTATATGGAGGCCAATTATCAAGCAGCCAAAATGCAGTGTCTGATCATCACCTCTGGTTTCTCTGGGCTTTTGTGTTTGGAGAATCATATTATCTGCAAACAATGAGAGTTTTGTTTGCTCCTTTAGTGTCTTCTATATGAGCGCACTTTCTCTTGTCCAATACAGTGTTGAATAGGTGTTTTGAGCTTGGATAACTTCATCCCTATCTTGCTCCTGATTTTAAAGAATGAATAAGATTAACATTTCACCATTTGATATGATGTTTTCTGTAGATTTTATAGATACTTTTAAACAAGTTAAGGTAGTTCTTCTCTAAGTTAGTTTGTATCACGAATACTTTATTTTTGTACTTTTCCTGGGATGGTCATGCTGTTTTTCTCCTTGAACCTGTTAATGCCGTGAACAATTTTTAGTATTAGCCAACTTTCTAGTCCTGAATTAGTTTCAACTTGGCTTTTATGTAAGTTTTTTAATACTTAGATGTTATCTGTCAGTTTTTTAGCATTTTGCATGTATATCAATATAGAAGATTTTATTTTCTGTTCTCATACTATCCTTTTTTTGACTTTAGTATCAAAGTTATATTCATCTCTATAAATAAGATGGAGAGTACTCTTTATTTTTATATTCCCTATAAAATCTATAAAATTTTGAGAAATATTGGAATTATCTACTCCTTGAATAAGAAGTAACACTTATAAATAAAACTGTCTGGACCTGGAGTTTTCAGTAGGGAAGTATTTTAAATATTGATTGAATAATTTGAATCATTATAGGACTAACCATATTGACTCCTTCTTTATGGTCAATTTTATTTTTTTTAGGAATTCCATCCATTTTGTTTATGTTTTCTAATGCATTAGCAGAAAGTTGTTTCAGAACATTTTCTTTTATTATCCTTCTTGTCTGTGCTTTATCTACACGTACATTCCTATTTCATTCAAAGTTTTATTTTAGTATCAAACTTGTCAGAACTTGATGTTGTTATTCCTTACTTTTGAATCTTTATATTATATTTCATTCATTTTACTCTTACGTTTATTGTTCTTTCCAGCTTCTTGGATTATTTTCTTGTTCTGTTTTTAACCACTTAGTTGTATGGTCAACTCATTACCTTTCGACCTTTCTTCTGTTCTAATTTAAATATGTATGGATTTAAATTTCCTCAAAAGCACAGTTTTAGCTGTAAACCAGGGTTTTGACATAGAGCATATTTATTATGGTTCAGTTCTATAAATGTTATGATTTCATCATAATTTTCTCTTGGACCCATGAGTTATCAAAATATGTTTCTAAAATTTCCAAACATAGGAATTTTTCTAGTCATCTTTGGTTACTGATTTCTAACCTAGTGGTCCAATGACCAGAGAGGTTTCCTCCATATGTTCTTTGGGTCAAGGTTGGTAATTGTGTTGCTCACATCATATATTTTCATTAATGATACTTTGTCCAATTAACCTATCAATTTCTGTCATGGTGATGGTGAATTTCTCAGTTTATCCTGGTATTTTTGACTAATTTTCTTTATTAATTTACCAATTACAAATTATTTATAATTAGTAAATTATTGATATCTAAGAATTGATAATGGGTATACTTTTGGTCAATATGAGGTGACACCCTGTCTCTAATAAAGCATTTTGCCTTACTGTTTGGATATTAATATAGTAATATAAAAATGTTCGTATTTGTGTTCTTCTCTTTGGACTGATTGAAAATTTATTTCCACCTCAGTAACATTGAAAGTTATACACTCTATTTATTTTCTTATATTAATTGCCCTAGAAATTTTAGTACACATCTTTAACAAAGTCTAAAGTTAGTATCTCCAACAGTAGAGGACTTGGCAATATTTTAAACTTTTTTCCCTCCTCCAGGATACTGTGTTATTGTTGTCCAGTAATTTTGTTGAATTTTTTAACACCATGTATTAGGTATTATTGCCACTGTTCCTTTAATTTTCTAGTTTTCCTTTTATGTATAAAATAATGTAAACATATGCAAAGTTCTACATAGTTTTGGGGTTTTTTGTTTGTTTTTAGAAAAAGTTTTCAAGACTTCTGCCCAATCCTTTTTATTTCTCCTTTCCTAGAGGAACCAACTTCCAACTTTTGGACTGGCTCTTGATGTTTATCTCAGCATTTTTTGTGTTTTTTTTTTTAATTACTTGCTTATACTGCTGCTGCTTGATTTTTTCTGTTTTAAGCATTACTGTTGGCCATCAAACATTCTGGTACCCTTGGCACCTCAGAAATGTGAGGTTGCCTTTTTATGAGGTTTATGGGAAAAAAAAAAGCATTTTTAGTCGTAGCTTTTACAAAAGCATAAAATTAAAAATAGGGAAGTCCACACTATATTTTCACTTCTTGTACTCTGGATAGAGTCCAAGTGATCACAAGCCAGTTAGTTTCCCAACCCTGTCCCCATCCAAACCTCCACAGAGAGTAAACATTTTCACCTGCCTCTGTTTGACACTGGGGGGCTGGGAAGAAGCCAGTTGCCAATTGATTAATATTTGAATATGCATTAATTCTGGGCATGTTATTGCAGGATTTTATTGGGTCAAAATTTGAATTAGGTCAACATTCAGTGTTTACATTATTATGACTTTGTAAATGATATTCAGAGCTGACTTTGTGGCAGACCATAATAATGATTGTTTTTTCCTTCTTTGCCTAATTTTTCTTTTCCTGCAATTCAGTAATCTTATTTTTTGATTTCTTAATTTTCTGTGATCTTATGTCAGCCAAAGTTTTGGCCAGTTTTCTTGATGTCCTCTCAGATTGTGAGAGGTGTCAGATGTTCTGTCAGTTTTACCTTCGGGGAGAAATCTGTCTTGAAAGTTTTTGTATGTTTCAGTTTACACTGATTTTCCTGAACATCGGGGGCAAAACTGTCTTCCCAGGATCTCCCTTCAGCAGTATTCCACCTCCACCTCTTCCTCGATCTTGATGTTCGTTGTTTTAAAGAACCATGTCCTCAAGTTTTCTAGCTTCCAAAATTTTATTGCACTTGGCTTTTTCTGTTTTCCTGTCTTCATGGGTTTGTGTCTCAAAAAGTATCTGTTTACTTCAAGCAAGTCTTAGTTTGGGGAACATCTCATAGAAAGAGAAAAAGTATATGTGTGTGTTTTGCCTAGGAGATTTACTCTTATTTCATATAATCAGTATTTTTTCAGATTTACCTACATGTTTACTGTTTCCTTTGTGCACCCTCCTTCTTGAATCCTGTCGGGGGTTGGAGATCTGCATCTTTTAGAAATCCATTTAGTAAGTTTTTCTTTATAGTCAGTACTGTTTTGTTTTTCTTCTCTTTTCTCCTTTGGTCTGAGAGTGTGTTACTTGCCCTTATTCTTCAAAAAATAATTCTGCTGTAAAATGTACTGTTCAAGACACAGAGACTCGAGCCAGGCTGCCTGGGTTTGAACCCCACCTCCACCACTTAGCAGCCATGTGACTTTGGACAAATCCTGAACCTCTCTTTGTTTCCAACTCTTCATCTGTAAATCAAAGATAACAGTAGAACTTACTTCATCAGGTGTGAGAATCAAATGAGCTAAAACACGTCAAGCATCTGGACCAGTGCCTGGTACACAGTGTGTGCTGTGCAAGGGTAAGCTGTTATCTTTTATTAAACCATTCTAGAATATGATTCCTAAGTCTTGAAATATACATCTTATGGAAATTCTGAAAATTTTACAGCTGTTACCTCTTCCAGGGTTGTTTATCCCCATGCCTGCTGTTTACTCCTTCTGCATGTAATTTTAAATGTCTCATTCTCACGATCTCTGTCAACCTGTCTGTCATGTTTTCTGTCTCCACTTACTTAGTTCTAGTCTGTAATTCACTAATTTCGTTTCATCTCCGTCTCATTTACTATTAAACTATCCTTTACATTGTTAATTCCATTGACTATTTTTTCATGTCTAGACATTCTCGCTGGCTCTTTTTTCATGTATTCCTGTTCTCACTTCAGAGCATCCTATTTTTTCTGGTGGTTTGACACCAACCACATTTAAAAAAAAATTTAATTGTTTAAAGTCTTCAGTATTGAGATATTCTTTCATAATGCTGTTCTGTTAGCTCAGGATATTGTTGATGTTAACCTATCATTTGTTGGTCTGTTGGCTCTCATTTGTAGTAAGTATTACCTTTTTTGGGGGGTAATTTTTCAGGTGAATTTGATCTTTTGGAGAATTTCCCCCTCCCATGCCAACATAAGATTCTTGTTAGCCTTGGTTTAAGAAATGCCCATACCCAGCAGTTTTCATTGCTTTTGCCTGGAATCTCAGGGATATACCCAACTTGGGAGCTGTTTTGTGTTAATGTATTGGCTTAATGTAGCCCACTGTGTATAGTCAATTTTTATTATTCATGGTCATTATCTTCTATAAAGTCACTGATAAACCTGAATTAGCAAATACTGCACCATCACTTCTAGAAAATACAGGATTAGATTCCTACAAACCTTGGTCGTAACGTCTTCGTCAACCAGTTGGTACATAACCTTGTTTTATGAATGTTTCTATTTAAAGGCATCTTATGTAATATACATTGTTGATTCACTAACATTAAACTAATAGTCAAGAGCTCTCAAAATTATACCTGAACGAAGCTTATCTAACACATGTTTTCTTCAGAAGGCACAGCTTCCTGGTGCCTGAGAAAATTAGATAGCATTTCTATGCTTGGGGTCTGCTTTAAATAGCGAAGTTCACAAAAAGCACAAAAATGCAACAGCAACAAAAAGCACTAAATACATAGCAAAAAGGTCCCTAATTTGCAGTCTGAGAGCTGAAACAAGAAGGCAGAGCATTGCTTTATTCAACTTCTGCTGGGAACATGTGCGTGGATTGAGTCAAATTTTTCACCACTTTGAGCGTATCTGAAAATGACCTTTTATCTGCCCCATATATGGATTAGGTGCTTTACAAATAGTTTAGGGAGTAGGTAAATTCACAAATAAATTCACAAATAATGAAGATCAATTATCTGTTAAATACATGTGAAGCCCCAAATCCTGTGAAGTATAGACCCCACCTAGTGAATCCTTTATTAGAATATCTGCTCCCTCCAAGCCCTCTGACTTCACCACAACCTCAGTCCAAGGAGGAAAAGATGGACAGGTTACTCCCTAGTCCTCTCCCTGGGTCCATGGGTGGGTTTAAATGTGAGTGCAGCCCTTCAAGCATGCAGCTGGGTGCAAAAGGGCTCATTTCTAAATGGCCAGTTCCTGAGTTCCTCATCATCTACTGTTTCCACGTGGACAATTCAGCCTCAGCTACCAGATTGCCAAGACTGATTCTCCCATTCCCTATGCCCTCATTCTGCTACCCCAGCAGCTGCAGCACCAGCTCTAGAATTATTGCTCTGCTTTTCAGCCTACTTTGCTTGCTTAGCTATGCATTCAACTTAATTTGTATTTTAACCAACATTGCAGAACAATTTGTAGCACTAGAAGTCTTCTACCATTTCTTGTGCTTCTTTATATTTCTATTTGGTTTGATTACTTAGGAAGATAACGTTAATAAGCAAAGCCACTCTGTGTAAGCCGTAAGGAGCAATGAGATCTGGGGTGGACCAGATGGCATGATCTTCCTGTAGGGGGCACCCACTCTCAGCTGCCCAATATTTACTCCTAGAAGTCACTCTTGCAGCTTTGAGCTATCCCCGAAACTTAAGGTTCAAATAACCACCTGCCAGTTCTCCTCTGGATATCAGTAGACATCTCACACTTAGATTTCGAAACCATGATCTTAATTTTCCCCGTAAATCTGCTTCTCTCCAGAGGCATCCTTGAACGCAGTCTCTCTCATATTCACTCCCCACGTCTATCCACCAGTCAGTCCTGTTCGTTCCACCTTCAAAATGTACCAAGAAGCAGATCCGTTCTCAGCCCCTCCACTGCTACCATTTGAATGGGAATCGCATTCAAGCCTCATCTCACATACTGCAACAGCCTAATGTAGCCTTTTTTTTTTTTTTAATGGGAGGTACTAGGGATGGAACCCAGGACCTCACGCATGCTAAGCATGCACTCTACCACTGAGCTATACCCTCTCCCCAACATAGTCTTTTTAAAATTTATTTCTTTTATTTTTTATTTGTGTTGAAGTGTAATTGATTTACAATGTTCTGTTAGTTTCTGATGTATAGCGTAGTGATTCAATTATACATATATAGATTATTTTTCATATTCTTTTTCACTATAGGTTATTATAAGATACTGAATATAGTTCCTTGCACTATACAGGAGGCCCTTGTTATGTCTCTATTTATATACAGTAGTTCGTATATGCTAATCCCAAATTCCTAATTTACCCTTCCCCCCTTATCCCCTTTGGTAACCATAAGTTTGTTTTCTATAACATAGACTTTTAATTCTTCTCTTTTCCTAGTACCACTCCCCACCTTTCTCCTCCTCTCCCTGGCACTGCCCACAATTTTCTGTTCTCCACTCAACAAGCAGAATGATTCCTTGAATTTTATACTTGCCAGATCAGTCCCTTTCTGCTCAAAACCTCCAGTGGTTTCCATAAGAATAAGAACAAATCTCACTCATTACATTCGCTTCTGGTTCTCAACCTGTCCTGCCTCCCGTACATGGTCTCCTCACACTTCCCCTTCCTCTTTCCTCACCACCAGCCCCACTGACCTAGCCTTTTCTCACTCTGCGAGGAAGGCCTTCACCTCGGGGCCTTCTGTCAGATCTGTACAGCTTGCTTACTTCATCCAGGTCACTGCTTTAATGAAGTCCTAAAAAAGACAAGTGAGAAGCAGATCACTATCCTCTATATCTTTCCCGTAGCCTTGGTCCTTACCTGACATTTTACATCTTTTTACTTGTGTATTTTTACTTGTGTCTCTCTTATGCAACTGATAGATTGTGTTGTTCACTGTTTCAATAGTTATTCAATGAGTGAAATGATGAATGAGAAAATTCAGGAGTAGTGTTACCAAAGCTAAAGCTAATCACTTTCAGGATAAACCAAAATCCATTCTTTACATGCAATGTCTTGACGTTTTTACTAAATTTAATTTTTATGAAAACACTGTGTGGGCCAACCCTGTTGGCATCAAACAAGTCTGAAGGCCAGGTATCGCCCATGGGTCATCATTAGTGACCTCTAACCTAGATGTTGAGAGCACATAGACTATGAATTTAAAAGGATTTCATTGGATATGAATGGTCCTACCTCCTTCTCTCAAAAAAGATATGTAAGGCAGCACATCTGTTGAGCCCAAAGTTGCTTTTTCTTTTTTTGTTCCTTCCTTTTTTGCTGCTGTCCATTTGCAATCTTCATGTAAAGCAGAAGTTGACCATGTTGCCCCTACAAAGGGTTACTCCCTCCTTTACCAGCAGAGGGGGTAGAACATTATTCACTTTAATTAGATTATAATCTTTAAAAGAACATAGAGACTTAGAAAAATAAGTTTGACGAAAGATTAAAGAAATACAGAAATTTCTTTGGATGAATCCCGGAGTGGCTGGTTGTATCTGAAAATAAAAATGTTAAAGACTAATTAACTAAAATTGTTGTGTTATAATTAGTAGGAGCTTAGTTTGCTGTGAGTTATAGGCAGTCCTGTTTCTCATAACTAAATAATACAGCTAAAACCACAAATTTCATCTTTGAATATAATGACTTTGATGAAGTTCAAAGCTGCTTTGCTCTGATGGTCTAAAAACAAGTTGACTTTCAAACAAAAGGTTATAACTTTATCAGTACACTATTCATTCCATATAAATTTGAAAAACAAAACCAAACTTTTCAGTCAAACACAATACTTTTTTAACCCAGTCACATAAGAAGGTTGTGATATTTAAAGCTAAGATTCTATAGAAGACAACATTGTTTTAGTAACTTCTCAGTATGTGTTTTTTTTTTGCTTTTCAGTATAAGTGGAATATATTTGTTGCTTGCCTTTTGAATCATAAAAATGTTTTAGTTTGTAAAATGTCTGCAATTATCTTAAGATATTCATTATATGACAATATTATTTTAGCTCTGCCTTTTGGGGAAAAAGTTGATGGTGGAGATTCCATTGACAAGTATCTTAGTCTAAATTTCCATTGAGTTTGCTGTGTTTACCCACTGATTTTCTTGTTTTTGAAATGTTTATATGTGAATGAGTGGGATGGAGCTGGCGGAACACATATGACAAACATACCTGATTTAATCAAAATGTTGCCCTGTCCATTTTCTCCTAAAAACATTGATATGAATTTCCATCCCAGGACATTCCATTGTGTTGGAATACTGGAGAGTACAGTATTATCTACACCTTTGAGGTTGAGTTGCAGTTGAAATCTTCATCATCAAGATCTGCATTGTATAAGCATACCGTGATTCAATTAGTTGGCCCAATCATGATAACATAGTTTCCAAATATAAACAAAGCTTTTTCACTGTAAAGTTTATCATGGTAAGAGTCAGTCACCAAAGGAAGTAACAGACTCCACAGCTGGAGTTCTTCATTTATTCAGTAAGCATTTATTGAGTATTTGCTGTTAATGAGACATTTTACAGGAGGCTGGGCATTCAGGGAAAGATCTTATTTTCATGGAACTGAGGGTCTCGTGGAGAATAGAATGTCATCAAATTAATGCAAAAATACGTACTAACCACCTAATATGAAGGAAAACAAAAGCCTACCTTTTCCCATAATCTTTGTTTGTTACCTGAAATTCTCCACTTCAGTCTTCATTCTTTAGCTTCAAAGAACATAAGGTGGGAAAGAGCTCAGTATGATCTAGACTTGAATGAAGGTCAGTTCAGTGTAGCCAGTGAAGGGAAGAATGGCATGAGATGATGCACAGAAGTATTCACAGGCTAGATCATTCAAGTTCACGTAAACTATCCTAGTCCAAGCATTAGAGGCTGATAAACAGGGTGACATGTTTTGATTTATAAGGATCAAATTGCTGGCTGTTCTGTGGCAGTAGATCAAAGGGTATCAAGAATGCAAACAAGGAGACCCATAGGAAACGAGTCCCTGTGTTTAGACAGCTGATGAGTATTAAAGGGGAGATAACATTTTGAAAGCTTGAGACAAAAATGATATAACTTGGTAAGCAGTTGGACATGGGGACTGTGGAATATTTTTCTCATAGACGTGAATGGAGGGTGGAACAGTTCATGAAGATAAGCAACATTAGAGGACCAGTATATTTTGTGGGGTAGGGGTTGATAGGAGGAGTTGTCGGCTCCGTGGAAATCATGTATTTGTTATTAAGCAGACTAATCTGATGACATCATATATAAGTAACCTGAAAAGCATCTCTTCCATCTGGTTTGTTAATAACAGAGGGATATATCAGTCAGCACCACCATGTGTGTTTGTTCAGGCTCCTTGATGAGTTCCAGCCAAGAGTTCTTTTTCTGCCTGCCCTGGTTCTAGCTGGGTCGGCATGGAGAAGGAGGTGACTTTCTAATTGTCTTGCCCAGAGAAAGCAGCTTTGTATAATTTTCACACAGGCACTATATGTGCTAACAATGGTTCTGCCAATAACTAGGGGCATAGTGAGTCGAGACAAGGGACAGGTTCAGATGATATTCTTTTATGACAGCTTGATTGAGATATAATGCACATTACCATATGATTCCCCATGTAAAGAATGTAACTCAGTGATTTATAGTATATTCACAGAGTTGTAAGTATACTAATGCACTCTTGTATATTGCATATAATTTACAACTCCACCACCAGCGCAGCCAATTTTAGAACATTTTCATCATCCCCCGAAGAAACTCTACCCCATTAGCAGTCATTCTCCATTTCCTCCCAAGCGTCCCCTCACCTCAGCTACTGGAAATCAGTAATACAGTTTCTATCTCCATGGTTTTTTCTGTTTTGAACTTTTCATATAAGTGGAATAAGATAATATATAGCCATTTTTGATTGACTTATTATGCATAATGTTTTGGAGATTCATCTATAATGTCATATATCAATATTTCATTACTTTTTTATTGCTGAATAATATTCCATTATATGGTTATACCAAGTGCTGTTTATTTCTTCATTAGTTGATGGTCATTAGGGTTGTTTTCACTTTTTGACTATTATGAATAATGCTGCTATAAACATTTGTGTACAAGTGTTCACGTAGACCTAGGTTTTCATTTCTGCTCGGTTTATACCTAAGACTGAAATTGCTGGGTTATGTGAGAACTCTATATTTAACTTTTTGAGGAAATGCCATACTGTTTTACAAAGTCACTGCAGCACTTAACAGTTCCACCAGCAGTACATGAGGGTTCAAATTTTTCCCTTGTTAGACAACATTTGTTATTATTTGTCCTTTTGATTACAACCATCCTAGTGGGTATGCAGTGATATCTCATTGTGGTTTTGATTTGCATCTCCCTGATGGCTAATGATGTTGAACATGCTTTGAAGTATTTATCGACTATTTTTCTCTCTGCTTGGGAGAAAGGTCTATTTATATCCTTTGCTCATTTTCTATTTAGGTTATTTGTCTTTTTTTGATTAAGTTGTAAGAATTCTTTATACAGTATAGATACAAGTCCTTTGCCAGATACATGCAAATGTTTCCTAACATTCTGTCAGATGAGTTTTTGAATCACCTCTTTAAATCTGTGGGGTCAGTGGTAGAAATCTGTGATTAGTAGGCTGAAAAGCCTGAGAGTCAATTACAGGGTTAAAATGAAAATACTCTCCTTTTTACCATTGTATTATTCTAAGTTTAAAAATAAAGCTGAATTGAATGAACCTAGGTTTCCTTTCAAGGCAAAGATCCTAACTTCAAGACTTTGAAACAACTAAGAGCTTTGGATGGAATATTTCCCCTTTTGTTTTTGCTGAAAATTCTCCAGATATCAGAGGACAATGGTCCTTAGAATCCTCTCACCTTTTTCTCTTCAAGGGAGTACTTGTTGAAACTAACAACTAAATGGCAGGTTTATAAATTCTGTTTCTAGAAAATGATGTAATTCAGTTTGGAGAGTAAAAACTCCTCAAAAATCTCATCTGAAAGAGGTTCATCTGTCACATGGATGGTGATCACTGAAAGTGGCTCTCATTTGCTATAACCACACGGTTGTTACTCTGGAGAGTCTAGAAGCCTCCTTATTCCAGTGTTGAAATGTGGTAGCATTCATGGAAACCCAGTTAATTGTTAATGTGTTTGTTTGTTTTTGGTTTTTTGAGGTTGTTTTGTTTGTTTATTTATGTATTTATTTATTTTGCTTTTTATCTGGCTGTAGTTTGTGTTATCCAATTAGGCTTGGCTAATTCTATCATTAAAATTGATTAATTTTAAGAATTCAATTAGGGCATCTCACTCAGACATGTTGGTATTAGAATGGAATCGCCTCCATCAATATGGGCCAAACACAGGGTATTATATGAAATTCATTAAGTTAGACTCTTTGGTAATGATGACAGTATGTCTCAGGTCTGAGCATCTAAAAGATTTCTGATCTCTTAATTACATGTACATTTTAGTGTTTACTCCATTTCATTAAAAAAAAAATTAGATCTCCTTTGATGTTAAACCTTGGCTGGATTTTAGCTCCCTCCCCTTTTCTGTCAGTTAGCAGTCATGGGAAACTTCTAGACCCAAGATTTCACTTGAGCAGTAATAATATCTTATTAACTTCCTATAAATATTCTTTAATACAAAACATGTGTATATCACTGTAGGGATCAAAGAAAAGTGCTGGGGGAAGATATAGCTCAAGTGGTAGAGCACATGCTTAGCATACACGAGGTCCTAGGTTCAACCCCCAGTACCTCCTCTAAAAATAAATAAATAAACGTAATTACCTGCCCCCCCAAAAAAAAGTAAAAAAATGCTGCTTATTCTTTTATGAAACTGATTCTGACTGCTTTCAAATTGAATGCAATTATATACATATATAATGCACATGAAATCCTGTCTAATCAAAATCCAGTGTCTGAGACTTGAAAATTTCCCAAAGTTGGCAACATCATCAGCCTTTTTTGGCCCTTTGATTAACTGGCGTTCTTCCATATGGATTTTCTTCTGTTCCAATACAATGCCATTACAGTAGTAGATTGGATACTTCTCAGGATAGATCAGTTTTATTTCCTTGAACCTCAGAAAAGTTCTTGCCTCGAAATCATCTGCCTGTTGTTTTGTTTTACTTTCCCTCTTTGGTCACTGTAGGAGTGTTCCTTTATTGATGCTCTCCTGGGATTTTTTTCTTTTTTATCATTTCTTCTTAAGAACTCTAAAAGCAATTTCTTGTCTATAGGAGAACTGTTATGGCTTGTCTGTGAAAGAAAGTGTTGCCTGGTGAAGGAAGCAGCTGCTTGGGTGGTATATTTAAAGTTAAAACCAAATGGCCTGTGAAAAGGCTGGAATTGAACTCAACCCTTTAATTTAGGCTAAGGCACTATTATACGTATGGTATTTTATAGTGTATCATGTACCATAATTTTTAGGCTGTTGTGTTCTCCTGCTGCAGCATGCTAAAAATATTCTGTAATTTCTTCTACGGGAGCATCTATTTAATTGAGTCCTGGTTTAAAGCTCATCCATTATATTGCAGTGATTCCATTTTGCAAATGTTGGAAAATGTCTTTAAAATCATACCTGAAATCCTATAACTTTCAGAGTAATGATCTCTTTCAGAGGATTTTTTTCTCTCTCTCTCTTCTTCCCCTTCTCCCTTATTTGTGTTCAATTTGGAGTTATGGCTTTAAAAATCAAAATAGCTTTTATATGCTTTACATCTTTTCACATATACACTGTACATCTTTTCATAGTTCTACATTTGGCAAGGTATGTTTTGTTTGTCAGTTTTAGAATGATGTGATTTGCAAAAGACATATGAATACTACCGTTTCTTTTCCTTTTGTGAATTGTCTGCCCTGATCCTTCTGTGATAAAGCCAAGAATTTGCTACTCAAGAGTACAGTATGTCTTTTTAAAAAAATTCTTTTTTACTATAAATTATTCTTCAGAACTTCAATTTCAAAATCTCAAAGGACAGTGCTTTATAAAATAGAATATTTCATTACTTTGGTTATTTGATTTGGTAAACTTAATGATAAAAATTTTGTACCATGAACACTAATCAGTTTTTCTTCTATATATGTACAGACTATAACTAACAATGTTGTCACTTTCCCACTAAATTTGTATTCCTTTCTTCTCAAATACACTTACATAATGATTTTAAATCAATAGACAACATTTATTTCTTTCACATTTCTTTTTTTATCCTAATATCTTGATTATGACTTTGATGATCAAATTCACATTTTTTGTGGTAACTGCCTTCTCAAATTATTAAGTTTGTTTTAATGTGTACACTGGAAATGTTTCCTAAAAATCTATCTTTAGCTCCAGGTTGTCTAGTAGACAATTTATTAATAAAATGTCTCACTCAACCCAGAGTTTGTAGACAAATTTTCCTCCGTGACAACTAGTCTTCAAGCTCCTATTAGAATAGATATTAATGATAAGGCATATAATTATACATATTCTTATTTTTCTTACTATCAAAATAGTTATGTCTCCTAATGCATAATAGTAGTTTTTACAGCATAAGTTTTAGGAATTGATCTCAATTTCATTATTTTTCTTTCTTTTTTGACTATGAATAGCTTTGTTATTAATATTTTAATCATTTTTTTTTCTAAGACTGTTTTGTTGCTGTCAGCAATTCAAAATCCTTTTGTCTCGACCATGCCCTGAGTTCCTTTGCAAGGAATTCAGTGTCCAGTAAGACTAGTATTATGCCACCTAACATTTTTATCTTCTCCCATTTCTATTACTACCTCCTACCTGGCCTCTGCTCCAGCTGGGAGTCACTCGCCCTCCCACCAAGCTCCCTGGTGTTCATCTTTCTTTCCTGCTGGTAGCATCTTTCCGTATTTGTGCAGGCGCCACTTCTTTTAGTTTAGACTCTTTCAGTGACAAGTGATAGAAACTCAAGTAAGAACTGGCTTAAGCGCCAAAGAGAATTTTTAGCTCCTGCAGCTGAAAGGTCCTAGGTAAACTGGCTATAGTCAAGACTGTATCCAAGGGTTCCAGTGATGCCCCAGGCCTTGGTTTCTCTGATCCCTATTTTCCTCTCTGTCGGCCTTACTCTGGGTCATCCTCTGTCTGCTCCTTATCAGGATCACTGCCAAAATCCCAAGCTTAGCAATCTCAGGAGAAAGGAACTTGCTTCTCCTTTAGGGCTCAGACATGGCTCCCAGGTGTAAGCCTTACCACCTGGAATAGGAGACCTACCTTTCCTGGACCAACTCTGACCAAGTAGCTGGAATACAGCAATTGGTAAGCTTCATTCAGTCTTTTTACACTGAGGGATGTTGGGCAGGGTTAAATGACCTGAAAGGAAATTAAAGTTTCTGTTACCAAAAGTGATGGATCCTACCTGAACAAAAATAAGTATTCCACCGTAACCATTTTCTTGGCCAGAGAGATATATTTTGTGTATGCAAAGATGACTCCTGGACAAGGATAAGGAAGTATTTAATGCCCTTGGAAACAAGCGCTACTTTACAGTGCTTTCTAGATTCTTTCTTTTAGAGAAGCAGCAGGGGAAACCATTTCAGAGGTAGTTGGCTAATTGAGGTTGTGGTCCAACTGTTTGCTTTTATTTTTTTACTATTACAACTTTTTACTATCTGGTTATATTTTTTTCTTTATTAAATGGTGTACCAATCACCATCCCCCTTAACTGACTTGTGAGCCTAATAATAATGTTAATGACCTTTATTTTTTGTGCTTTTTGTCTATATGTACAATACCTAGCACCCTTTGTGGGATCATTTTATATACTTTCTGTCCCCAGAATGGTACACAGTGCGTGACAGAAAATATTTTTGGTAGCTAGCTGTTACCTATAGCCTCCTATATACCAGCTGCTTTCCTGAGTATTTTGGAAAGCATTTAAGGATCAGCTGGGTTTAATAGGTAACTGAGATTGTCAGGGGATTCTTAGAGAATATCTGTTTACTAATTTCATGTGAATTACAGAATCACATGTAATAAAAACAGTAAAACCTGTTACCTATAGTCTTGGCTGGAAATCACCATTTCTTTTCTTTGTGGATTTTGTTTAATATGGATTTACTATATAAAATAGTTTTTTTTACCTGAGTTGGCACATTTCACATGCTGTCCCCTGGGTTCAGTAGCTCTTCAGTAAGTGTTTTTGATAGGCCTCCTCTGGACTGGGATGTAAGTACTATGGTCTTTGGCAGCTAGTTTTTAAGCTGTCAGCATGTTCTACTGTCATTCTCTCCTTTAAATCCCTCTTCTTAGGTCTGTCTTAGCACTGTTTTTCTACACTCTTGCTCTTATATCTGCATATACTGTCAAGTATTTCAGCAAAGAAGAAATCAGACTACATCAGCTTGGGTCCTATAACCAAGTTTATCTGGAGGTCAATACATTCACCTGAGAATTTTAAGTGCTGCTTAAAAGAAGCACAGATTTTATGATTTTTTGCATGTATATATTTGAGATCTAGAAATGATAAATACTATCTGTTAAGCATTTATTATGGCCCTGCACAGTGCTAATAAAGTCATATATGTAGTCATCTCATTTAATCTTTATAACAGTTCCATGAAGTCACACAGCTTCACCCACACTGAAGCATAATATTTTTCATCCAAAGTCCATGCTTTAACCACTACTTAGATTTTGACTCTAGAGGAAAAGAATTATGGAAAACATTTAAGGCCCAGGTAGATTTAATGGGAAACTGACATTGTCAAGGGATTCTTAGAGAACATTTATTTACAAATTTCAATTGGATCAAATGTAATAAAAACAAAACAAAAAAAAAAAACAGGCATCTCCACCCTTGTCTGGGAACCACTGTTTCATGTCCCTGTGGATTTTTGGTTTTAGACTCAACAGTTGTGTAATATGGAATGATTTAAAGATGCTGGTAGACACGACAGAAGATTATTTAGACAACAGCATCATTTCATTTGAGAGAAAGTGAAGGGTGTGAGTAAGATGCGCTGGCCCCCCAGGAGAAGTTGACCTGAGAACAGAACAACAACACAGACATGTTTTTCAGGTTTCCCTAAATGACTGACCAGGAAACCAGCCAGAACAGTGTTAAACTGAAAACATGTAATGTTTCTGAGGTAGTCTGGTCCCTGCTGTGAGATATGTCTGCACGAGGTGCAAACTCATTTGACATCTTGTGGAGGAAATCTGGAATCCAGAAAACCAATTAGTTCCTCATCGTGGCATTCACGAAGGGAGTCGGCTTCATAATGAGAGAAAGAACCATGGATTCTAACAGCAGGAGGCTAGAGTAGGTATGCCTCACTCCCTCTCCAGGCTGCCCAGAATCCTACATAGCAAGCTTTTAACCATCTACTTTTACTTACTAACTAAATTTGTGTCTATTCATATTGATGTTATCGATTATTTGCAGATATTCGTAGCTATTAAGCATTATGGGAGAGAAAAGAGGGACAGGCTCATGTGGTTTCCAGTCTTTTGCAGAAAAGAGACATACACAAAATGCAAACTTAGCTGAGTCTAGACATCGTAGAATCAAACACTTAATGGATCAAAGCTTTTACAGACCTTCATTGAACCAGTGATTACTTGAGCACATTTAATGCTTTATTTAAATTAATATTCTTTATTAGCAAGTTCTATGTGCCAGTCTTTATGCTAAATATGGGAGATATAAAGACATACTCCCATGCCTTTAATTAACCCATAGCTTACCAGGAAAGACAGACTGATTTACAGATAACAATTTGAAGAAATCATTGAAGTGCAAGGTAGGGAGAGATTAGATTAACAACTTCAGGAAGGATATGAAAAATTGTACTTTGGAGATGCCAATTACTCTTGAACTTCAAAAACTTATAGGTCTTACTTAGATAAATAAAAGAATGGCTTTATTCTAGGTAGAGTAAGGACATTAAAGATGAACCTGGGAGCTCTGGACCTCAGGAAGTTTACAGACTAAAAGGGGAAATGACATATGCTATTACTATTGAAAAGGAACTGATTTGGTCCTTACTTTAACATCTAAACAGGACTACTGGAGTGCAGAGGAATCAATAGAAATATTGCAAAGGAAGGAGCCTAGCACATACTTTTCTAAAGAAAGCTAAGGCTTTGTAATAGGACTGCTGTAAAACCTGTACCGACTAGTAAGATTTATCGGCTGATAGTCTATTTGTTGGTACCCATGTCATATAGCTCATCAAAAACTTTGAATATTGACACTGTTTTCAATTTTTAGAGATGATATTCTAGGCAGTCATCCTTTTAAACAAAATAAAGACGTATGGCCACAAAGGAATAGTTTTTTTGTTGAGTACACAAAGGAGAGTGGTGAGAAATAAGATTGGATGACATAGGTCTCATATGATATTGTGTGGAATTAGAAACCTACCTTCTGGGATATGGAGAGATATTAAAAGTCAGAGTTGACATGGTGACCAGATTTGTGTTTTAGGATGTTTAATCTGGCAGGATTGTATGATGGTTTGGATGTGAAGTAATTAGAAAAAGAAAAGCTAATTAGAGGATGTGGATAGAGGCAATAGGAAAAGAATAAACATGTTCAACATAGTCTTGAGTAGACTTGGGTAATGAATAAATAAGCAAGATGACTCTGAAAATGATTCTTAGCTTTTTTTTAATTTTAATTCTTAGCTTTCTGTAAGATTGAATAGTGCTGTGATAGAGAAGACTGGGTTAAAAAGGGTTTTGTTCTTTGAGAAGTTTACTATATAATTCAACAGCCAATATTTTAGTTGTTATGTACTAGGGGAGAGAAAAGTTTACATGTAGTATAAGGAAAGGACACGTTGTTGCCTGCCTCAGTATATTCTAAATTAGAAGGATGAATTATAATGGAGGAGCATGGGAGATAGGTCATTTAAGGGATAAGATGCCTTCTTAATATACAAGTAGTCATTATCTGATTCCTTATAGTTGTGAAGTACAATTGGGTAACAAAGTGATTTTTGACAAGAAAATATTCATTAATGAATTGACCATTTATAAAAGCATTTCACATTGAAATATCCCTCCTTAGTAATATCCCTAGTGTCAACTATGTCCACTCCTAATTTTTTTTGTCAAGCCATCTCAGTGATTGATAATTTAAGTATCCAATAATATGATGCAAGTTAGATGCAAATAAATTGAAAAGTGAAATTGCAACTTTACCAAAACTCCAAATTAATGGAGCTTAATGTGCCCAGGTGGGGAAACATAATACTTCAACCTGGTAGTCAATTTTAACATCACCAAGAAAGAGGCAACCAGAATTAGATGCCTCTTGATTTGATGCCATAGAAAATATACAGCAACACCTATGAACAATGGTTAATGTAAATAAATAAATAAATAATAACTTTAATCAAGTATATAAGGCAAACTCCAGTTTAGGAGATAAAAGTTCAAATTTAAAAAACCACAGAGATGTGGTTAGTTCATATTGTAATCAGTTCAACAGCACAAATGACTGATTTTATTCAGCAAATAAATGACATGAAAAAAGAGAAGGAGTAGGAAGAGTAGGAAAAAAAACATCAGTTTTTGTTTTTTGGTTTTTTTTTTGGAAACAAAAAGCTTGTTGTCTTGGTCCATTTGGGTCAATTTGGGTTGCTATAGCAAATATCACAGACTGGGAGCTTGTAAACAACAGATATTTATTTCTCACAGTTCTGGTGGCTGAAAGTTGAAGATCTGAGAGCTGGCATGGTAAGATGAGGGCTCATTTCTGGGTCACAGACTTCTCCTTACATCCTTATATGGGGGAAGGGGTGAAACCAATCAGTATAGTACATCATACCTACATGCTACAGAAGAAAAATCATATGGCCATGTCAATTGACACAGAAAAAGCATTTAAAACAAATATAGCACTTATACATGATAAAATCTCAAGTCATGCATAATAAAAATCTCAAGGATACAAGGGTATTATTACCTCACTAGTAGGTAACATTATATTTAATGGTGAGACTCTATGCTTTCCCCATAAAATCAGAAATAAGGCAAAGATGTCCATTCTCACCTTTCTTATTCAACATAGTACTGGAAATGTAGCCACTGCAATAAGGCATGGAAAAGAAATAAAAAGTATACATATTGGAAAGTAAAAAGAAAAAACTGTATTTGCAGATATATCTAAAATCTGAAGGAATCTCTAAAAATCTTAGAACTAAGTTCAGCAAGATCAGAGAAAACAAGTCTGCCCCAAAAATAATAATGTTTTTACATGATAACAAGTGAACTCACTGAAACCAAAATTACAAACACAATATCAGTTGCAGGTGCCCCAAAGAAAATGAAATCCTACGGTATACACTTTACAAAATATATTCATCACCTTTATGGTGAAAGTTGATGAAAGAAAACAAAGAATATCTAAATTAATGGAGTGACTTACCATGTTCATAAACTGGAATACCAACATTATGAAGATGTCAGTTCTCCTCAAATTGATAAGTTTAATGTAATTCCAAACAAAATCCCAACAAGGTTTACTTTGGTTTGTTTTGTTATACTAGGCACAGACTCTAAAATATGTAAAGTAATCTTGACATAGAAGAATAAAGTGTGAGGAATCACTGTACCTGATATTAAGGATTACTATTTAGCTATAGTAATGAAGACTGTTACATTGGAGGATGGATAGACACAAAGATCAAGGAATAGAATAGAAGATCCAGATATAGACCCACACATATATTCTAAACTGATTTTTGACCAAGATGCAGAGGCAATTCAAGAGAGAGAGGATAGCTTTTTCAACAAATGGTGTTAGAGCAATTGGATATGCATAAGAAAAACAATGAATCTTGACCTGAACCTCGTACTTTATACAAAAGTTGACTCAAAATTAATCATGAACTTAAATGTGAAATATGAAACTGTAAAACTTCTAAAAACTAGGAAAAAATTCATGAGAACTAAGACTAGATAAAGTGTCCCTAGACTGGACCCCAGAAGTATTATTCATAAAAGGGAAAAATCTATAAATTCGGCCTCATCAAAATTAAGAAAAAAAATTTGGTTTTTTTTGCTCCATGAAACAACATGGGAAGAGGATGAAAAGATATCCTACAGACTGGAAGAGAACATTGCAAACACTGTGTGGTAGTGGCAAAGCTGTTTTGTTAAGTGAATTTAAAAAAGGTCCTAGCTATCAGAAATAACACTGCAGTTCAATTGTCCCTCTGTATCCCAAGGGGACTGTTTCCAAGACACTACCCCAAAATACCCCCTTTCCAACCCAAATGCTCAAGTCTCTTATATAAAACAGGGTAGTATTTGGGTATAACCTATGCACACCCTCTTGTATACTTTAAATCACCTCTAGATTACTTATAATACCTAATACAGTATAAAATGCTATGTAAATAGTTGCCAGCTCGAGGCAACTTCAAGTTTTGCTTTTTGGAACTTTGTAGACCTTCTTTTTTTTTTTTTTTTTTAATATTCTTCATCTGTGCTTGGTTGTATCCCAGGATGCAGATCCCATGGATACAGAGAGCTGACTTTATTTAAAGTAAAATAATGAGCTGTTTGGATTTGCTTTAAAGTACTACAGGAAAAATATAAAAGTAGAATTTATAAAACCTACTAAAAGTCTGATTGGAAGTAGTGAAAGACAGGTATAATTATGTTTGGGAACATTCAGGCAAGCTACTTTCAAGGTTAAAGACAGCTTTAAAGTGAGAACTCATGGATGAGTAGGGGCTGGAAGAGGAAAGTGAAAAGGTGAGGAAGAGTCAAGCAGAGGGAGCAGCACGTGTAAAGGTTTAGTGGTTGTGAAAGCGGCAAGCATAGGACATTCAAGGACATGAGGGAAGTTTGATGGTTGAACCCTATTATTTACAGAGATTAGTGGAAAAGATGAGGCTGAGGAAGCAGGCAGGTAGAAATCTTGCAAGCCTTGTCAAGAAGTCAGGTCAGTGAGAAGAAATTGGAAAGATTTAAGCCGGGCATTAGGGGAGCGAGATTTGCCCTTGGATGATTGTGGGGACTCTTTGGTAGAATGCATTGATCATGGTGGCCTACATAAGGATTTTAGCCCTGGAAATGAAGAGGAAAGGCTCAGGAGGTATTTAGAGATAGAAGTATCACAACTTTTTGATAGATTGTTAGAAGGATGAGTCAGCAGTGCTAGTGAGATCCCCCTGGGTCTGGGAGAACGAGGAGAGCATGAAGAGGTAACAGGGAGTAAAGACAGCCAGCACCCTGGAGGAAACTTTGCACAAACATCCTGATACAAGCTGACGATCCAAGGAGCCCTGAGGAGTCCAGTCAGTGTAGGATTTATGGAGCATTAGATCAGTCAAGTGGAGAAAGGCTTTGGCTCATCTTCACACAAGGCAGATGAGTTTAGCAATGTTGAACTGAATAAAATACAGCTCCTGTATTGAAAGATACCTGAATTGAGACAGGAGATTTTCAGCTGGTCAGTAGCTTCCAGCTGGTAGAAAACAGCACTGGTAAGAGACAAAGCTGTGCTCTATTGAGTGTGCATTGAGTGTCTATTGAGTGTGTCCAGCCAAATGTTTGTCTTCTTGATGATTTTTAGAAAGCTCAGAATGAAATTTAAGACTCTAGTTTAAGGAAGTGGGACTTTATAGCAGTTCCTGGCTCTATTTTATATGTTGTATATCACTGCTTTTACTTTTTAAGTTTCTTAGATCCTTCTGGTTTGCATGTTGTCATGCTTTATCTGCCCTTCTGAGTCTTGCAAAATGTTTTCTTAAACAAGGCAAGGCATTAAAAAGTTAATGAATTTTATGTTCTATCAGACTTTCTTTATAAACATTGAAAGTAAAAGATTTATTGTTTTTAATAATGAGTAAAAGGAGCAATGTTTTTTAATTAACCTAATTATTTTAAAAGGGCAATAGGAATAATTCCACAACATCTCTTACCCTCTATGCTGCAAATAATGTTTTAAATTTGAATAGTAGGTGTTTTTTGTTGTTGTTGTTGTTGTTTTTGGTTGGGGTTGTTTCTGGGAGGGGTATCTTACTTAATTTGGTTGAAATAAATGATATTATTCTATTATTCCTCTTTTACTGATGAGAATACTGAGACTCAAAAGAGTTTAGGTGATCTGCCTTAGGCACACAGTTGATGATGAAGTAGAAATGCAAACCTTGGCTACTTACCTGTAAATGAAAGCCTGTTAATCTATGCATATCTGACTTGTAAAATTCTGTCCTAATGCCGAGTTATTTTCTGAAAACTATTACCCATTTGGAATACATTAAACATTTGCAAACAATCAAAACACTTTTTAATTTTTTCACTCTTACGTTAAATGGTGACTTTTTTCCCACCTAAGTGAATTATATAATCTTGTTTATCACAGACTTCTACAAAATAATCAGATTTTAATAATCATAAAATTAAATAGATTATTACCTCCTGGAATATTAATGTCATCATAGAAATTTACAAAATATAGTATTTAATAACATTAAAACAAATTCTGTCACTAACATGTAACATGTTTGTAGAAGGAGTTTTAAAACTTTAGTGTTTATTGGCCCTAACAATTATTTGCTCTATTTATGTAGTATGCAAAGTACATAAAAAAATTTCTTGGTACATTTTATTTTTCCTTTGCATGTACTCTGAGTAATTTGCTATTTCAACACAAAAGGAACATTTTAAACTCTCAGCTAGAAATGAACACCACATGTTCATCTGCCAGAAAAGTTTAACCTAAGTCATAACAAGGAAAATTCGGAAAGTTTTGTGTTTCTTTAAATTGCCAATGCAAAATTACCTGCAATGAAACTTCCTACCAGTCGTTGGCTTCCTTTTAGAGAAATGTTCAATAACCCAACTGTTTTTGACAATTTACTTTCCACCTCTGAAACCTGTATGAATATCAGGTGCTTTTACCAGCACATACCGCCTAATGGTAAATGAGCAGATTATCTCTTTCTGTGTTTTCATCTGTTCCTACATGCTGACATTGTGTTACTATTTTAGTATTGTGCTTTACTGCTCTAAAAGAAACACATCATTTTTCATATTCATACCCCTCATTCTGAGCCCATTAATGCAACATGATTCTAATACGTTGCCAAGAAAATGTATAAGTGGAGCTAGCTTTAGGATTCTCTAGATTTCAAATTTTATGCTACTGCAGTACTTTTGAAGTAAGACGCTCCTGGGCAGGGAAGGTGATATGGGGTTTTGTAAGTCAGTTGAGAAGTAATTAAAGTTGAACATTGTTAAGTCGCTTTTTGTTCAGTAAATAGATTTTCATTTAAAAAATAATATATATGCATATAAAAATGGAAACTGACTCACAGACAAGGAAGACAAACTTATGGTTACAGGGGAGGGTGAAGGGGATGGTAAGGGATAAATTGGGAGTTCAAGATTTACAAATACTAACATATATATATATATAAAATAGTTAAACAACAAGTTTATACTGTATAGCACAGGGAATATATTCAATATCTTGTAACTTATAATGAAAAAGAATATGAAAATAAATATATGTATGTATATGTATGACTGAAACATTATGCTGTACACCAGAAATTTATACATTTTTAAACTGATTATATGTAAATAAAAAATAAAAAAATAATTGATTGAAGAAAAAATGTTACTAAGACCAATGTAAAAAATAGTATATGTGCATGTAAATCTTTAAAGATACATAATGAAGAGGATGCTTCCTTCCCACCCCCATTCACTTGGTTGCCAGGCAGCAATTCCTATTTACTATTCAAGCATATATAGGTATATAGAGTCTTTAAAGCAGTAACACCAAACAGGCTGTTCAGCACCTTACAATTCCCATTCATTATATTTTGGACATTGTTCCATATCAGAATATATAGCTCTTTTCTCTCCCCCACAGCTGTGTGTGTCCATACCCTAGACCAGAAGATTCCAAGGGTGGTTACTTAAAATCAGTAGCATCAGCTTCACCTGGGAACTTATTACAAATCCAGATTCTTAGGCCCTACCTCAGACCTACTGCATCATACACTTTTGGGTGGGACCTAAGAACCAGTGTTTAAACAAAGATCTTAGGTGATTCTGATGTCCACTATAGCTTGAGAATCAGGACTTCAGATGAAACCATCTTCTTTATAATCATGTCTGTTAAGAATCATTTATATTTTCTTCTAACCTTTTTCTTTTATAAGTAGTGCTACAATGAAGATCTTTGTATGTAGACCTTATAAAGAGATTGATGGAAATTTGTCAAACTGCTTTCTCAAGTTATACCAATTTAACAGTTCCATCAGTGATATGTGAGATTTTCTGTAGTATTCCTGAAGTAATGTTTCTTGATTTCTTCTATTTTTTGTAGCTTTTAAAAATTAATGTTTGTAAGAAGTGGATGGCAAAGAAGACTAGATTGAGGATCTGTGAGGGAGAAAAAAACCTTCAAAAAAGACTGGGCAGAAATGATCCTAGAGGTAGGTAGGTGATTACAGTAGGAGAGAATTAAAAGGGGGCTGTGGTAGGTTGTGTTTTTCAGGATGGCCATCGTACAATGTGATGTTGAGAATCCTCCCATAGAGAGGTTGGGGTCTGTGCTCCCTTCTTGAATCTGGGCAGGCCCATAACTATGGCAGAAGGGACTCGATATGATTTCCAAAGATGAGGTCAGGAAAGGCAACACTCCTGATCTTCGTTTGAAACCCCCTCTTGGAACCCAGCAACTATGGCAAGAGGAAGCCTAAGCCACCCATTGAGAGAACCAAGGCTGCTGGCTCTCAGGTCTGGCTGTACTCCCTGCTGACAGTTGGCCTCAACTTACTCTCTTGGAAGAAAACCTTCCAGTCCCAAGTAGCCGCTCCACCTGATGTCACCTGGAGCGGAGATTAGATTTCCCTGCTGAGCTCTGTCTGCATTGCATATTTGTGAAGAAAAATATATTGTTTTAATTTTAAGCCATTAATTTATTGGGGTTGGTTGTTACGCAGTAGTGGACAACTAAAACAAGGGCTGATCAAGATCTATTAGGCATCTAGCACTCGCAAAGCAGTGGAGGTAGAGACAGTTGCTTAAGAATAATAAGTTTAAAGTTAAGTATTTTGTGTTCTGAGTTCTCCAGTCAAACCAACTGGGAACTGAGCTACTTAGAATGAGCAAGTCCTCACATTCAGGATAATTTATAGACTGCACATGTGTGTAATTAGTCTAAAATATTAAGTCCCTGGTGTGCTCAGAAAATTGAATACCTGGGGTATGTCTATATTCTTATAACTGAAAGATTCAAAGCCTTTCTTTTAAATTTTAACTGTTTCAAAAAACTGTATATATGTAAACTGTATTTCAAATAATTACAAAGCATAATATAAAACCCTCCCTACCAAAGCACAAGATGCTTATAGCTACTATTTACTAAAAGTCTGTACTATGTTTTAGAAACTTGGGTCACTCAATTTTCATGAGCTTGCAAGCAAAGGACTATTTTCATCTTTTAGATAAGGGGTGAGGGGAATAGACTCAGTGTAATTCATTCTCTTGGCACTAAATGATTATGTAACTACATATGATCACAAAAAATTATTATAAAAATAGCAAATGTACTTTAACATGCTCTTTTCAGAAACATGAAATTATATTGCCTTATGTCCAGAATTTTCAAACTACTTCTCTTGTTTAATGACAGTTTTCCAAGGATATTCCTCTGGATCTTAGGGTCCTGGGTAAATATGTTTTTTACTTACTCTGTAATGGAGTGGGCAGCTATTCTCCTGAATATTTGGGAAAAGACCAATTAATGCTAAATGGCTTTTGGTAAATGTTAGAATCAAAATGACTTCAGTCAACACAAGCTTACCTTTTAATGAAGGATAAAGTATGTCAGATGGTTTTACAGCCTATCAGGTAGACTACCCCTTGGTGCGAAATATTAAAATGTGTAGGCCTCAGATCATTAGCCAGACTTATCTATTCTATATTTGTATTTTATGTGTGTTTCATATCTAATAAGTCCAAAGCCCTTCCCCCACCTGCAGAATCAGAATCTTTAGAGTTGGGGCGTAGAAATGTTCACTTTAAATGTGCTTCCCTGCTGATTTACAAACCAAAGTGGATTTTATTCTTCTCGCTATTAAAAATGATGGCTGGCTTTCTTTTTAATTGAGCAAAGATGACTAAAGAGATTAGTGTTCTAAAAGAGCATATAAATAATTCAGATTTAAACTCTTTACTATAATGGTGTGATTTACTTAAGACTCAGAACCTCATCTGAAATGATTAATTTAATTTTCAGCCCTTTTCTCTTACTTTGTCTTTCTTGTGGTAGGATGTCAGCTGGCAGCGAAATGGCCCCAGAGCAGGCACAATAAGAAGCCACAGTGAATCTCCATTAGATTTTATTATATAATACATAGATATTTCTTTATGATTTATACTTAATGGCTTCTGAAAAGACTTGAATTGGCTTACAGAAGGAAATTAATATAATATAGGTCAGTCACAGATAAAAATTGAAGGAGGCCATTTAAAAGAATTAGAGGCACCGGGGAGATGTTGATTCTAACAGCTGGGAAGTATCCTGATAGCTACAACCAAATGAAGCATGTTGGTTTATAAATTTTTCATCTTTGATATAGAATTTACATATGATGATCAGAAGAGGCTACATTTTTTCCTTGAACTAAGTAAGCAAGGATGAATGTGGGATGTCTAGTGGATGGATATTGCAAAACAAAGAAAATGAGGAATGTTTTGCCAAAGATAGAGAAAAATGTTTGTGTACCATTCTGGTAGACTCTGAGGGCCTTTCATTAAATGTAGCCATGAAAGACACTTCTGGTTGGGCTGATACCTTATAATAACCGGTAGTATTTATGTTTGTCCTGCCCCTGTATTTGGTATCTCATTTAATCTTCACCAGAAAATCCAGAAATGTATTCCTTGTTTTACAGCTGAGAACCTTAAGTGTGTATAGGAAAGTTAAGCAACTTGCGTTGCTCAGGTCAGCAAGTGGCACCTTGACTTCAGAGCCTGTTATTACATTTTATACTTTCATACTTGTCGGATTCGTCCACGTGGTTTGCTTGCTGATGCCCTAAACTAACATGATAAATTGCACAGAAGGGACAAAAAGGATGACTAGAGAGTTAGCAGTTACATTATCGCAGTCTTTAATTTTCTAGGTCAAGGCAAATGTCTTAATCTGTTTATCTAGTGTCTTGAGATGAAACTAGTATCTAGTGGTTGTGTGGTTATTCTGTGTTGTTGGTTAAAAGAAGCCTGTCTGCTTATTTGTCTTACATGGCCATGTACACAGCAAAAATGTGGGTTTGGAAGGCATATAAACAACAAGGAAGGAAGACGAAGTTTCCTCTTATTCTCACCTAGATACTGGGCTATCGCACGTCAGTGTGGATGTGTATGATGGAATTCCTGAAATAGCATACAAAGGTTCTCTGTCCATAGAAGATCCATGAATCATATTAAGCATGTGGTTAATGAAGTTGGTTAAAAACTCTAGAGTTCTGTCCCATGTAGCATCAAAGACAAGGCTTAATGCAGGTATTCCCAGCTGAGCGCCTTGTCCCTAAAATGAGATCAGGCAGCCGGCTATAGTGGATCATTGAGTTTTAAGCTGGGCTGTGTCCTGACCGATCTGCCAGAATGAGTTATTCCCCAGGGAGCTGAAAAAATTCACCGATAGAGATTATTTTCACCTCTTCATTTTAAAAGGGTTCATGTTTTTCAAATAGAGCAATTTAATTTGGGGTCCAAAACATCCATTCTCTTGCTTTGAGAAACTTGGAGCTGTGTAATGTCTTATGAAATCTTCACCTAAGGGATAATAACGTCCATAACACCAGATCATTCATTCTGAAAGAGAAAGTCGATGGTAAATCTGGAACTTGAACATAGGACAGATGGTGAGAATATTATGACATCACTGGAGACAAAAGTGCCAGTTTCTTCAACTAAATTCAGTTAAAAATGGGGAAGTTTCTTAGTATGTCTTCTTTTCCATGTAATTACTGATCCCTTTATTCACTTCACTGACAAGAAAACAATGAAAAAGATAAGCTGTGCTCGATGTCTTCCATCTGTCCTTCCAGATCTGCCTTCCACCATGTTGGTCGGCCCCCGGAGACCCACATAGAGTGCGTCCGAGGGTTCTCTTGCCGTCTGGCTTTTGGGTGGTTTTGGCAATGAGAGGCAATGGTAGGCGGTTGTGGAGTGGGAAGAGGAAAGGTCAGGGAATTTACTTGCCCAGCTCTCTGCCTTCCAGGTCACGATGTTGTCTGGGAGTCCTCCTACCACAGGCCACCACTCCTGACAGCACCCTCTCCTTAATAGCTCCCTTCTCTGGGTTCTGGAAACCTCCTGTCCCCTCACCCTTCAGGCCCAAGTACATTCTGGTTCCCCACTGTCACTAGCCCCGCAGTCCTGCTCCATCCTTTGTTGGCTTCCTTGTCCCCTGCTCTTTGTCATTCTCTCCTCCAGTTACCCCACTGAGGTGTGCCGCCTGCATCCTGCTAGAAGCCTTGTAAATACACATTTATGAAATAATTGTAAATGGAACAAATGAAGGAAAAAAATGTCTTTGGAACTTTCTAACTCCTTGAATTATATTCACTTATAGTATGACCTGGTATGGAATATTTGTACAGAAGATATTAGAGTGAAATTTATCAGCATGCCCTATAATGCAAATCTTTCTGTCTAAAGGTCAAAACCATACCTTCTGACCCCCAGTCTCTGGAAAGGTATGTACTAGAATTTTGGCTTCCAGAGGCAAAATACTCTTAAGACAACACCATCCAGTAAAAATATAACTTATGTCACATTTGTAGTTTAAAATGTTCTGATAGCCACATTTATAAAAACAAAAAAAAAGGTGAAATTAATTTTAATAACATATTTTATTTAACACGGGATATCCTAAGTTTTGTTTTCAACATGTCTTCAGTATAAAAATTATTAGTGAAATATTTTACATTTTTTACACCAAGTCTTTGAAATCCAGTTGCACCACATCCCGATCCAGAGCAGTCACATTTCTAAGGCGCAGTAGCCACATGTGGGGAGTGGCTATGGTATTGGATTGCATTAGTTCATGCTTGTGAAACACTTAGAGCAGTGCCTGGTGCATGGTAAAACTTCACATATGTTATTTTTGTTGCTGGTTGTCATACAGACTTTCTGAAGTAGTCCAGGTGAGAATTCCTATTCTACAGATGAGGAAACTGAGTCACAGAAAGAATAAGCAGCTAGCCCAGAGGTACAGAGCTGTTAAGTAACAGATCATGGACTCATATCCAGTCCTTCTGGCTCTAAAACCAATGCACTAGAAGTCAGAGATGAGTCCTATAGGTCTGACAGGGAGGGGCGGGGGTTGACCCTTAGGGGTTGACGGTAGGAAGGAGAGAAATTCAGATCTGGCATTTACTTGCCTTTGCCCTAGGCCACAGCACTGTGAGTTGGTGCAGTGTGGTGTAAAGATCAGGACCGTGGAGACTTGGCATTTAAGCAGAACTTCTTTGTGTGATTGACAGTTGAGCCCAGCACACACCCTCAGGGCGCCAGTCACATCATATCCATGTGAAAGATGCTCACTTGAGTTACACAGTACACAACCATAGGTGGCATAGGTGGCAGCCCTGACCTCAGGTCCATGTGGGCCCCAGACCAGTAAGCACAGGCAAATTACTAAACTCTCTCCTGCTTTTTTCTAACCTACGTGAAGAATATATGCTGATGCCATCACAGAGGCCCTGTCTTGTCCTGTGATTCCTAATGGCAGGGAGCACATCTTTCTCCACGAGCTTTGCTCATTTTTGGTACCCTTGCTTTGGCAGTACACATTAAGAAGCTGCATAAAATGTACTGCTTTCCAAGTGCATGCCTTACTAGCGCTACTTTTGCTTGCTGTCATAGTTAAATACATATCTTATTAAAGCATTTCTCTTTAATTTCATTGAGCCTAGTAGAAGGCACTCATAAAACAAGAGTAGTTTTTAATGTTCCCGTACGTTACTGTCAGAAGACTGTGACATTCTATAAAGTGTTGCATTGCAAACATCAGTTAACCTCGTAACTAACATAAATCATTAGTGCATTAAATATTATGAATGCCATTTGTGGCATCAAGCATGCTGAAAGGCAGTATTTATCATGGAGTAATAATGCAGTAGACATTTAAACACTACATACTTTATTGAAGCTATTCTGTTTGCCGACTTCAGGAAAGATAACTGTATTTAATTCCTTCTGTGTGTAGTTTTCTATCATCTTTCTGTGTTAGCCTATGTGGCATCATGAGTAAGATATCTTGGTAGTATGTAAAAATATTCAGAATCATTTATGTTCGACATTACCTAGTTTTAACCATTTGTGGATTTCAATTAAGATTAATTTTTTATGTTGGCAGTGTCCCTTAATTGAGCAGTAAAGAAACAGGTCATATTCAGCTAGTTCTTCACAGGTTTTATATATATGAATATATATATATATGTATATATATATTATAATTGAGAAAATTTATTTTTTTGCTAAAAGTACCTGAATTAAAATGGTTTTCTTAGAAGTATATCAAGATTTAGTTAAAGTGGTAATTAAAAATAATTTAAGAGAAGATATGACGCATTTAGTTTTAAAATGCCCATTGGGTTGGTAGTAGGTGACACCAAGAAAAAGAATATTTACTGAAAACTCAGATATACCTCTGCTGGATGTAAGAAGAATCTAAAGAAATATGTCATGATCTTGCATGTGAATAAACAGGCTCAGTTGTCTGCAGGTGAAAATTTCTGGGACAAGATGTAGGAAGTGTGACTTTCAGTAGGATGCTGCTCAGCATTCTGTCACCCATGTAGGTAGTGTGAGAAATGCTTGAGTTTGTATTCTTAAATTTGCCTTTTGCCCCAGACATGACACTTTCACTTGCTTTATTCATACTATTATTCGCTACCTGTTGTGGGTTGAATTGTGTCCTCCCAAAAATGACATGTGAAAGTCCTAACCCAGTACTTCAGAATATGCCCTTTTGTGGAAATAGGGTCGTTGTAGGTGTAAATAGTTAAGATGAGGTCATGTTGGAGTAAAGTAGGCCCCTAATCCAATGTGAGCAGTGTACTTATAAGAAGACGTCCATATAAAGATGGAGACACACAGGGAGAGTGCATGTGACAACAAAGGTAGAGATTGGAGTGATGTGTGTACAAGCCAAGAAATGCCACAGATGGCCATTAGGAACATGAAAAGATGCTCAGCATCACTAATTATTAAAGAAATGCAAATCAAATCCACAATGAGGTATCACTTCATACCAGTCAGAATATCCATTATCAAAAAGTCCACAAATAATAAATGCTAGAGAGAATGTGGAGGAAAGGAAACCTCCTACACTGTTGGTGCGAATGTAAACTTGTGCAGCAACTGTGAAGAACAATATGGATGTTTCTTTAAAAACTAAAAATAGAATTACTCTATGATCCAGCAATCCCACTCCTGGGCATACCTCTGGAGAAAACTCTGATTTTAAAGATATATGCACCCCAGAGTTCATAGCAGCACTATTTATGATAGCCAAAACGTGGAAGCAGCCTAAATGTCCACCAACAGATGACTCAGTAAAGAAGATGTGGTATATATATACAAAGGAATACTACTCAGCCATTAAAAAGAATTAAATAATGCCATGTACTGCAACATGGATGGACCTAGGGATTATCATACTAAGTGAAATAAGTCAGACAGAGAAAGACACATAGCATATGATATCACTTATATGTGGAATCTAAAAAAATGACACAAATGAGTTTATTTACAAAATAGAAACAGACTCACAGACATAGAAAATAAACTTATATTTACCAAAGTGGAAAGAGGGGTGGGAGGGATAAATTTGGAATTTGGTATTAACAGATACACACTACTATATATAAAATAGACAATAAACAAGGACCTACTGTATAGCACAGGGAACTATATTCATTCTCTTATAATAACCAATAATGGAAAAGAATCTAGAAAAGAACATATTTGTGACTGTGTGTGTGTGTGTGTGTGTGTGTGTGTAAGTGAGTCACTTTGCTGTACAACTGAAACACTGTAGGTCAACTATACTTCAATAAAAAAAAATTCTTTTTAAAAAGAAATATTGCCAGCAAGCCGCCAGAGCTAGGAAGAGGCAAGGGAGGACTCCCCTACAGATGTCAAAGGGAACATGGCCCTGCCAACACTTTGATCTTAGACTTCAAACCTCCACAACTGTGAGACAATAAGTTTCTGTGGTTTTAAGCCACCCAATTGGTGGTATTTTTTAGGACAGCCCTGGGAAACGAATACAGCACCTATTAAGTGCTGAGTCTTGACCAAGAGTTCCCTCCCTCCTGAAGCTGACATGGTACATAGTAGGTCAAACCCTTATGATAAGGAACCTGTAACAAAGACCTCCTGGGTGGGGCACAGTGTCTCAGCGGAGACTGAGGGGGTGAATGGTAGTTAGCCACGGGGAGGGAGTAGAAGGAAGGCTTGATCAGGAGGAAGTCATGTGCCTTCCACTTAGAGAAAGGAATTCCATCTGTCTAAAGTGTGGAGTGGGCCGCGGGCAGTGGGGCGGCGGTGCAGGAGACCAACAGGGTTCAGGTGCCCCTGGCCCACAGAAGCCACGCAGAGGAATTTGGGTTTTCCTCTAGCACTTTTTTTTGGTTTCAGTATTTCCACACAGTATCAATTATCTAACTTTACCTCTCAGAGGTGTTCCTGAAATTTCTCTTTCTATCTAGTTTCTACAGTCTTAATTTGGACCTGTTTGCCAACTCATCTGTTTTACTGTCACAGCCTCCTACCTGCTTATGTAATCATGAAGCAAGAAATGCAATTGAATAGGAGTATCGAAGTCTTGTGTTGAAAAATTCAAGCTTATAGAATATATACTTAGGGGAAGTATTTTCTGTGAGAACAGTAGCCTAATTTACTGTGTCAGTTAAAAGCAAAAGAGAATGTATTTATGGAAAGAAACATCATACGCGGGTTTTTTTTTTTTTTAACATTTTTTTATTGCGTTATAGTCAGTTTACAATGTTGTGTGTAATACGCAGAGTTGATGGAGTACGTCTCCTACCAGCTTCATGAGTTCTGCCACTTTGAATAAACAGGTCCAAAGGATAATATAACCCATTTGATAAGTTGGCACATTTATTCTAACAATAATATATTTACATTTGTTCCATTTTCACTTTATTTTACCCTTTGCCTCAGAACATTTGCCCTAATTGCTTTCTAATTTGTATACATGCTTGTGCTTAAAAAATTTAAACCAAGAAACATTTTACAAAGGCTCTTTAAGTACTGGAGTGTGGGGAGTCTACAAGACTAATGGAGCCGCGTGTCACCTAGCATCATGTGTAATGCATTTCCGTAGCACAAAATCGCACTCTTGTTCTTTGCTTATTCAGGAACTCAGATATAACTTATAAAGAAAACAAGTAGTGTGAATTTGTGCTTATTTTCTTAGCCAGAGAAACACAGGCAAATACATGTTCAGAGGTCTACTGATGGTGATGTTTCCATGGCAACAAACAGGCTATCATAACATTTATAACCATCTATTACATGTTAGTTTATTTTAGGGTATGGTGTTAAAATGACAAAATAATATACACGTTTATCTTCTTAAATAATTTTACCTTAGGTTGATTTTTTTTCTGGGTTAAATATTTTTAAAGACCTCATAAAATGTAGACTTTTATTGTTCTCCATTGGTTTTAAGTTATTTACATGTGTTTGTTTGTTTATAAAAGTTTTGAAATTGATGTACATGACACAGTAAGTCTCACCAAGTATTAAAGTTGGGGAGAAATACACTCATACACATTTCTTTAGATTTCACAATTATATTTTGTGGGAGATTTTTTTTTCTATAGCTGTTTTGCTTTGTAAGCTTTAAGTTCATAATTCAAGAGATCTGCAGCAGAACTACAGAAATCAACTGTGCACAAGGTAGTGATCTAAGATATTACCAATCTTCCACCAAAAGACAGAAATTAGTTGTTTTGTGTTGTTAATATAGGGGCAGAAGAGAGTGATCTTTTACTGAAATCATGGTAACATCTGTTTATATACTTAACAGATAATGTATGTAAAACACTGTTCTGTGTTCCCAGGATGTAAGAGTGAAGCAGAAGAAAGACTATAATCTTATGAAGCTTACTTCTAGTGAGGATGGGGTGTGGGTGGGTACTAAATCAATAAACAGTAAACACATTCTGCAATATTGTATCATGACTAGGAAGAAACATAAAACTGCATAAGACTGTAGAGAATGATGACAAATAGGAGCCTTCATGACTAAATGTGGTATTGTCGTGTATACTTTGAAAGCTCTGTTTCACTGATCATTGCCTTTGATCGTTATATCAAATCCTAAGGGATTCCTGGGCAGGTGTTATCCTTCCTGGTTGAGAAAGAGGAAGCCAAGGCACCGTGTGGTTAAGGAACGCATAGGCAAATTTCAGAAGGGCAAACACATCCTCTCACTCAGGCTTGTTGGCACTTAGTAACATTTGTTGAATAATTGAATGAATGATTGAAAGAATGAACAGATACCTTAAATATGACTTGCAAATTATTCGTTTCAGTTTTCTAAGGTAGAATGTCTAAAGACTGAGAAGGTGTCAGAAGCTTAAACTTTAATTTGGATGTGATGTTTTTCCTTTTTCTCCAAGTTAGAAATCAAAGAATGTCATCAACCTGGCTCTGACACTTAATTAACAGTGTGATTTTGGGCAAAATATAACCTCTCGTGAACCTGGTTTAGCTCTTGTTAAAATTACGAATAATAATATATATCTACTAATATATATAGCCTATCTCACAGATTGTTTTTGAGAATCATATGAGATAAAATATGACAATCTCAAGATGTTCTTACATATATAAATTATTTTGATGCTTTAGAAAGTAACCTCCATTTAACTTGCATTAGGTAAGTATTTTTTTCATGCAATCCATAAATAATCTTTGATATCTCTCTTTGTCTTTCACACACATATTTTGATGAAAATTTTCAGTATGAAGTGGTCATGTAATTAAAGAAAAATAAAACTAATTTGCTTCTTTCTGTGTGACAAGGGTGATCTTTGAATGCCAGACCATAGGAGTTCTCATCACCTGTGAGCCAGGCTGTTAGTCTACAAGTGTGCTGCTGAGTGAGTCATTAAAATTAAACTATTTGTAAGTAAGGATAAGGATTCAATATTTGGTATTTCTTTTTGTAGTGTGGAGGATTATTGCATTATGCTAATTTATTTTTATTTTTCATTATTTCTATGTTAGATAGAAGTAAGCATATAGTTAACACCATATATTCATTGCTAAAATTATGTGTCTTAGTGACAACTCTCCTATGAAATTTATAAACAGCCTCAGTGACTGATACACTCAACCAGTGTAGCAAATATCAGGGGCTTTGAAAACTCCCTTCATGTGTTGAATTTCAACAAATGTTACTTAGAAACTACTCTACTAATTGCAGGGGGAAAACAAGAGGAATTATGATGTTCCTGGGAAGAGAGACATGTCTATAAAAAGCAAGAGGCTAAATATAAATAAACTGGAGTAGTTATTGAAGGCTTCGAAGGAGAAAGAAAACTCAGCTGGTCTTGAATGACACAGCTCCAGATAGATGAAGATAGAGAGACATGTGAGCTTATCCTTGCCCGGGAGAGGGGAAAGCTTCCCAATACTTACTGAGCACCTAATACCGTCAAGAATGCTGCATTTATATTCTCGTGGAATCCTCTCAGCGGGTTTCTGACGCAAGTCATATTATGTGCGTTTTTCAGAAGAATCTGCATATCAAAGAGTCGGAGAAAATTGTCTAAAACCATAGAGCTAGTTTTAGAAGCAGGTACTCTCACTACAATCTAACTTCAGATTCTTTGCTCAAGAAGCCACTGGGACATTTTAATCTAGATTTTTAAAAGCTTTTTTAAAATGTTTGAGAGTATAATTAAGATAACTGCATTGAAGTGGTATGATTTGTTAACATATCCAGAATATTGTCAGTTTGTGTGATCTTTTTATTTCCAAATTGGCAAGTAGATGTTTCTAAGTAAAAAGACTTAAGTATATCTTTGTATAATTCATCATTAGAACTTTGTGACATACCTAGTGAAGGTTAGTTTTTGAAATATAATGTCCTTAAATAGTCTTGAAAAAGATTTTCTATATTTGGTAGTATTTGGTATAAGAATGCTTGCTCTTTCCATGGCCGTATTTAATCAAATTGACTTTTAAAATTTGGTTTTCATGCAGATTTGCTGAATTATCTCAAACTTCTGGTATACCTGGAGATCCTAATTTCAAAGAAAAGGAAAATGATTTGTAGTATTGCCACATCCATTTTTTTAAATGTGGTTTTAATGACAAAACTAGCTTTTTTAAAATATACATGAAGTATAAGAGGAAAAAGTTCTCAGAAAGATTTATATTACTCTTCAGTTTACATTAAACTGTTCATGTTTTGAAATTTAATGTTACAGATGAAATTATCAAATGGGAAGATTTTGTGTTCGTTTCTTTTTCCTAGACTTAACATGCTAGGAGAGCAAATCTGCCAGTATCAGAAACCTTATTCTTAATTTACCTTGTTTGAATCCTGTATTTATTTTTTCCAAATATGTAAGGGAATTTTTTTTTTGAAATAGTCTGGACCAGCAATAATAACTGAAAAATTTTCTAAAAACAGGTAATAATTTTTTAAAAAAGTACCTATGTATTCTAAAAATTTTATTTTTGCTTCAGATATGAAACTGTATGTGTCTTCTGCTTTTTGTGTTTTTTTTGTTGTTGTTGTTTTTCAGTGTAGGGCCAAGCACTCTTTTTTGAGGGAAGGTTATTATATATTTTTTTTAAATTTGAATGATAATTTGAAAATATTTCTGGAGCAACCTGGGTACAGAAATAGTCTAGAGATTTTTATTTTTGTGTTTGTAAGCCTTTATGATATGTTGCCCTGTCTGTCCCACCTATTTTAGCCTTAGTTTTGGGGAAAGAGTGAATTTCCTTTACTGAGGTTTTCAAAAATCTTCAAATTTATCTTTTATAAACAACTGTTCCCTTTCTTATCATACACATATTTCATCAACTTTTTTAGTATTTCTCTAGTAATTTAATTTTAACAAAAACATGTAACAGGAGTGTTCAGTTCTGTTAACAAACACAAGGAATTCAACTGATGGAAGCTGAAGGAGGTGCTGGAGAGTGGCCAGGAGGCACAAGCTTTCTGGGTGCTCTGGAAGCTTACGGCATCTTTTATAGAGGAATGAATCATATTGCTTGAGTTGAAGCCATTTGTACTGGAGAGGTGTTTTTTGAGGTCTGTGGAGGGCAAAAAGAGGAGATGGAGGTGGGCCCAGCTCTCAGCCTTGGTCTTGTGATACAGCCTAATCTAAAACACAGTGACCATACAGTTCAGAATTATCGGAGAATTTTTCCTTCAAAAAAGATGACCGTTTTTAACTAGTCCTTGAGATATGTGAACTTAAGTTGAAAGGGGAAGGGTGAAGCGTAAGTAAAGTTTTAGAAGCAGAAATACTCAAAATGACAGTCCATACTCTCTTGTCCCAATACTTGGAACCAGAGGTACATATATCACACATATATGCATGTGCATGTGCATGTACAAATACATACACAGCTGTTGAATGAATGACTTAATGTTAGGACAAGAAAGTGGACTTCATCATCTAGAAAATGAGAAATTCTTGTAAATTTTTGATCAGGCATTGAAAACTAGAAGTGTGTTTTATGGGGAAAAAAAACTGAACTCAACTTTATGGGTACAGAATAGATGGATTGGATGGGAGTGGGGAGACCACAGGTGGAGAGACCAGCCCAAAGGCTGGATGGACTTAGCACATAGTATAAAGATAAAAAGAGCTGGACTTGAAATCAGTGGAACTGACACCATCACTTACTGTGTCACTTTTATCAAAGTCCATAATTGCATTGAGCCACAGCTTTCTTGGAAAATGGAAAAAATATTACCTCTATAAGAGAGCTTTTATGAACATTAAATGAGATAAATTCCAGGAAATTCTATCACAGAGCCTAGCAAATCCATTCATCCATTAAGTCCTGCATATATCAATTTAGTCAGTGTTGATAAAGCATATTCTTATGACACTGGGGATGCTGAGATATAAAGACAGACAAGCATACTGGAGCCATATGCTTAATACATGCCAGATGAATTTGCATCATAAAATTGTTCCAGTAAAATTAAAATGGTGGTAGTGAGAAATCAGAGAGAAATGGAGAGAGAGAGGCTGAACTTCGCAAAGCAATTAACATGATACAATTGAATGAAATGAACAAATGCAGGAATGAGAAGTGACAGATTAGACATGGGAATCTTGGAGATGAACATCACAACAATGGAAATGGTAGGGCTTTGTAAGGGCCACTGTAAGCGTACGAAAATGAAATACTGAGTATGAGATGGCAACTGGAAATCCAAAATACATTCAGAAGGCATGCAGAAAATGCATATATTGAATCAGAATTTTGATGGATACATCATTGGTATAGACACAGTGGTAGAAGCTCCAGACTTGGCGAGGTTTCTTAGAGAATGTAAAGAAAAATGATAACTGTGTTTATTGAACACTTATAGATTAGACACTGTTTTAAGTAATGGTGTAGATTATCTTATTTCTTCCTCACAACAGTAGCAAAGATAATTGATATTATTATCCTGAATTGACAGATGATGAAACTGTGGATCAACAAGTGAAGTATCTGCCCTGGGTCTGATAGTTAGTGTCATGAAGGGGATTTGTAGCTGGGTTTGTCTGACTCCAGAGGACAGAGACATGAGCTCAACCCAGGTTAAAAAGTGGAGTGAAACAGAGGTGGTCGGGGGGAGGGGATGCTGGTTTAAGAAAAGTGGAGCCTGCAAGTTATTGGAAGTTGTGTTTTACTTTTTAGATGAGGTGATCTCTGCATGTTTCAAACCATAAAGGACAGATGAGAGAGACTGAAGGAGAGTTGTAAAATCAGAGATTCAGAAGAAATAAAGGACCTTGTGCGCCTATAATTCTTATTTTTCAAAGGGCTTGTAGATCTGTGATGCTAGAGCTCCTCTCTCAGAAACTCCTGTGAGGCTCAGAGGGCAGGGGTTGTCCTCACTTTCCAAATGAAAAGCAGGGAGGCACAAACCAATCAAGTGGTATCTCCTCCACTCGTGCAGGTCTGGATTATTGTGGAGCAAAGATGGGACTCCTGGTATGCCCATTCCTGTGTTCTTTTCCTAAATCTCACTGGTAGGAAGTTAGGAAATCTGCAACCCAGGCACAGAGGATTTAACTTTGGTGGGGAAACCCACTATAGAAATTCCAAGGAAAATGATAGGATGGTTGCAAAGATAATTTAACTCATTTCAGACGTCTATTGATGACCCCTGCAATGCCAAAAAATATGTTATAATATAGAAATATAAAGATGGAAATGACAATGCTGTAATCTTGGTGGAGCCCTCAGATTAGAAGAAAAATGGAAAAATATGAAAGTATAGAAAACACAGACGTGAAAGGATGGAGGTAATTTCAAGAATTTTAAGAAGGAGCTGTGGATGGAGCTGGTTTGGAAGATGAATAAGAGTGTGCAGTGTCATTGAAGGAGTGGGAACACTGTTGCATGATTGGACCAGCTGGAGGGAATCCAAGTGTTTGTTATTGTTTGAGTGTGTGTGGCTGAGAGTTGGGGGTGCTAGAGCAACAGGGTGATGGGAGACAGGGAGGAAGCAGAACTGTGGGTTACTCATGTGGAAGGGCCTTGTCAAGTATGCTTAGATGCTCAGAGGTCACCTATTGCACCCATATTTCAAATGTGTTTAAAGAACAAAAACAAAAACAGTTCCTGTAGATGTTAACATACTAAATGCTTCCCTGTTTCCTAAATAATTTTAGAAAATACAGAATACTTAACTCTGCTTGGAAGCTTCCAATACAAACCTGTTTTAAAACCTTGAAAAAGACCAGGTTTTAAGTAGGATATCTGTTTGCAGTAGACATTTTTGGTACCCCCCAAATTTATTATATCCCCTCTGCCCACCTCTGATTGATGTGCAGTGGAGGGTACACAGTTCCAGGAAAGTTCACAGTCAGGGCACTGGTGAGTATGGAGGTATTGTTGCCTCCAGGGAAAACCCTCCACTGTTAAGGTTGGGAGCCTGGATACAAATGCCCCAGAGTCCCATCTTTGCTGATTCTGTACACTTATCGGAGGTTCATGCAGAGTCTAGCCCTCATTGGCCACAGTAGCAGCTTCAGTAATGCACGCAGATGATGGTTTTTCTTCCATCCCTCTTTTACTTGCCTCAGCCCCTCCCTCCTACCTCCTGAGATCACCTGCCGTATAAACTAAGTCACCCAAGTCCTTTCTGAGGCTCTGCATTTGGGGAAAAAAAACTAAGATACCGTTGACCTTTGTTGAACAAGCCGTTGTTTTTACATAAGGGGACATTCTAATTTTCCTAAGATGCACCTATTGCCTGCCATGGTAGAACTTTCCGTTAGAAACTACATTGTTGATTAAATGTTTTGAGAACTGGACTGACATGTTAAGTAGGAAAAGGAACAAAATAAGAGGAGACAGTTTGAATTTGGGGGTTGGAATATAGAGCAGGAAATGATAGTTAAATTTAAGTCTTGCTGATACTGAAGATGATTAAGACTCAACTGGCTATGTGTTATATTCCAATTCGAGATAACCTTCCAGAAGCTTCAGCTGTGTCAGAAAAAAGGAAAAGCTATGATCATCCACTGAACCAAAGTTTTGTTTTTGTTTTCTTTTTGTAGTAGGACATGCTTTAATGTGCAACTAATTGAAATTTTACCTCTTGATCATGGTAGCTGGATCACTGTGTGGGATTCTTTTTTTTTTTAATAACATCTGGTCTGAGGGAGATTCAGATGAAAACCTTAACCAAACTGCAGTCTTGATTTTTATGGTCTTTTTGGGTGTGTTCATTGGGGTTTTTTTCTAACCTTTTTTTTATAGAAGTGCACAAGTTTCTGTTACTGGAAGCTCTCTGATTTGTTCAGAGTCAGTCTTGTCATTTACACTATTTGGATAATGATTTAATTTGCTAACTACAAACCACTAAGCATTTTAACATTAAACATTAAAGACACTTAAGGCATGATGCATGGGAGACTATTACATTGCTTATTTCTGGGTCCATTTACAGTATATTTACTATCTCTAGTGGGCAATACTTTGCATTTTAACTGAAAAGGTAGCACATCACCTCACAGCATGAAACAGGGTTGTGTTACCAAAGTAGTAAAGCTTACATGCAATTTTCAGTGATAATGATTTTATTAGTTCCTCAGTCGAATTGTAAGTGATCTCAAGGTGTTTTTAGACTGAGCTCTAAATTTTTAAACTTTGGGACCATTTAGTCAGCTGACCACAATTTCAGACCTATTGCCACTTTTGTGTGCCATTTTAATTCTCTTAGGGGTATATTTTTATTTTACTTTGCAAACTCTTATTGTCATCTTTTTTATATTTATGACATACCCAATTGCACATGTGTACCAAATCCAACATATGCCCATTGCCAGCATTTCTTATAAAATGACCTACACAGAATTCTTTGGTCAAAAATGTTCAGGCCATTTTGGAACATCCATCCCACCTTAGTAGACCTTATCAGCATGTGTTATATTTTGGGTCTCTGGCCTATTCTACATAAAGACTCTCACTTTGCTTAGCTTAACACAGTGTTTCCCAAACTGACTTGTTGGGAAATAGTAGTCGTTCTTTGGCTGATTTTAAGTCATACAGAGTAGACTTGTGCGTGACAGCTCTGCAGCTATACTGCGTGACATTTCACACCCCCTGCTTGATAGCCTACCTGGATCAATCCACATGGAGAAACCAATGCCAGCAATATGTAGCCAGTGGAATCAGATTCCCAACTGAGCACGTGAGCGTCAGAGGGAATCAGGCTCCTGTCTCTTTACTCTGTGTGCAGTGCTACATTCTTATCCTCATTCTTCCCCCTGGGGGAGGTAATAGTGCTGCACTCTTATTTACTTATAAGGACAGTCTTCCCATCTGTGGGGTTACATGCTTGGATTTGGGTTACATACATAATCTGCCAGGATATTTCAGTAATGTGAGACTTTCAAGATATTGATACCTGAAAGTGATGTGCTTGAACAGCCCATAGAAACTTGGCCCAATATGGAAAAATCAACAGACAAGTGTCAAGGTAGAGTGTTTTATACACCAGGAATGGTCCATGTTTATGTTCACAGGGAAAACAGTCAGAATAAGTAATGTATTTCTCTCTTAGCTCTTTATGCCTCTCTTTGATGTCACTTTGGGAAATCCTGTCCCCCAGATGTGGCTAGTGTTCTGGGATATCTTAGAGGATCACAGCATAGCTGGTGGCCAGAAGGGCAGTAGGGGGTGTGGAGGAAGAGGAAGGAAAGTAAAAGCGTGTGGAGAGCTGGATTTTATCTTTGTTTTTTAATTCAGATTTCCCCAGTTGTATATGTACTTATTTGTGTGTGTGTGTGTGTGTGTGTGTGTGTGTGTATTTAGTTCTATACAAGTGTATTACGTGTATCCACCCTATGGTCAAGACCCCTCCAAGTGCCCTTTTATAACCACACCTCTATGCCTGCTGCCAAATTCCCTAAACACTGGCAACCACTAATTTATTCTCTATTTCTGAAATTCTGTAATTTAAAATCTATTATATACATGGAGTCATGAAGCATGGAAGCTTCCAGGATTGCTTTTTTCATGTAGCATCATTTCCTGAAGTTTCCTCAGGTTGTGGGGTGTATCACTAGTCCACTGCTTTTGATTGCTGAGTGGCATTCAACAGTATATAAACTCCACTGTTGGTTAACTGTTCATCCACTGAAGGACAGCTTGGTTGTTCCCAGTCCAGGGCTATTATGAATAAAGCTGTACAGACTTTTTGTACAGGTTTTCTTGACAGTATATGTTTTCATTTCCCTGGGATGCATACCCAAGCATGCAGTTGCTGGGACGGATGTGTATTTGTGTGTTTAAAGCAGTTTAAAGAAACTGCTCAACTGGTTTCCAGAGTGGCTGTAAAATGCTGTACACTCCCACAGCCACCAACAAGGTGTGAGTGACCATATTTCTCCATATCCTTCCTTTCCCGGCTTTAGTGTTGTCCCTGTATTTTACTTTAAAAACTACTCTAATGGGGGTACAGTGATACCTGGTTGCAGTTTTAATTTGCATTTCCCTATTGGCTAATGACATTCAACATCTTTTTATGTCTTTATTTGCCATCTCTGTATCTTCTTAAGTGAAATGCCTGGTTTTTTTTTGTTTGTTTGTTTGTTTTTTTGCCCAATTTCAAAATGGATAGTTTTGGTTTTTACTATTGAGTTTTAAGAGTACTTATTCCAGATTCTCTTCCTTTACTGGGTAGGTGGATTGAAAATATTTTCTCCTGATCTGTTGCCTGTCTTTACATTGTCTTCCATGGACTTTCATAAGGCAAAAGTTTTAAATTTTGATGAGGTCCAATTTATTATTGTTAAGCCTAATAACTTTTTGCCTAACCCTAGATCCCAAAGATGTGCTCCTATCTTTTTCTCTTAAAGTTCTATAATATTTCTTTATTTTTATGTTTTGCACTTAAGTTCATGATCCATTTCTGAGTTAATTTTCATATAGGAGTGAGGTTGAGGACAGGGTTCCTTTTTTTTTTTTTTTTGCCTATGGTTGCCCAACTGCTCTGGTACCATTTCTTGAAAGACTGTCTTTCTTCTATTGAATTGCTTTTTGCACATCTGTCAAAGACCAGTTGAGCATTTTTGTGTAGGGCTGTTTCTGGGTTCTCTGTTTTGTTCCACTGATCTCTGTGTCTGTCCTTCTACCAGTCCCACGCTGTCTCACTCACTGTGACTACATAATAAGCCTTAATATTAGGCAGAGTGATTCTCCCACTTTTTTCTTCTTAGTCAAGATTATCTTAGCTATTCTAGGGTCTGTGCTTTTATTTATAAATTTTCGGATAAGCCTGTCTGTATCTACAAAAAACCAAAAAACGAAACAGAACAAAAAACCCGCTGCTCTCTCCCTACAGGACCAATCCCGCACCGATTTTTTCTTTTTTCTTTCTTTTTTTTTCTCTTACCGGGTTTTGTGAGGACCCTCCTGCATTTTGAAGCAAGAGACACCCTGCCAGAGTTCAGTAGGTGTTCTGTGCAATTCATTGGGTTTGTAGATGTAATTCTTGGTGTACTTGTGGGAGAGGGCGAGCTGTGAGTGTCTCTACTCCGTCATCTTGGCACCTCCCCTTTTGTGTTTTTAATTTTGGTTTCTGCATGTGTTGTTGCTATCTAGAAATTGTATCCTGTGACCTTTTTAACTCACTTTGTAGTGGAAGTTCTTTCTTTGCTTTTTGTTTTTTGTAGATTCTCTCTGATTTTCTGTTTAAACAATCATATCATCAGCAAACAATGATATATGGGTAGTCTTATTTTCTTCCTTTCAGAACTGTATGCTTCTTATTTTGTTTTCTTTCATTATTGCAGTGATTAGAACTTCTGTTGTGATGTTGAGTATCAGTGGCAGGAATGAACATCGCTGTATTCCTGATGTTGGGGGATGCAGTCAGTCTTTCACCATCAAACGGTACTAGTTGTAGTTCTTTGTAGATGCTCTTCATCACATTGTTTTTTTTTTTTCCTAACGTCTGACTAATTAGAGGTTCCAGAATAATATCAGAGCTTGCAAGAATCAGAGAGGAGACAGAAAAATCTGAGAAGTTTCTACCAAATAATACCTGGAATGACTTCTTAATTATTTTGACTCCTAAACAGGGCTTGTTCTAATATAGTTCTTACCAAGATTGGACCATGTGCAGTGTTGACTTGGATTTGGGTTACATGTATAATCTGCCAGGGTATGTCGGTAATCTGAAACTTTTTAGATATTGATACTACTTTCATCTCTGTTGTCCTTAGTGTTCAACAGAAAAAGCCCTGAAAAACACTTAAGTCCACTACAGTGATTTTTCTTTGCTATTCCTGATTCGTATGTTCTATAAACTGGCCACATTGTATATCCAAAAAAGAATGTTCCTTGCCCTTATATACTGTAGAGACAGTATCAATGCAAGTGTCTTGAGCAGTGGGCAAACCTGTGACCGACAATATTAGTGTTTGGACAAAAGAGATTTGCATCTCTGGAAGAGAGGAGACATTATTAGTTTCCTTAGAAATTATTTTTATCCTTTTTTTGCATATTCTAGGTAAAATCAATGATAAGTATCTTCTATGGTGTGAAGTTATGTAATGGGAGAAAACAAGGAATTGGATAGGAAATCAGTAATTATGATATGTACTTGGTTGTCAAAAAATACTAATTTCAAATTAATTTTTCCATGGATGGGCTACATTCTGATATAATGTACTCCTCCATTTAGTCTTTGGGAAACATTTGGATGATATAGTTTGCAGTTCCGACTCAGTTGCCCTTCAAGGGCCTTAATGTTTTGATAATGTTCATTTTGGTTACAGATTGAAGATGTTATAATGCTATGTTGTATCATTTTGGTCGGGTAACTTGTGGATAAAATAATAAGCACAACTTTTTTTTCTTTTGCAGTTGCACATTTGTGAGTTTTGCTGATTTGCTTTTACTCCATGCTTATAACCTAACAATTTAATACTATTTTTCAGTAACTATAAAATGAAACATGTAGACCTTCTTATTTCCCTCTGATGTATTGATTTATGGTGCTTAGAATGTTCTTGTGTCTGCAGTTTGTAGTTTTATGAATCTGAAGATGATGATTTTGGTTTTTGCATTTTTCAAAGCAAACTTGAAATTTTTCAAGTTGTCTTCTAAAATGCATACACTGCCTTCGCTTTTTACAGGCAATTTGTATCAACCCTTAAAAGCTATGAAATGAGTATATCCTTTCACAAAATGACAGTGCAATTGTTCTGATATGGAAAGTGACACCACTCAGTATTTTAACTATGGAATTTACAATATTTTTTTTAAAATCAGAGTTCAGAGAAACAGTAGATTTTTCTTTTTTCTTTCCCCATAGTCTTAAGCTTTGTTCAAAATGAAGCCAATAGAATTTTCCCCATGCTAAATTTAAGCTGGAGAGTGTGAATTGTAATTAGCTGTCCTGGGATTGTTATTGGAAGAAATTAAATTTTTTTTAAGTAAGTATCGGTGATCAAAATCGTGTTTGCCTTGATTACTTTATCAAACACTTGAAAAAATTTGGGGGGCAAAAATAAAAGCAGTTTGTATTTTTTCACAGCTACAGATAAAAAAGAATATGTAGATTTAATTTACCAGATTAGTGTGTGTGTATTTTAATTCTATTGCTGAATTTCTAGAAGCCTTCATAAAGAAGTCAAAATTCTACTTTTCCTTCTCAAAACAAATGTTGAATATTCTCCCCCTGAAGTTCCTGAGAAGGGATTTTAAGAAAATTGTTCTACAAAATAATGTCTCTGTGTGAACATTTTAAATGTATGGTCCTTTCTGAAATTCTGTTTTGTTTTGTTTTTGAATCAGATCTTGAAAATTTTAAGACCAAAATGAGAAGTACAGTGTCAGTCCGTGAAGGCCAGGGAGTCGTCCTGCTCTGCGGCCCCCCACCACACTCTGGAGGTAAAAAGTGCTCTGTTTTGGCTTTTTGTATTTATTAAATAAGTTTCAGGGCAAGAGCCACAGCATATATACTGTTATTGCTTCCATAAATTACCCCGAGAAACTTGATAACCCAAGCATTGGATTCTGTCAGCTGAGCTGCAATATGAGAAACTCTACAAAAAATAGTCTATCCAGAGAAATATATAAACATAATTTACCCATTCCAACAAGGAAGGTTCTAAAGGCAGGCAAGTTCAAGTTCATTTCAATTACCTAATGGTGCTAAACAATGCTTTATCCTTACATTGTTATCATTTATCATTTAGTTGTAGGCTATGACATAGGATGGAGTCTTTGTGGCTTCTCTCTCACTCTCTCTCCCCCTCCCTCTCTCATACACACAATCTTACACATGCTTATTGCTATATGCTGTTGGACCCCTTGATATATGTATAATATATATTGAAAATTATATATGTATGTATATTCCATCATTTTTATTGAGTTTTTGGAATTGCAAATTTTGTGCCTCATTGGTATAAATTGAAATATGGCTGGAAATTCAGAAGCTTAACAAAATAGCTACTAAGAGTGAAAATGAACTTCTGCACACATGAAAATAATTTAATAAGCGCCACTCCCCAGGAAGAGCCTGGAGTGCTGGTTTGATTTTCCTCTCATGCTCAGTATTGTGAACTTCATCACTTGTAGGAACAAAGAGGGGCGTTATTAGTGTACGAATCACTGTTCTCAGAGAAGCAAAATCATTCTGTTATGGAGAGGATGAGAATTACTGAGAGATAAGTAGGTTAGAGAGGATCCTTCTGACCAGAGGCAAAACTGAGTTTTCTTCCCACCATAGTAAAGTTTATTCAGATGAAAATGTGCTGGACTTTATTTGTTCTCTGGACAAACCAGAATCCTTTTCCCCCAGAGACTTGGTAGTTTTAATCACAAAGCCCTCAGCCCAGTAAAATCAACATTTCCCATCTTCAGTATCTGATCACTTGGAATGTCTGAGCCAGCTGCACACTGCAGATTTGGGACTGGATCATCAGCCATGATTGCCCTTGTGTTGGTGGGTATGGGTATAAATTGGGATCCCCAGTCTACTTCAGTAGTGCATGTGTTGCTGAAATCTTAAAGTTCCAGAGGAACTTTCACTTTGAAGGGAACCATAGACTCTCTTGATTAGAAATTAAAATAACTGAGCTCAAACTGGCTTGAAGAAAACAGGGAGTTTCTAGGCTCACATAGCTGGGGTGATCACGTGGTTTCTACTAGAGCTGTATGGTGGACACAGAGATGTGCCACCCAGGGGGACTCGCCACCTCACTGTGGGTACAGGGTCAGAAGGTGGCCTGCAGCCCCCAACTCGTTCCCCATTTGCCTTGGCTGCAGAGAGCCACTTGCCTGTGGTCTTACCCTTCCAGGGGCTGCCCACATCTGGTGACTGAGCAAGGTGGTGACATAAGGGACCAGCCCTTTTTCTCCAACACTGGACAGTTCTGGTGGACAGTACTCAGTCCAGAGCTTCCTGCCAGGATGACCAAGGCTTTGTTGGATCACATCACATTTTGACTTCTTTTTTGTCTCAAATCCTGCTTCTGCCTCCTTGCTTTCACAGGTTTTGATCATAATCATTGATAAAATCTTTGATTCTAAACTCTAATATTTTCTCCCTGAGAACCCTGTCTACTGGACTCAGTGGTTCAACCAATTTCATAAGCAACTGGTCTTTCTTGGTGTTTCTTGGCTCTGCTTCCCACCTTGTTGATTCCACTGTCTTGTGGACTCCTGTGGTGGCACAGGTGGCCCCTGGCAACTCCAGGCTCTTATGGTCCTTAGTCCTAAAGATCCTAATGGACCTGTTGCTTAGTGGCTCCTGATTTTAATTGGATCAGCTTTGCTTATGAGGTTTTCCCTGCAGCAAAGGACGAGAGTCAGCTCCATCTACAGACAAGCACTGGGATGAGAAAGACGGAGTTTCCAAAAGAAAAGAAGGGTTTTTATTATGAGGGAAAAAAAGAGGGAGTGATATATTAGATAGAAACTAGTAATGGTTAGAACTACACCTAGTAGGAGGCATCAAAATAACTAATATTTTACAAATCAACATAAAATAATAGCTGGACAGTCTTGTCTATGATGAGTTTTGAAAATGTTGATCCAATTTAAGAGTCTGACTAAGGGATCTTCTTTAAACATTTTTATGATTAGATTTATTCACTGGACCTTTTAGTTGACTGGACATGCACACAGTGAGAATGCTTAAAAAGCTGTCAGATAAAACATGTTCCAAAAGATTAATCTTTTCTATTCTCATGAAATTGGAGAACTGTTGGCCAATCACAGCTTTCCTAAGTAATGACATCCTGATCTACCTCTGCCCTTGGGGACTTCATATAGTTCTCTTTTCATTTTTAAAGCTCATAGTATGGGTTGACCATGGAAGTCAAGTAGAATTATAGGTGAAGAAGGGAAGAAATCTCCCCAGATATGGCACGTTAGCTTTTAAGAACGTGGTGCATGCACCGGAGAGCAAATAACTGAACAAAAGCATCCTTTCCTTAGTGCCAGATTGTGCAAGAAAATGATCAGGGCCAGAACATCAGGCTGAGATGCTGAAGATATGATTCTCATTGATCCAAGTCTACCTAGAGAGAGTCAAAATTTACATCCTCTGCCCTGACTCCTTGGCTTGGGAGCTTCTTGAGGATAGAGCCTAGGTCCCTGTTTGCTCTGCACCCAAGTGCCCAGCACAAAGCTGATTTGTAGCAAGCAGTCGGTAAATATCAGTTGAACAAATGAACACATTCATGAAGTGAATAAAGGAATCCTTTTTAGATTTGACCAGTTATAAATGCTTTTTGAGAATGCACTGCAAACTCTGTTTCTGGAGGTAGAAGCATTTAACAGCCAGTATGCCCTGGATGCCAAGCAAACAGGTGCAGATACTGACAGATCACAGTGAACTCTGACCACAGCAGCTGGTACCAACCCTGCTTCAACCCCTTGTTGACTGAAGAACTTTTAAATCAGTGGAGGATGTGGGTCACAGAGCAGGTGAAGCCGTGACTGCAGGGTTTATTGGTACGTGCGATATGTGGCACTCCCAACCCACGCTGTGATCCGTTTTGTCCTCTTCTCACAAAGTCCCACCATCCCTGCAGGACATGACCTGTCCTTCTCTATCTTCACCACTGTATTTCTTTTATTCACTTTGTCACGTTTCTCCAGTTCTACTTCGTCCCTTCTCAGTGGTTGGAAATTTTTAATTTTGTTTTTATTTTCTGATTATTGAAGACACCATCATGTGTCATTCATCCAGCATATTTTTGAACAAAGTCACAGAGTAGACACAAGGGCAAAATAATAATAATAATAGCAAATAATAATAATAGTGCCTTCTATTTATTGAGTGTTGCTTAGATGCTAAGCAGTGGGCTGGCAGAAATAAATCATCTGCTAGGAGATTCTTTCAATTAAAAGTATGGGAGGGAACTGATAAGTGACAAGGGGGACGTGCAAGGAAAGAGTCTATATAGAAGTCCCAAGCATGAAAACTGCCTATGTTATCCATACTCCCTTAACTAACTTGTCTATGCAGATTATTTATAAGGAAGTAGCAGCAACCTGGGGCTGCTTTGCTTAAGAGCAGTCGCCATTTATTTGATGCTGTAAAACAGAAAAATTGTTTCATGGTGGGTGACAATTAGAAATGTTTCCTGGGAGTCCCAATAACTCCTAAGCAAAACAGGTTGTTGTCATCGGAGAGCAGTCTTGTCTCCCACTCATTCTGTGACATTTTCTGCCTCTTCCTTTTCATCGTCTTCCCTGCAGAATAATCCAGCACCTCTCTAAGGCAAAAGGAATTAGCATCCTCTTGAAAATTAGCTGGAAAACCAGAAATTGACAAGCCAAAAATAAGGTACCAGGCACGGATTCTCTGTAGCTTAATTATTAATCGAATTACCAGTAGTGTGGAAATCTGGGAATTTGAGTAATTACCACACAGTTGGTGACATCACTACAAGATCGTTAGAAATCAAGGTGCACAAGAAAAATTACCGCATATAAATAAGGACACAAGACTAGTCTGTGGGCCCTGCGTGATAGATACTAATTAGATAGGGATTCGTAAATGAATCAGGTTATTGAAGACACACATGATAATAGATTTGGTTTTTGTCCAAGGATGGCTGCTGAGATTCACTCTGAGTAAGAATGGTCCTGAGTGTTTCCCAGTGCCTCATAAGCCAACAACTTTAGTCTCAGCTCCTGTGCATACTCTTCTGGCAATGACAGCCCTGGACACGGCCATCCACTTAGAACAACATAGCCTTTGGGATGTGGAAAGGAGAATGTGAGAGGCCAAACAGCAGGTAGTAGAGGAGGAAGCGACTTCATGCTAAAAATTGCTTTGTAAATCCCGGTGTGACAAAGGTGAGAACTGTTAGCATCATAACCAGATGGCATGGGATTTACACCCACTGTATCAACATCTTTTTTGTTTGTTTTTTTTCCTTTCCCTAAGACCAAAAAACAAAAGTCATCTCAGGTAGCCAAGATGGGGGAACCTGAAGAAAAGGTGCTAAGTAGGAATGTTCTAGAAAGACTTGTCCAGTTGCTAGACCTTTCGTCAAGGTGACGAGACATTAGCTAGTGTTCTTGGATGTGGTTTTGACTCAAAACAATAATTTCCCCAAATAATGTATAAGCTTAGTACCGTCTTGTCTTAGGCACTCATTTTTACTTGAACTACACTCCTCTCCTGTTCACGTTTGTAATTTGGTCAAACCTAAAACAGTAGCTTTTTACAATACTTCAAAGTAAAGAATACGTAATGTGTTCATGGGCAGAATGTGCTTTATGGCTCTCATGATACTTGCACCACTGGTTTCCCCTTCCCTAAAGCAGAGTATCTGAAATTTGCATCGTAGCAGGAGTTTATATCATCACAAATTGTAAGAAAGGTAAAGCGGGTGGGTTGCTGAGGAATAAGCATCCCTCTGCACTACAGGATTTTGCTCCTAATTTATCGCTCCTAATTTATTGCTCCTGACCTTAGGAGTCGGGGGTATGTTAACATGTCGTGGCAGAGAGTTAGAGAATCCATCTACAGACTCAATGAATAATATATCACAATTGTAAAACTTTTTTTTTGAATACATGCCGGTGCTGATATGACTGTTGACATTTACAAGACTCCAGAATATTAACAGATTCATAGTAGCATTCAGACAGGTATGTTCTGAATCAATTGACACATACACCTCAGCTGCTACTGTGTGGATAACATCAAAATATTTTGATCTCTAAAGGAAGTATCTGTTGGAGTGAATAATCTTAATTGTTGAACATCCATTTTGTAGTTGGAAATGGAAATGAAGAATTCAAAGTTTCTCCAAAGTCCTTGAATGTGGAAACCATGAATTTAAAATATTTACTGAGTTGAGTTTGCCCTCCTTCCTTCCTTGCTTTCTTCTTTCATCCATCCATCCATCCTTTGATCCACCCACTTTATTCCTGTTTTGATTTACTCATGCATCCATCAAATATCAGTTGATGTGTAGAAGATGTTTTACATCTTATAATTCTATTTCACTGTAATATAAGCATGGCCCTTTACTTGCATGATCTTAGTATTTAATAGAGAAAAAACTGAGAACATTGCTGATAAACTTGATAGGAATGTATTCAAATCATTATTTTTTAAACCCCACCCAAAGTGCTCCCCAAGTGAAATGCACTTCCCTCAGGGTGCAGGAGATAGAAAGGTAAATAGGAATCCCTCTGTCCTCAGGGGCGTGGTCCCACAGGAAGTGAGAAAGGAGGGCTTGCAGGTGAGTGGTTAACCCTGTGATGTGCCATTATTCATCTGGACACTGGGTTTATTACTCATACCATCATGGAAGGGAGTATCATTCTCATTCAGCCTTGACAAGCTGAGGCTCAGAGTGGTTAGGTAATTTGTCCAAAGACACACATGCACCAGTAAACTTGGGCTTTAGACCTAGATCTGTTGCTTTTTGATGAAAAATTTTCTCTTGCTTACAAAAATTATAGGCTTCAGTTTTTTGATTTACACATTTTCTGCATTCTAGGACAGTGTTCTCCAAATCCTCTGGTAGATGCACTGGTACAGTTAAAACATTTTTAAGCACCAGCACCCTACACACACCCAGGTGCACACACTCAAACATACCTGGGAGGCATAGTGAGTATAAGCCAGGCATCTAGGAACTAGACTGAGTTCCAGTTCTAAATGACAGTACTGCAAACTTTGGGCAAGTTGCCTAACCTCTGAATCTCTATTTCTTATGTGTAAATAGGGAATATCACAGAACTTATCCCTAAAGGATGGTTGTGAGGATTTAAGAAGGTAATATATGTGAATTGTCTGAAATGTTTGATTTTTATATAGATAAAAATATATGTTCCTAATATGTTTACTAGGTAGAAAAATTTTAAATACATAAATAAATCTGTAAGGAGGGTTTATTATATTTTCTTCATGTACCCAAGGGTACAATTTGTCCATTTGCCTGGAATATTTGTACCCCATTTTAGAAAACATGGTTCTAAAAAACATTTGGGTTTCCTTCCTCCAACCATAATGGTTGAATTATCTGTGATTGGGGATTTAAGAACTTGACTACTTTTTGTTTAACAACAGTTAACAACAGTTACCCTTAGAGATAGAGGTGCCGGTCCTGTACAAGCATCAGTGATGGCCTGTCCTTGGGAAAATCCCTCCCCTCCACAGGCGGGACCCACACACGTAGGCAGTTCCAGCTGGCCTCAGCTGATTGGCCCAAGGAGGGCCCCTGACATGAGCTGGTCCAATGAGATGCTCTCTATGGGAAATTTGCTAATTGACCTGACAGGCTACATTTTCGAGTTTGGGAGTTTGAGGTAGACCCCTTCTGTCATGCCAAGAAAGCTGGTGCGCGTGGAGCAGAGAAATGGCCCTGCAGAGACTGAAAACAGACCGGGCAGAGAGTAACGACTGATGACTGCCCGGCCGCAGGCTCTCCACCCTTCTCCCTTGGCAGCTGCTTTCTTGCCCTTGGGTGCTATGCAACAGCCCTAGGATGTGGATGTATATTCTGTAACCTTCTTTATTTTAAACTGAATCTGGTGGTTTCTGTTTCCAACAACCAAAGCCTCATAGCTACTGCAAAGGACTTTATTGTTAGAGCTACACCAGTAGGGGTGGGTGGTGGGGTCAGGGGGAAAGTAACATAACTGATGTAAGGAGAATAGGAAATTTAATATAAAAAAGTAAAGGAACAGAGGCTGCAGGTCTCAACAAGTGTCCCTGGGCTGTTCCGGCATCTTTTTATGATTGGAGTCAGCAATGAACACGGCACAAATAGCCCTGCAAGGAGGTAGGGTCACAGAAGACAATTTGAAGAAACTGTGCATTCATGACTACTTACATATTCAGCCTGGGAGTGTGAGTTACTCCAGAATTTCAAGGCTACCACCGACCACCCCACAAATATTTCATCCCAGCGGTGTGGCTTCCTGCTCACCCCTCCCATTTTCTCCTCAGATCCCATAAATGGTCTGCCGTAGTTTGGTGAGAAAATCATTTTCTCCCACTCTAAAGACCGCCGAGTTTTCCTTGCTGTGATTCCATCCACCCACAGACAGAAGTCAGAAGGAGCCTTAGGCTCATCCAAAAAAAAAAAAACATTTATATGCGTAAGCTGAAAGTTTAAATCCACTGTTACAGCAATAGTACTTCAACAAGAGTTGACTTAAACATAGCAGAGCTCTAACTGATGTTTTCTGCTGTAAGTAAAAATTGCATTGTTAATTTAGTACAAATTAAGGGTGGTAAAGGCTTTGATTCCTAACATCTTAAACAGAAATTAAGGATGATTATTAGTTGGTGCTTTTTATTTGGGAAAAAACAAAACACCATAGTAGCACTAGGTGAAACCTAAGAATCAATTCCTCCGCTTGCAAGAGGAACAGTTAAACATTCATTGCTTTGCCATACAAATGCATTTACGTATTCTTAGTTTTAATTAAGATTGCATGAGCTACTGTAACAAAGAAACCTGAAAATATATTAGCTTAAACCAAACTGTGTTTCTTGCTCAAAGTCCAAACTAAGTGTTTTTGATCATAGGTCTTGGCTCCATCCATGAAAATGCCTCTTCATTTCAGCATCTAAAATCCATGGTCACTGCCTCTGTCTTAGTCAAGCTGGCCGAGAAAAAAGGGGGAGAGAAGTCACCTGGGTGGTTTTCATGGACTTGTCACCTTTGTGCACACTCTGCTGATTGGTCATCAGTCGCATGTCACACCAAGAGCAGAGGAGGTCCACTCTGTGCCAAGGGAGAAGTGGGGGGATGGACTGGGAGTATAGCTGGCGTGCTCTGCCATGCTTAGGTAGACCTTTGCTTTTGAAAATAAGCACAAGCACGTTAGGACCGGAGACTTAAGACAGTGTGTCTAAAGGGGCAATGTTTGTGAGCAACTGGACTTGTTAGAAATGTATATTCCACAATCTCACTCTCAGAGACTCTGGTTCTGTAGTGTGGGGTTTTTCCTGGGAATCCACACTCTTTATAGATGAACCAGGGGATTTTCAACCCAGCTGGGCCTCGAGCCACACTTTGATACACACTGTCATCAAGTGATATAAATTTAAATGTGTTAAAGAAATGTTTCAAGGAATAGAGAAATGTCACTTATTATGGAGCCAGTATAAGTGTTCAAATATTTCAGTGTTGCATTTTATTAAGTAGGACATTTGGGTCTGTAACAGGGAAGTGGAACTCAGCTTCTGTGGGACATTGATGTTCATTTATTTACAAGCCAGGCAGTTCCTATCTCCACTGAATTTTTTCTTCATTAACATTAGCTGCCCTAGGGGGCATGGTTGCTGGTGTTCCTAGGTGTACAGCTCAGTTCCTGGTGCTCACCCACCCTCCCAGGTGTCGAGTAGTTAGTTTGATGGGTTCTTGGCAGTCAGCTGGGCTTGTGGATAATCACAGGGACTGAGCACGGGTTACGTTTGTACAGCTTTTAATCCTCCGGGCACTGCTTGACATCTCATCCCTGAGTAGTTTGGACTTGTTTATTGTTGTCACTGTGTCTGTGTGCTTGTGTGTGTGTTCATCTCAAGAGGGTGTGCCTCTCTGGAGTAAAACACAGATGGATCGCGTAGATGGGAGTTTCAAAACCCATCACTTTCTCTTTTCCCTTTGAGTCCTCGCTCTTGTTTAAAATCTCCTTTTCCCTATTAACTTTAGGAAGTTGGGCTTTGAAATGATACCAGGATTTAAAACTAAGACATTATGAAATGAATCATCTGAAGTTTTCAGTAAGATTACAGGAATCAGTTTCTAAACGCATCCATGGATTCATCCCAGTGATCACCTTTCCATTTCCTCCGAGGTCTGCAGAGGCCAGCCAAGTGATTCAGAGAAATGAGCAGGGCCAGTTTTGAGACGGGCAATTTATTCTCCCAGTAACATAGTTAAAGCGCTTAACAGCATCATTTACTTTGTATGCATTTTTTAAAACATAGAAAATACAGTTCTTTACTGAGTTTATTAAGAGTTTTGTCACACATATTTTCCATTTGCTGGTTACAGTTCTTACTGTGGCTTTTTTCCTGTTGTCCTCTTAAGTTAAACTCATTAGATGCAGACACATTCTGCATATTAAACACACAGAGCTATTTTTCACTATTTATATGAAATTTGCTCCTTATCAGTCAGATTTTACTAGGTTCTGTTGCGGTAACAAATGACTCCAAAGTCTCAATGGCTTTTAATAATGAGGATTTATTTCCAATTTGGTAGGCTCTAGGCTATGGGTTGGCTGCAGCTATATTCCACATGACTTCTTTATTTGGGGAAAAAGCAGCCCCTCTCTGGGATATGCCATTTGCACGGCAGGAAGGAAATTGTCGGAACCATTCAGTCTTTTCACAGGTGGTATATACATCATTTCTGCTTTCATTCTATTTTGCAAAGCATGCTTTACAGCCAGCGCTGATCAGATGGCCAGAAACCATTATGTCACGGAGAGGAGCAACAAAGGATCTTAATAATTAAGATGACTGACTCTATATTCTCTCTCATTTTTCTCTTTAGCCATTTGGCCTTTGTAGTCTTTCTTTGGATTTCCCCATTTTGATAGAAATCTGGATGCAATAAGTAGTTTACATTATCTCAACTCTTCCAACAAGAAAACATGAGAACGACAATATATCATGATGAAAAATGGTACTCCCAAAGTGCTACCACCTAAAGGGTTCAAATGCTACTCAGTCCCTGCTGATTATACCATGGAGAAAGCAAGAAAAGCTAGAAACTACGTGTTGTCAAAATCTTCCAAAATGTTAACAATGTGGGTCAAACAGAACATGGTTTGAGGGTGACCTTTAGCCTGTGGGCCATAGTTAGAAGTTTCTTCTTCAAGGACATTTAATTAATGCTAATCTGAAAAAAAAAAAGCCTCATTCACTCAACAGTCTAAGTGAATACAAATCTGAGAGACAGTTAAGAGTATTGTTTATAGCCTTTAAAAGTTCACGTTTATTAAGTTCAGGAATACATAAAATAATTCTAATCAAACCTAATTAAAACCGCTAGTTGTGGGCTTCTGGAGGCCTGCAGTTTTTGAAAGTGGCATCTCAATCCTTCTGGAAACAGTTTTCCAAATACATTTTACATCTGTTTTCTGAAGTAATTAAGCATGCTCCCTTTCTTGTCCAGTTTACATTATTACTTTTCTTAGCAAATGTTTTATGCCCCCAAAGCCAGAGTAAACCAATCAACTAAACACAACAAAGTCATGTGGGTGTCTCACGTGTGAGATTTTATTATATGTTAGTACAAACTCCCTAATTTTTGAGACCGCATTCGATTTTATCTGGAAAAGAATGGACTCAGAAGGTCAGTGATAGGTGTCAGCTAAAGCCCGATTCCCATGAAGAAGCATTGCATTCCCAAGAGGAAGGAAGCGCAGTAATTAGACAGAAACATAACCGATTCTTTTATTGTAGCTGTAAGTAAATAATTTGTTGTTCCTAATGTAAATTTTTATGTAAATCTAGAAATTCAAGGATTTTTTTCTTATTTTCCTAACATAATCTTAATTTGTTCAGTGACATTATTATATTTGGAAGTATTATGCATTTTGCAACCCACTGCTGTTATTCCTTTTAATTTCCCCTTCGATTTTCACACAACATGCCTCGTACTCTCTGCACTGGCTAGTAATGATCACTGTCCACCAATAAGGGACCTTACTGTGCACTGTCTCCCTGCCAAGACCGGCTAATACATGGGTTAGTACATTAAATATAGTTGGTAAAGGTAAAGTCTGTGTTCCTACCACAGACTCCTGATTTTCCCTTTTACTTTTACTCACAGACCATTTGTGTGACACTGAGCAACATTTTTCACTATGTGTTCTTTTGAAATAGTAATAGGCATCATGCAAAAGAGTTAGATTTTGTTTTGTTTTGTTTTGTTTTGTTTTGTTTTGTTTTGTTTTGTTTTTTAAGCAAAACACTTTTTCAAAAATGCTGGGTAAAGCCAAAAAAAGCATCTTTTTTTTTTTTTAAATTTCTCAGAGCTTTGACTAGTACAGTATTAGTTTTATGTATCCTAGAGGAGGGGTCTAATGTGCAGCTTTCTCCCAAATTTACCTGACAAGAGGACCCTTTGTCTCTGTCTCATCTTGCAGGACCAAGTGTTCTGAGAAGTACACTTCAGGAAATGCTAACCTAGG